>NC_040028.1:8072397-8403597 GCF_000972845.2 Larimichthys crocea
AATGTGAATTAAGTGGAAATTATGAGATTACTCTTGTTATTATTAGAGCGTTTGAGTAAAAGATAAAAGATGAAACATCCCACACTTCGGTCCAGTGCTGAATTACAAGCTTTCAAAACACTAAACAATCAACCAGAACACCAATACAATAGAATTATTTGATTTACATTTGCAATTAAAGGGGAATTCAACAGATTTTACACTCAAAAGTCTGTTTACAGGCACTCAGGAGTACTACTGCATATGTAAAAAAGCTGCTGTGTTTCGATTTTAATTTTTTACATTTCTGGTGTTGTAAACAACCAAACAGGCACTACCACAGGCATCCATGTTTTTCCTACTTTGGTAGCTTGACTGCAGAGATGTTGATAATGATGCATTTCCAGCTTTGCACATATACCCATGAACATTGAGATTATAAGGTTTGGTTTGAAAAAGCAAAGGAATCAAGTGAGAGGTTAAAAGCCTTATAGGCCAAACTAGTGTCTGCTCATATTAAAGAAATAAAACAAATAAGCTGCACGCACTGGTAAGCTTCAGTGGTAATTGTTTCCTCCCAGCTACTGTGTGTGTGTGCGTGTGCGTGTGTGTGTGTGTGTGTGTGCATGTGTGTGTGTGTGTGCAGGCCAGACTGACTGTGGGCGAGGGTCCAGGGATGTTTCCACCTGAGAGGAGAAGTGGTGGGTTTGCGTGTCTGCACACTGAAAGAAACATGCCTACCAGAAGCCTAAAGGACTGACAAATGAGCTGTCAAATAGAAACTGACATCTCGCACTGCTCAGATTCATATTGTAAAGAAAAATTGCATTTGGCTGTCATGCATCACCAGTGAATACTAATGTTTTGCTAAACTGTGCTTTGAAACATCAGAGAGCGCCGGTTCCCCCGTTCCCTTAAGAGGTGCAGAGCTGGCGTCTTTGTTCCCCACTCAGCAGATGTGTTGTGTTCCAGAAATGTAAAGTCAGACTTTTTGACTTCTGACTTTGATAAATGCTTTGTGCTGCCCCCTGAAACAGAAACACCAACCACATGACAAACTTGTCTCTTCCCTGAAGATTTTCAGTTGAATTCATGTCACAAACATGACCATGCATTCTGTCAGCACTGTGTATAAATGTGTATTTAAACTCGTTTATAATCCTTAAAATGCAAGTTCAATTTCTCTATTGAATGTTGAACAATATTGTATTATTGTATCACTTTGAAGTTGCACTTAATATTGTATTAACAGCGACACAATAAGCAACTTATTACAAGTCTAAATTTGTCAAGTAGTCGTCATAAACTGTCCTTGAAGTGTACATCAGTGGCTAAACACCATCTGATCATTTCAGCCTCTATAGAGCACACTGAGTCAACGTTCAACAAGATAAACACAGTATTGTTTTTCTGTTGACAGTGTAACTAATATTGCAGTGAGCATATCTTTTAAAAAGATGTGTGATGTTTTCATTTGACTTTGAATGTAGCATTAATTCCAGTTTTTAAAACATAAAGTCATGAAGATGTCATGCAGTTTGATCTTTTTTGTACCTCCTTTTGTATTGTTGTACCTTTCATTGTATGCGTTGGGAAGTTTCATGCTGAGGGGCTAAGCTCAGAATCCCCACACTGAAAACAGTCTTAGTTCCACTTCTCAGCAGACTGAACTTCCATAACTCAGCTTCTCTCTCTCTGGTCAAATACCTCTTAGCACAGGATTTAATATAAAACAATGTCTGAAACTAAGAGAATTCATTAAACCTGGAGCAGTGCGACTGCATGAACAACTTTTTTTAATTGCAGTTCACAGTGCTGTGTTAAACTTGGATTGTAAGGCACTGTAGTTTGTCTGCTCACTGAAATCTTATAAGAAAGAATTAATCTAGGGATAAATACATCACGAAAACACTGTACGATAACTCCTCAGATTATACTAACTACTTTAGTGGTGGAAGAACCTGCATTAAAAACTCTACTTAAAGGTCCAGTGTGTAGAATTTAGTTGAATCTAGTGGTGTAATCACTGCATTGCAATCTCCTCACATCACCTCACCTTCCCAGTGTAAAGGAGAAACAACACTTGAAAGGTCCTGTCTATTTAGTTTTTCTGTTCTGGACTACTGTAGAAACATGGTGTTTCAACATGGTGGCATCCATGGAAGAGGACCCGCTCCCACTGTAGATATAAAAGGATCATTTTTAAGTATTTCATATACTGCTTGTTAGTGCACCATATTTTCTCAGCTTTTTGACAATGCATTTCTCAGCTAATCCAAGAGGGTTTTTAAATAGTTTATGTATCTTAAGAAGTAGGAGATGTTATGTCCACTGACTTCTGGCCTTTATTTCCCTCTGTGTTTTTCAAATCTGCCACGCCTCTCTCTAAATGCCTGGATCACCCACATCTGAAATCCATCTGCTTGTCAGTGGAATTGTATGTGAATCCCACAGAAACAGCACCCTGTGCCATTTGGCCACTGAGCTGTTTGTGTGTTGGCGCTACTGTAATGAGCTTACTGCTACTGCTGCAACTCTGTTTTTTAGTCGCTGCTTAGTTGATAGACATGTCTGTTCAACTATAGAAGCATTAAAGAAGCAAAGTAGAGGTTCTCTGCCATTTGTTCTGCTCCCCAGTTTCCTCCTGTGTTTGGGCTAGTTAGGAAGTTTAGTATTGTATTTCTGTTAAATCCTGAAGACAACTTGAACTTTGTTTTCTAATTAGTGTAGGTTTTTGTTGATTCGGCACAGTCCCTGATGTCTTATTTGCCTCTATTTTCTTTGCAATTGTGGTTGTCTATTCTTATTAATCAAGATTTTGTAAATGGATTTATTCAATTGTTATATACATTACATTATGTAAATGTTCAAGCAGCCTTTTTTTGGTGTTCTGGTCAAAGGTTGTTTGGTTTATATTGCTCCCTGTGCTCCTTTAGACATTTAGTACAAGGTTGTAATAGAAGAATTTTCTCTACCCACAAAAGAACACATTTAAAAATGACCAGATTAGGAAAGACATGGTCTTCACTGGACAGAAAAGGTATGACAAAATCTAGTAGAAGGTACAACATTTGCCTTTAAAATGTTGTGGAATAGAAGAATAAAGTTGGATAAAATGGACATAGCATGGACTAGTAGTTTGAATTTGTACTCAGTACAAAGTACAATATTTGAGTAAATGTACTTCCAGTCCACCACTGGTTCACATATTATTGTGGTGTTATAAGTCCTGGCTGGTTTTGTTAGATCAGTCATTTGTGCAAAATGGATAACCTTTAGTAAGATGACAGCACTTCACACAACAATGCAATGGTTTAGGTCTTATCCAAGCAGGCGCTGTAATTGCTGCAATTACATTATACTGGTCATTATGATCGCCCTTCATCTCATATCTCTTTTTTGTTACTGGACTACAAAGAGTGAGTCGCTTAGGAATCTTACTACACCATGCTAATTTCTTATTTAATTAAAATTGAGCGCTGGAAATCATGCAGCTTTGTGCAGATTTCAGTCACAGCTGTTTATAGTTGAGTCCCACCATTCTCTTTATTTTAAAAACATTGGTAGCTGCAGGCAGATATGCTACCTGTCCAATTCTAATCAGTGGCGAATCAGAGTAAACCAGTGGCTGATGAAGAGAGTTGAACATTTAGGAAGCCATATGGGAGGACCAGGAGGTGGTGGATCAAAGAGCTATCACAGCAGTTATATGTGGACTAATGTTTTAAGCTGGAAAGTCACTTAAATGTGATGTTTTGTTTCTTTTTTTGTTTCTTTTTTGTTTTTGTCCTTTTCAAGCTTTATTTGATAGAGACAGTTGAAGAGTGACAGGAATGCGGGGAGAGAGAGACAGGGAATGACATGTGGGAAAGAGCCACAGGTTGGATTTGGACTGAGCCTTCGCACATGGGGCGGCTGCTCTACCAGCTGAGCTAAACACCGCCCTGTGATGTTTTGTTTCTGTAATCAAGTCCAAAAGCACTTGAGAAGGCACATTGACATTTGCTCTATCTGACCCATGCTGGTAAAAAAGGACTTGGTGGTATAGGCACATTTAGGACTTCTAAATAATTGCGGTCTGACATCAGTGATTCACATGTCTATTAAATTTTATATGGCATGATAATTAAGTGAAATGAAATGGAAACTCAGTCTGATTATCAGGCTAGTGAGCCATAAACACAAACTTGACCTCATTAAAATTGTAAAACAATTAAATGTAAAATGTCATCTAACTCTTAATCTTTCTTACTTGTATACATACAGTTTGTGTGGTGTAATGCATTTTCTCAGATGTGTGAGATTTACAGCTGCGTCCAGGTCTAATTTAACTACAAGGCAGGGGTGAAGCCTTTGTTGATTGATTGATGTCATCTAGTTGATGCATTAAACATCTTTTTTCAGCATGCAATGTTCTCATCAGCTATGAAAGTGTCAAATAGAACACATAAACAACTGACAACCAGTGGGAAAATATCCAGTAATTAATCACAAAGGACAAAATATTTGTTTTTTTGCAAGAGGGCAATGTTACCACAGTTTACTGCTCTTGTGTAGAGTGACACCATCTCCCGTGTGGTCCAAATTAGCCAGTGGAGACTTCTGTGCATCATTCAGACAAGAAGTGTTCTTGTAGTCATGGACCAGAGATCACACATCAGCTGGATTTACAATTGCTTGAAAACCAACAGGATACAGTCTGAGCCTGCCCCCAGGTTAAAAAAACTCAAATCTCCCACTTGAACTTGAGTCATGCAGCCGTTCAACTATGGAATAACACCCAGCAAGCAAGCAACGAAGTGCAAAAATTATAACATGACACAACACTCCAGAAGATGACAGCTGAATGCAACTTGGCCTGAGGAAAAAAAGTAAACTTTTCCATATCGCTGATTGTTAATTCATATCCTTCTCTCATTTTAATAATAAATCAAATAGTCTAGCCCTGCAGAAATGTAATTTAAGGGCATAGAGTGTGGGCAACAACCACTGATTTCCAGCTTTGCTGTCTGACAGTCTCACCATGAGTTTGCTGCCTCAGTTTTGAAGTAGGCTACTTCTTAATATACACACCTAGTTGTGGGCAGGTTTCAGTTTCAAGTCGAGAATGGCTTTGGTCATGACTGATTTCATCAGCAGCTCTTTGTGTTTCTTTAGCTCCAGCTCAGCATGAGGCTTTTGAGTTGCCTCAAAGTTTTAAAGCACTTCAGCTTTGAGAGATAAGGAAAAGCCACAGTGAAAATCCATTATCTCACTTCTATTCTGTCTAAAGTGCAAAGTGTTGTACTGCGAGTTCTGCCAAACCTTTTAGGTAAGGACATACTGTGTTGATTAATCACTGTGGTTAGTTTTGTAGTCACCGTTAGACGTATTGTACTTGACTTTGTTTTTATCGTAATTTCTTATTGAATATAATATTCACATTTTGCACAGGGAGTTTGATATGGTTATCAAGTCAAGTATAATAGTATAGTCTTTAGCACAAAGCAAACACAATCATATTGATGCACTATCTTTGAATTAATGTCCCCTGGGGTCTGATAGAAACTGCACTAATGTCTTTGTTAGATATTAACTTACTACTCCCAAATGGAAATATAAGTGGTTATATTTAAACAGAAAAAACCCTTCTATGTGTCTCTTAGGTTATAAATATATTATTCCAAACAAATCAAAGAATGTCTGTTTAAGATTATACACACCCTGTTAAAGCTATAATTCATCATTTCTTCCCAAATGTAAACAACAGATATAGTTCTTAGGCTCACGGAGTGAAACTACTGAACATGTGTTTAAATGCTAATTCTATTGGATTATTTACAGAAAAGCCTCTATTAATATCTTAACAAAATACTATATTTACAAAATGATACGGCCTAAAACTCAAGAATTAGAAACTGGCAAGATTACTTTGACATTTAATTGTTTAGACCCTGGGGGTCTTTATTTTTAATATTTATTTTTCAGCATACAGTAGTTGTCCTTTTATTATGTAAATGTGTCTGGAACTCTGGCATATTTATTCATGAATTGAATTTTCTCAGCAAAGTAGAAAAACAAACTTGGCTCTGTTATTGAATGTTGTTCCTATTGTAATACGCAAAAAGAAACAGGGGGGGTCATGACTAATGACAGTGTAAGGTCATGACCTTTTATATTTACAACTCGCTCCTACGCATGCGTCCTAATGTGACGTCCCATTAGCCTAGCAACAACCTAGCAACGGTTCGTTAATGAGCTAATCACGTATTTACGTTTCAAAGTTTTAACTGCGGCGAGATGTCGTCAAACGACTTGTTATTGTTTTTCAGAGGTGAGATAATATTCGTGACTGCCTGTAATAATCAATAGAAACGTCCTTAACGTAACAACTTTAAACGTTTCTTTATTAGTATGCGGAAGAAAAATATTTGTAGCTAAACGTTGATAGAAATAATGACGTATTTTATATAATAATGAAAACAAAACCGTGCACACGGTCTCTCTTTAACTTGTAATGTGATTTTCGTCAAACGAAGGAAACTAATGCTATATAATACCTTGGCGGTAAAAGCACAGGTGTAATTAATATCATTACTAATTGGCCGCAACAGGTGTGTCAGTTCAGGGTCATTGTATTGAGCATACTCGATGACTCTCGGACAATGGAGGACAGCTATAAATAATGTTATTAATTAGTTAGTTCAACCTGTGATTTTACTGCTGTGACAAGTCAAATACTGCTGCTGTGAAAAAAAAAAGGGTCAATAATTTTTAATTGTGTAGGCTACATCTGTATATGTGTATATAAAGTGTATGAAGTGCTAAGTGTTTTCTATGAAACTCACCAAAAAACAGAGGAGAACCTCCAGACTTTATACTGCTCAGTCATTATAACTAACTATGCTTCAATTTGGATACTTCTCTTCATACACTGTGTACACTATGGACGTCTTGGCGTAGTGTTTTAACTTCAGCGGGGTAGTGTTAGTGTTAATTCGAGTACGGCTGTTGTGCACTTGATGAAAGCATTTTACCACTTTTTTCTTGTTCTTCTTCAGTACTCACAGTACAGTACACTGCATTTTGCCATAATTGACAGTATGTACTGAACACACTTATGTACTGCAAATAGCAAGCTTGTGCAACTGTAATGTACTTGACTTAAAGGTCCACTGTGTCAGATTTAAGTGGCTTACAGAATAAAGTAGAACAGGGAAAACAGGTTTATTTGTCTTGCATCTTGCATAATTTTAGTGGATCATAACATATTGTGTATGGAATTACTCTGCAGACCTTCCAGACACGTCTATGGATGTATGGAAAAAGAAAAAGCTGATTATGACTCGATGAACAAAATGTTGTTATACAATGTTATGTGGTATAACATTGGTATGGTATGCTATTCCAGTAATTAACTTGCTGCTATACCAGCTACTATAACTAAACAAACAACGATCTGTATCGGCCGATATCATTCACAGAGCATTGATGATGGGAAATGGCAACAAAAAAAGTGATCAGAGCATCTCTACCTTTCATGTGTTGTTGTGTATTTTTATGGCCACTGTAGCTTCTCCTTCACACTAGGAAAGAGAGTAAGTGAGGTGAGGGACTTACAGTCAGCAACAACACTGCTAGATGCCACTAAATTCTTCACACTGCCCCTTTCAAGTAAATAAAATAAACGTACACAGTGAACCTCATGTAACATGGTGTAGACCTCTTTCTCCATAGAAAGAGGAGACAGACGTAGAGGCATAGTCACACAGATGCTTATGAGTAACCACCGACAGTTGCTGGAGAGCAGAAGGGCAAAGCAGCCATGCAGCCAAGTGAAGCCTTGATAATGTGGGGCTGGAAAGCTTCTTGATTTATGCAGTGGGGTAGATGGTCCAAATGTATCCTCCTGCAATATTTATTAGACATGCACGCCATCACTCTGCATTCTGAATTCAATTGCGGTGGGTGGACAGAACACTATGCATTGCATTGCATAATGCAGGGCTGTCACATACACATAATGGAGGATGGCAGTGTGATTATTTGCATCATTTCCATAAGATCATAATTTTGCACTTTCTGTACATCCAAGATTAAAGCATGTGAGGAACACCCTGTACCAGGATGTGTGGGATGGGTGTTTTCTGTGCTGGCAGCAGTTATCAGACAGCTCCTGCATTAAAATAGACTTATGTATATTGATGTCTCGTCAAAGTATAGTTATGCTCACTAACGCATCAACTTGCCTTCCCCTGAGTGAGCCGATTACTTAACCAGAACGGACCACATGCTGTGCAGTCAGAATAATGTGCTCTGTGCCATTGCCTACCGGTAACAGTGTGTAATATGTTCAAAATAACAACAAACATAGAAGCCTCTAGATAGAAGACTTACTTGCCATAGTTATTGAATTGTAAATAAAGCTATGACTATACTGTGACTATAAAGCTGTTTTGTCAGACTTTGGGAATATAAAGGAACCTACTGCTGGGAGCTGGTTTTCTCCAAACAAGAGCAGACAAGTGTAACAACACTAACAAAAAGCTGCCAACATGGCAACAACAAGCTGAAGCTAATTACAAAAAAAATCACTGAAACTAGTAATGTGGGTCTGCAGTAGCTGTGCGGAGATATGTCCAACAGTACATTTTACATGACTGCAACAAAAAACTGAGCTTTGCTGACACTAAAACAATATCACAACAATATTACCTACAAGTCTGAACCAGTGCTGAGACTGCTCATTTAAACATGTACACAATGAACTAAATTGCATTCTTATTTATGTTTTGCTTCTTGAACTTTTTCACAGATCTCCAGAGACTCGCCATGCAGCCAGGTTCTACACCTAGTCTCAGACTGTGACTCAGGCACAGGGCAGTGCAATTACAGGTAGGAACAAAATTTCATTTTTTATTGATGTGAACACCTGTTTTCTAAACTGGGACTCCTGTTCAGCATTATTCCTGTCAAAGTTGAAGTTTAAAGGTGCATTTCTCTGTCTCCAGTAGAGGGCACTGTGGGTATTCATTAAGGCCAGATATGTTTTGTGTGTCTATGTGTGTGACCCCCCCACACCCCCACCCCCAACTCCTCCCATCCATCAGTGCCCAATGATTACAGTGTTTGAGGAAGGCTGTCTGTTGTATTTGGTTGACTTTATGGCACTCAGTAAATAAACTAGAGGGTAGCATTAGGAGCATTAGAGGCTTTTTTTTTTACTCCTTTCCTTACTTCTAGCATCCACTTTGTACCTGTAAAGATAGCAAAACTCACAAAATTAAAATACATCACATTTCTTATTAATCTAACAGACCGTTTTTGCAAATAAGGATCCCACCACTAGCTGCAGATGCATGCCTAAGCAGGTATTTGTTTAGTCTATATTCATGAGGACATTGAGACATATCACTGAGATGTGTATTCACACACGTAAACCTAAATATCTCATGACTTATGCTACTGCGTTTTCTCCGGATATGCAGTGATTTGACATGCAAGCACGGACACAAAGATTAATACAGACCAAATGTGCAAAAATCTGAATGTTTTTTATAAGATTTTTAAATGACTAATATAACTACCTAATGTGATGCAAATAAGAATTGACACATCAGAAAAGAATAATTATTTGAAATTTTTCAGGCGAGTCTTCGCTCTACTACCACTTTCATCACACACTCTGTATAATGCTGTCTGTCTGAATGAGAAATGGGCGAGTGATATTAATGGACCCTTTGGATCTTTTGTGTAGAGTCATTTCTGACTTATCTTTCTCTTTTAACCACTTTTTTCTTTCTACTTATACCCTACCACCCCTTAATCTCCTCTTATTGCACTTGAACACACATTAAAAAAAAAAACAAAAAAAAAAAAAAAAAAAAAAAAAATATATATATATATATATATTGTATTATTGGTGCCCCCCCCTTTTCTTCATCTATTTTTTTGCTATGTATATAATCCTACCGTGATTATGAATAGAGTTTTGCCCTCTAAATTAAATGCCATTGCTGAGTGAGGCTTGTTGTTTTGAAAAAAAAAAATGTTATTCTTATGAGAAGTGTCATGCAGAATCTGTTATGTACAAAACATTGTTTATAAAACACTCAAAATTATCAGCAGGCAGTAATAAGACATCGGATTTACTTGGCACGTTAATTTAAATGAAATGGGGTTTATCTATGCGAGACCTTATTTGTTGGTGAACTGACATTGCTGTTAATTGTCGGCCTTACTGCAGTTAAGTCTTGATAGGACAATATTTGGCTTAACAAGTTGGTTTACTCTGCATCTGTAGGAAACAGGCTATAAAATAGATACCAGATAATTGACAGGACATGGAACATTATGTTGGCTGTATTATCTTGCTTCATATTACTCATAACATTAACTTTTGCATGTTTAGACGTTAGGGCAGACACACACAGGCTCTGTAAATTGGCAAAAACATACAATGATTTATATGGAGAGTATTTTAACAGGGTAAGTATGTGGATTTACCAGGTTTCATACATTGTATATTGCCTGTCCTCTGTGATTCACTATATACAAACGCTTGTGTTCCTTAACTGTGAGCAACTAAAGTGAAGTTAAGAATATACTATAATATAAAATTATACTGTAAAAATCATTATTCAGGAACAGTATTGCTACCTAGGCTACACATTATTTTGGTGACAGTGTTTTGACGATGATCTACATTTAAAAGATCTGTCTTAACTCCGATCAACCTTATTGAGGTCAATCACAAATTTACAAGAAAAAGATTTCTGTAAGATCTGTGTGCTGATAGTTGTGTGGATTCACCACAATAAAGATGTGTCTGTGTCACATAGTCTTTGTGTATTTCACCTATTTGTAGTGAGCTTTATCAGAAGAGCTTTCTCCTTTCCATTATCCTCAAACTGCCCCAACCAATTTAGTACAAGTTTGTATGCTAGCGCACGACATAAGCCCTTGCTGGCTTCCTAGATTTGAACACTACCAATTGTGTTTGTTGGAGCTCACAACCGATCCAGAGCTACCACAAAAGCTATTTAGACCCTTGATGGTGGTTTCCCCCTTCTGTCAGTATATCTGACTTGTAGAGATTAATTCTTAAAAGAAATCCTTAGAAATACAATTATCTTGCTTCAAGCTAATTACTTAGGCTGGCTCCCTTGTTCTATTTATTTTTTTATTTATTTACTTAAAATGTGTATGTTCTTTTTCTTTTTGACTGAATTATTTAAATGAATATGACATCCACTGAAAAGCACAACTGTACATGGAACAATTGTGTATAGTGTAAAGACCGGATGTGGCAACAATGAGCACTGTTAGCGGTCATGAAATACAGATTACAACAGCAGGTGACTGTGATAAAATGCTGTTCTTTTACTTGAAAGGATTTTCAATAAATTCCCGACCAACTCAGTGTTAGAGGTGACAGAGGTGACAAGAAGCCTACGCCTGTAGTGTTTGATATAATTTCACAAGACAAAAAAGCCTTTTGGGAGCAGCCTCTTCAAGAACCACTGTGAATTTATTGATTGAGCTGCACTTACATTTATGGATGAGACAATAACTGATATAACTGTATATATTAAGACCTGCCCAGAGTCTTTTATGTTTCATTATCTGTCAATGATTAATCGAGTATTCATTATTAACATTTCAGCTATAGCTTTTACACATTAACACAATGAAAAGAACAGACCTACCGTGACACTGCTGTTTAAGTGATAGAACAACTGTAGGAAATAATGATATATTAAAGAAATGTAGTAATGTAGAACTCCTCCTGTGATGCTGAAAATTTAGCCATGATGGACTACCAAACTGTAGTAATGTAGCAAAAACACTAGACTTTAAGTTTTGAGGGGCAGCCCGAGTCTCGTAGCTTCTCTGCCTTTGTTTCTCTTGTTAGTCATTTTAAAGCATTTGTAAGATGCACTGCATTATCTTAACTTGCACTAAAAAAGACATAGCCTTGATTCATCGTGTACATTTGAGGCACACCTAAACTGCAGCTACAATAAGCACAACAAATCACCAACAAAACTACTAAAACTGTCCAAATAAAGACCTATCTTCTAACCTGATTTAAATCTTAACCAACCTGTAAAAAGTTCCTCACCCTATAGTTAAAACGGGGAAATTATTATATATTCAGCTAGTCAGTGTGGCTCAGTTGGCTAGACTAATTTTCACCATTCAGGATCACACCTTAAGTACCCTCGTGGCTCAGGGTAAAAAGCCTTTATGCACCACATTGGGAACTCCAGTATGATCTCCAGCTGCTGTGCTTCTAACTTTGATTGACAACTTTTCAAACACAGTGCTCACAATGTTCTTTGAACAATAAAGAGGCAAAAAAACTAAACAAGCGAAGTTTATGAAAGCATAGCTGTACTTATAGAAAATAATAACTTGGTAACATTTAAAGCTTGTTTTCCCTTATGGAAAATATTTCTTAGTTTGTGACTGCATATACTTCTGTTGCTGTGAAAACTAAAACAACGGCTCTGCTGAGGATCTTGTTCAAAAGCACCTTTTTATTTTATGTTTATATATTCAGTGACTGTGCTTATATTCATGTCATCTTCTCTGCTAAATTATATTGGTTTTGGTGCTAAACACTTCTTTATTAAATTTGATCTAATTTGATCTAATCTGAAGTAGGTGAAATATATATTTTTCAGTTTCAGTGTGATAAAGTGACAATATGACTTCACAAATACTGTACTTAACTTTATACTTTACTTGAAAGAGGCAGGCAGCTGGGAGAAAAGCTGGGACTAAATTCCCAGGGTCCTGAGCTAGAACTGAATAATGTCAAAGGACCTCCTCTGAGAAATGCAACTCAGTGAGCATTAAGACTGGTTCTGCAATAGTATGATGACTCACATAAAACTCAATTCAGGACCAATAGCTTTTTTTGAATTCACCCATATTATTCCTGTCTTTAACATGTTGAAATGTGTTCAGTTGGACCCGAGAACACTGACAAAAACCCTGCACTTTTCAAACAACAGATATTCACTTTGTAGAGTACTTTGCCAAATGCTACAAGCCCTTGAAACATTAAGTTGTGTGTGTGTGTGTGTGCATGCATGTTGAATTTGTCTGCAGCGCCATTATGAAGGCAGTTTGTTATAAGCAGAGGAGGTGAAAGCGTGGCACTCCAGAATCCTCTGGGAGCCATTACTGGCATCGCTGATGCAGGAAATAGATTCAATGTAGAAAATAATACCCTTGAATAATTAATTAGATGAGTTTTAAATCAACAGCAAACACACTGACTGCACAAAGGGAACAGGTAAAGTTCCAAGTGCTCTTTAAAAATGCGGTCCGAATCTTAAAGATAATCAATAATAAGCCGAGGGTATGTGGTTAAACTTAATGATACACTTTTAAAGTCTATAACTCATGGTCATACTGCATTGTTTTCACAATGAAGTCCATAGCTATTTACCAAAATAAGCTCCATGTACATTTAGAAGTTCAGCAGTTCTTAAGTTATAAGAAATAAGCAGGTTTAATGGTCTAAGTACACATTTTGGTTTTCTTTTTCAACAAAAGAAAAGATTCAGTCTTCCAGCATGATAAACACTGTTATTATTTTGTGAGAGAACTGTGTTCCACTGGTGATGAAACATAGTTTAAACATACCGTATTCGAGGAAGAAACACTCCTTTACAGGGTGATAAAAGAATATTTGTGTTTAAACATGCTCCCTTTTGGATTCAGTGCGACTACTTTCTTTGATAAGCAATGGTCTTTTCATCTCTAACTCAACATAGCCTTCATAACTTGTTAATCAGTTGTCTTGCGCTATCAATAAACACAAACTACACATTTACCAAACATAAATTTGGTCTCTCTCTGTCAATCCCAAGCTTTTTAATTCACGTGTGTGTACAGTAACATTAAACAGTAAACTCACATTAAACAGCCAAGTGTTTAAATGTATAGCCCATCTCATGTGCAATGAGACAGACCGAGAGTTGATACTGTTGATTTAAAAGTGGAATTCCTGATAGAAAACTGTTCTTCAGGATAAACACAAAACTCAAAATAAGAATGTTGATTCAGTTCTTGTTAGAACATTTGTAACACTATGGTGTTATCTTCACAGACAGCACATTGTACTTGGTAGTATTTACTGACTCTCAGTCCTGAGATACACCTAGACTCGATGTCAGGATAGGCCTTTTTCACAGCACATATTTAGACTTGTCATAGTGTGAAAATGTGTTACTAATAACATTAACAATAGCTCAGTTCTATTCAAGTGTCCCAGTATGTCATCACAGTGTGACAGTCAACTAGTATTAGCAATGGACCTGACACTGAAGCAGCCATGTCTTCCAAGACCTATGTCAAATTAAGGGCTGAGAAAGCTTAAAATGCCTCCGCTCACGCCCACACAACAACTATACGTCACATATGTCACAAAAGTGTGCTCCAAATCTAAAAAACGAAAGCAAATAAAGCAACACTACTGGAACAAAACAGCACTGAGTTACAACATTAAACTGGTTTCCAGGGGACCCTCAGCTTTTTTCAGAATGGGTTTAGCATTTAGAAAAGGTCTGGGTAGATGGGGAAAGCAGTGCAAATCAAGTTTGTAATTACAAGTTTTATTCCGCTTATTTCACCTTAGTAGATCATCAAGGCATTACATTTTTAAAGAGTGTTAGAGACAACAAAAGTGAATGAATTAATTCACATATGAATTACAAAATTAATTACAAATTCAGTTACATTGAAACAAATCTGGCAGCATTTACTGTAAACGTTTTACTATGCCATAGATTTTTAGATTGCCAGTGTTTTTCATTACTTAAGTTATTTATGCCTGAGGTGAAGTAAATTTATGAATACTAAAGGAGTCAAGTCAGCATTTTTTTTTTTATTGATTTTGTCCAAGTTACAGTATATTAAAAACTGCAGTTCCTCAACATTCAGTGCTGTGTCTGTTGAGTTTGTTTGATTTATTTCTTAGGTTTTACTACCCAGATAACTAAATTGTATTCAGACTTCTAATCAGCATACGTTTGTTTGGAAAACAGTGAGACTGTCATTGACTTCAAGGTCAAGCAGGGTCAGTCAGCGCCCTTTGGAGATTGTCATACTTCTTCTGTTCATCTGAGATGTTTCTTTTGAGAATAAAAGTAATCTTTGTAAAAACCAGGTCCCAGCGATGGGGGCAGGAAGGTCCAGTGGGGTTGGCTATTGTATGCTGGAAACATCTGGACCGAATGGCTGATTCTTTTCTAACCAGCAGCTTGAGAAAGTGTTGTAATCAGTTGTGGGATGTCTTTGTTGAATATTACATAATAGGAAAGTGATAGTACGGTATATTAATGACTTATGAGAATAGTAAGTTTGACAGTGTCCTGTGAGGCAGTGACATTTACCCACAAAGTAGCATGTTTAGTGCTTTTATATTCTATGAATGTGGCTGACAAGATGCTATTAGTTACAATCTACGATAAACAATACTAATAAAATGGAATACACTCCAAAATGTATCAACGCATCTCTCGAAGGCACATATTATCCATCTACACAAGTACATTCTTTTAGTTTTTATAATGTAGAGCTATTTAGTGTTGTTTTTGGCTTTGGCAGTGTGTTACATTTGCCAATGATATAAACAATGGGAAATAATAACATGGCTATATTGTTTGATCAGAGAAAATAACCACAAATGAAAAAATTGTGGTTCAGTTATTTTCTAACCAAATAGATAATGCTGTTCTGCCACCCTCTTGGGCATCTGGGATCATTAGTGTTACTACTGTGCCAAAGGTCCAGAGAAGATTGCACAGCAACAACAATGTATTCTTTGCAGTTTGGTTCCTTAAACTGAGGGCATGAAATTTGCTTCACTTTAAAGTAGATGTAATTCAAGATACCATTTTCATCATGACCTGTACTGCAGATGTAAGACCTGTCACCTGAATCCCTCCTAAAACCCTCTTCTCCCTACTGACGTGGTGGTGGTGATATTTCTTTGTCACTTCAATCATAGCATTTATTCTTTACAGAATAAAAAGTGTGCAAGGTTCTTCTTTGTTTTGTAATGTGTTGCATTTATCTGGCAGAGTTCATGGATGTGAACTATGTGAATTACACACAATCTTTGTGTGCATGGAACCTTCTTCAAATATGAATATTTAAGATTTAGATTTATTTATTGATACTGTGTAACCTGAACCAGCCAAATTTGTTCATATGTTACTGCATTTGCCCAAAGTATGTCTTGTCTATGTATGAGTGGGTCACGGGGATTGAAATTCTTCTTTGCTATGATGGATTTCTGTAATTGGGGTCAGTGCAATGCAAAATATACATATATATTTTTTTAATACCAGTTTGGATAAATAATAGAGGAAGAAGAATCGCAGGCAGGATTGAGCAGAGATGCTTCTCTTTTACACTTCCCATCTGAATCACTGGATTAGCATGTATCTATATCTTGTGAATATGTAAATATTTAAACAGTTTTTATCTTCTCCCCTCCGTTTGTAGATATAAAAAAAACATTTTTTTAACCTAAAACATACAATATCACTATAATGGAATTGTAGTTACATAGCTAAACATTTCTTAATCAATTTATATGGCTTAAAGTGATCTCAATCTCTCACTTGAATCACCACAACCACTACGATTTATGCAAATGAATGGGTAGTGAAAATTACCAAAAAAACAGGCAATAGAAAAGCTCTTCATAAGTATATTTTCCTCAAAATGCTATTGGTCTTGAATATTTAATAAAATGGGTTAAAGGTTAGGTAGGTTAAATCCTTTTAACAACTTGATGCATTAAAGAACAGCGATGGTCATGTTAGATGGTGCTGAGCTTTTACACATTGTGATATTTGTTTAGCAGGTATAGAGGGCTAATGTGAGGGCCTCCTCTGTAACTTGTTTTATGAATTGTAGATGAGGAATATGACTTGAAATATTTTCAGTAAGAAGATTTATTTATTAATTAATTTTTTTGCTAATCCCTGAGGACATTTTATAGTTTTACTATTTTACTGTGCGATGTGAACATAAGCTTACTAATTTTCCACTGATGAAGTTAAACCGAAACCATCAAATAGTTGTTGAGATATTTCAGAGTGGTGTACCAACAGACTGTGACTGTCATGCTGCTTGCTGCTGGCTATAAATAAACTTGTCTCCAATGGATCTACTATTGTATACTATGGTGGTCCAGCCAATTTATCGTTTAGATTTCAGTCTAATTCCTTGTTTGACAAAAGATTGAATTCAGGCTATGACCAATGTGCTTAAACATTTGTTTGCACTGCATGCTTTAATTACACAAATGATATAAGATTATAAGATTAGACAAAGCTAAGCAAAAACATGCTATGATAGCTCTGAATGAGTGCGGTACTCATAAAGCACATATAATATTGCTTAATTAAAGCCATAACCTCCAGAATAAAATTTAGGTCAAACTCATTACACACATTCTTGGGAATAAATCCAACATTTTCTGTTCTTTGCGTAGTTTTTGAATGTTGACTGATTTCCCTACACATATAGAGGGACTTGAAATAGACGTTATAATTATTGTCCTAGTAAAACAATAAAAAACAACATGGCTTGCCGTGCCATGAGTGAATAAATGTCAATACATATACACATCAATACTAATTCAGCCCTGCTACCATTTTGTCAGTGACATTTTTAATAGCAATGTACCTGTTAATACAGCTAGTAGTAGTAGTAGTAGTAGTAGTAGTAGATTGCAAGTCCTTTTTGATCAATTGAATGTGAATGTAGATGTTTTGCAGTCAGGCCAGTCTAACAGCTGCACTCTTTTAGTATGAAACCATCCTTTCTTAACACATGCAGATTGTGGCTTGGCATTTTCTTGCCAAAATAAGCAGGGTTGCACTGGAAAAAATCTCATATGGGTGACAGCATATGTTGCCTCGAAACCTGTAAATACCTTTCAGCATTAATGATGTCAGATGTGCAGGTCACCCATGGACACAGCCCTCCATACCAGCACAGATGCTGGCTTTTGAACTTGTAACAATCTGGATGGTCCTTTCCCACTTAAGCCCGGATGACACAATGTCCCTGATTTCCAAAAACAACTTGAACACTTTTCCACACTATCCGATGAGCTCAAGCCTGTGGCTGTAGAATGAAGTCAACAAAGAAGTGCCAAAAACTGCATTTCCTCAAATTATGTTAGGGCTTAAAGTAATTCTTAATTAAGAGCCTGGCCAGTGGATCCAGACTGCCAAGATGGTAATGGCCAGAGCTCCTGCACTGAGCTTCACAAACCCTCAAATGGTTCAGACTTGTTGGTTTTTTATATAGTGATAGGGATTGTAGATCCATACAATTGTCTGTGAAAACTGTTGGACTATTACCCACACATTTTTTCACAAAATGGTGAACCATGCCCCATCCATCATACTGAGCCTTTCAAGGATGCCCCTTTCATACCCAATCACGAAACGTGGAACGTTCCAAACATGTGATTTTTGAGATTACACAACTGCCACACTCTTTTCCTGCTCATGTCCTAACTTTTTTAGAATGTGTTGCAGGCATCAAATTCAGAATGAGTGTATATTTACAAAAAACAAAAACGTTTATCAGTCAACTTTAAATGTTTAAATGTATGTTATCGTTTTTGCATTCTACTGAATATAGGTTACTGAAATTGCAAATCATTGTATTCTGTTTCTATTTGCATTTTACACCGCACCAAGGGTCGTATACTGTTAACATAGTATAGGAGACATCAATTAGCATAAAATGCCTCCATGGCAGCTTGTGGTGGCACTGGACAGTTCGGAGAGGTTAAACAGAGTTGGAACATTGCTTGGTGAATCTGACAAAATGTGAAAAACCCAAGGATAACTACCCCAGGATAGTTTTGACTGCTTCTGGGGAGTTCTGATGTCTCTACAAACCAATCTGCCATTTTAGTCATAATGGATGTTGTCCAGTTTTCTAGACAGCAAATCAGTGATGCTGCATACAGATGGTGGTGCAGTTTAATGAGCGAAGGACCTTATATCATGCTTATGAGTCACCTACTCACAAGACATGAGAAATGACTAAAGCTGACAGATTTAAATAAAGATTTAACAAGAACCTAGAGGATTTACACACATACAGTACACCAATGCAGTTGCACAACATTTTTCATCAAGTTGTCTAAGATAAGCTATAGATGGGGTGTAGGTATATGACACATTTCTCAAGATTTGTGCAGTAATGAGACCTGTTAACATCCTATAATATTTTCACATGACCTGGTACTGATGGGGAAAGAATATCTTTGGACTTTGCCTTAAGAATTTATTTTTAGGTTTCAGTAGCCTCTTTCACAGACAGAACATGGAAAGCAAATACATGAATATACTTCCAATGTGCCTCTCTTTGCATGTATTTATAGTCATTTAAGCTGAAACTTGGGGAGGGGGGCATCAAATCCATCATTTTATTAACGTAGACAGATACAAATATTAATTAGCTGGGTGTTATAATTTTGTGAAACCAATTATATAGAAAGAACATGGATTTTCAGTCTTTTTGGGATGATAAGAGGTAAAACCATGGCTGGTTCTGCTCAGCTAGTTCAGGGTAATTTGGGAGAATTATGGAGAAATTCAAATCGAGTGAGATTATAAAATCATTATCACTGTTTAATGAACATCCATTGTCACCCTGTGATTTTAATGTTTATACATTGCAGCAGTAATAAACAAACACTAAGAAGATTACAGATTATTTTTCTCTATTTTGCTACTTTGTCTAACAGACCATGTTATAGTGTATGCTCATGACCCGATGGCTTGACATGCTTCCAATAACAACAAAAAATTATAATCATGTTGGTGAATGACTTTATATCAGTAATGGAATGGAAAGGCTGCAGCCGGCAAGCTACAAATAATATTAGGAAATAATAATTGTTAATAAAAGTTATATAATAGACTTTTAACATGTCAAAATTCACTGGTTTGGCCTGAGAGAGAGTCTATCCCTGAAACAAAATTGACATGTCATCTAGATGTTAGTGGACTGTTCATTTGGTGTTTGTAGACAAGAGAGTTAAATCCCTAATCTGTGATGACACTGAGAGATAGCCTGGGGCTTTATCAGGAACAATTAGAAGAAGACTGATTTTTATTTATTTATTTTTCACTTAATTAACAACTCAGAAATGAGCACAGCAGAAATAATGCTTCAAAAACCCAGAGTTAGCATACCAAGATAAATTGCTTGTTTTGATATCGCCTGCTTTGAAGGAAACTGTAAAAGTCATTATGGGGGCTTTGGGGAATTAAAAATTTTCAACTAAACAACATGACCTAAACATTGAATTAATGTTATTTTCATTGCAACAATGGCCAGTGAGATACCCATAGTAAAGCAATGAAAATACTATATTATGATCAATCATTATCTTTGTAGACCATCCCAACTTCACCTCAGACTTGCTCAGCAGGTTGGTTGTCATCCACTCTGATTTAGTACACTAAAATTTCAAAACAATAAACTGATGCAATACCATCATAGTAATGCATAATGCATTACTAAAACTTACATTACTAAAATGTAGGAGTGCCCTGTATTATATGACACTCCTTCATTAGTGCATTCATTAGTTTTTCTATATGGGCCACATTCTTTTTTTTTTTTTTGTCCTGTCACAATATTTTCTAGAACTCAAGTTTGACTTCAAAGTCAAAATCAAAGTTTTCACTGAAGATATGTCACAGTAGGACAAGTGCAGGTGCAAATAATAAAAGTAATGGTCGCTGAATTCCATTTAGCTGCTTCAGTGTAAGGGTCCTGGTACTGTGCATGCTGGCACACTGGCACACTGTTGTTGCTGGCATGTAATATTGATCATCAAACCTTGTTAAATAAAATACCATCATAAACATAAATTTTATAGCAGCAGCCAAAATTAAAAACACAAACAATGTTAGGTAGTAGACAAAGTACCTTCACCTCATAAAGTTTCTTTGACATCCTCTTCAGCCCTTCTAAGCTATTGTTGTGTTATTGTTTATTGTGATTGTATGCTTGCTGGACAACTAATAAACCCCCTCAAAAAGTTTCCACTCCATGCTAGAGATATTGAAATCACGATTTGAAAGAGTTAAATTAAAAAAACGATTCTGCCGGATATAAGGACAATGTTGCACGATGGTCAAATTGTTTGACCTTTGCATCGACTGATAGTCGAAATGTAAACTCCACACAGACTGGATAATGTAAGTAGCCATGATAGATTGACTATGAGCATAGGCGTGACTAGGGGAGTGTCTGCTGCTGTGCAGATTTGTCATTACTTCATCTGATATATTGTTTGTGAGGGTTGCCCACTGACACTGAGCGAAGAGTTTATTTTATCAATCTCCTGTCTGTGATAGACTTGGTAACTTGTTGGTAGTAGTTGTGTGACAAAAGCTGTGTTCTTATTTTAGATATTGTTACATATACAATGTTTGGGATTGTACAGTATTTGTAAATGTAGAAGCAGTATGGAAGATTGACTTATTTGTATGGTCAGTTGCACATTACCTTTCTACTTCAGCATTCCAGTCTTTGGTTTTTGATTTTGGTTCGAGTTCACCATGAATAAAATGCTTTTTTTGCGAGTCATTTAACTGCAGTATATGATACACAGACCTAATTTGAGGACAGACACCTGCTCTTACATAATGCTCTTATTCTCTTAGGTGCTATAACACACAAACAACACACACATGTAGGCATTGGCAGTCTTGTATTGATTTTTAGAACTCTAGTCAGAGTTATACTGTCATTGTTTTCAAAGAACACAATTACAACACAAATTTGTTTTTGCTGTAGTGCTTTCAAGCTAAAACTACATTTTGAATACTCTCAAATTTATTGCTGCTTCGGCAGATAAATTAAACTTAATTGTTGATCAGTGAACCTTTATCATGCCTCTTTATCAGGACTAGTGGGAACAAGTTTCATTAGAAATTCTTCACTCCCACTCAGACGAAAGAAAGCTTTAATGGGAGCTTTCATTAACTTTCATTTTGCATGAACTTTGCTTTTATTTTCTTTAATGGGCTGCATAGATTTGAACTTGGCTTCCTGTTTATGTGAGATGGATGGTTGATGAAAAAGGATTTGTTATGGATAGAGATAATGTATTTGAATAGAAATGCCCTCTCCTTCTTTGTTTCTTGCCTCAACCAGTGTCTCCTATAAAAGCCCACAGAATACATTTTCATTTTGTTTGATTATGTGCTGCACAACAACACATTCACTTTTTGGGGCCTGGGGTGAAACTGACCCAGTGTCACCCCCCTGTCCCAATCGTTCCCACACTAATCCAGAGGAAAGGAGTTTGCAGCAGTTTGCCAGAAAGACCTCTCTTCATGGTCTGGTGCATGTCGTCAACAAGGAATCCAGTTGAGTCTAGCAATCTTCTGGACTTTTGCTTTTATTGGGTGTCTCATCTTCTTTGGCTACTACAGGACTGGCAGGATTGTGTACTGCTTTCAGTTCCCTCATATCACCAAGCTTGAAGAAAAAGTGGCCACAGAGAAAACCTTCCCTCCCTTTACTTTTTTGTAATATAAATCCCCTCCAAGTCTCCACTCACTGCCTGTGACATAGAGCATCTGAGGGAGATCGGGTGTATACCTGCCGAGCATACAGAGAAGATCACACTTCCCATGTATGAGGTGAATGGGGGAAGATTTGAACGCCTCACTAGGACCAAAGCAGAGCTACCATGCTGTGGTCAGTTTAACTGGAAAAGTCTGTACAGCTGATCAGCTCACCGCCTGTGGGACATGGTGAAGTCTTGTCGCTTTCAGAAGGCCTGCTGCACGGCTGAAGACTTTGAGTCTGTGAGTAATTTCCTCGCTTGCCTTTGAACTTAATCCTTTCAGCAGAGGTTTTGGCCTTAAGGCTCTCACAGTTGTATGGAAGATATGAATAAACCAAAAAATATGCATAAAAACCCACAGTGTATTGAAGAATCAAAGACTCATAACCCCCCCCCCCCCCACAATTTTTTTTTACCTGGTTTCAGAGTGTGATTGGTTTCATAAGAGATATACATACATAGTTATTTTCTTCCAGTTCTTCCAGTGTAGAAGATGTGCACATTGCCTCAATTTGGACAAGATCACTGGGAACTATTTCATCTATAAAGACAGTAACTAGACATCAAAGGAAAACCTTTTTTTCTGTCGTACTGTTGTTTTTCTTTGTATTTTTGGCTAGTGCCTACTTGCCACATACAATAAAATGCATTTTTATGTGTGATTTGAGTTGTTTATTTAGACGTATCATAGTTTCTTCTGTTCAAACTCAGCTTTTTGGTAAATTGGTATAAAAGACAAAAGGCCAGATTTACAAAGCCTTGTTTTTCATGCCTCCTATGCTGAGATGTGCATGATAGTTACCAAAAAGGTAGGTTTCATTTGTGGCACATCTTGAATGCAGTATCTGTAACGCCTCTCAAACGCATTTGCATTTCAGTGGTTGTCCACGTAGAGGGTGATATGATTAGTGTAGTTAAATGTATACTCTGCTGAATTTACTAAGGTTCATGCACTTGGTAAGGGACAGTTTAGTATGCAAATGACCCATGTTAAAAATTAGTTGTATATCTGTATGTATACCAAGGGAAAGCTTTTGATATACAGCTATACAAATGAAGCACCATGGTCAGTGTCCAGTTGTCCCAAAGGCAGTTGTCATACTCAGAGTGCTAAATAGTTTTTGATTTTATGAATGATCTGTTCATGGTCATAATCAGCAGGGGGAGGCCCATAGAAACAACTGTCTGCAGAACATGAACCAGGTAAAAGTCTGTGCCTTGAGCACTCCCAACTTGTTGAATTTATTTGTAAAAAAAAGAAAGGTTTCAAAAG
The DNA here is from genome assembly GCF_000972845.2 of Larimichthys crocea. Lineage (NCBI taxonomy): Eukaryota > Metazoa > Chordata > Actinopteri > Sciaenidae > Larimichthys > Larimichthys crocea. Next base: position 8,096,277 of record NC_040028.1, read on the forward strand.
TTAACAAAAATGGTTCTATAACTTTCAGTAATCTTTAAACCAATAAACCCCCCCCCCCCCCAAAAAAAAAATCACAGGGATGGTGGTCAAACTTGATCTAAAAGCACAGTCACTGCTACAGTACACTGACACATGCCTGTCTGGTTACTTGAGTTGCAATTGCCATTCAGTCATCTGACTAAACAACGAAGCTTCCTGGCTAAATTAATAGATAACAATTACTAATACTTAACTCTGTGGTCCACTGTGTATGAAGATAATAATGTATGTCACAACCGTGGTGGCAGTCAGAGATATAAATGTGAAAAGTTGTTTTTATTTAAGCAGAGTTATTGGCATTGTAAAACCTCAAACAGTCAGATGTCTTGGTGTTCTTGTTAACAACCATTTTGGTTATAAAAACCATGGTATCACATGAAGCATCTGTCAATCATCCAAAAACATCCATGAAAATCAGATGTTTCCGTCTGACGCTATTTTTCGCCTCTTCAAAGTAATACATCAAACAAATATGGCACTCATTTAATTGCATCATCTTGTTGCACTTTCTTCTTCTTCAGTGGTTTAATGGCACTAGAGAATTAGCACCACCAGCTGTTTATCTCAATGAACCAACTTCTGTAAATCACATAATGGTAGTTGATGGAAATTAATTCCAATTCAGGGTTCTGCTCAACCAAATTCTGTTAAATCGGCAAAAGAAGTTTTTAAATTCAGGCACCTGACAATTGAAAACAATTGAAAAACAACTAAAAATGTCCATGTCTGATGAAATGTGTATGAAATATTTCTGGTTACACATGATGACAGTCAAAAAGATGAACTTTTATTTAAACCAATTAGTCTTGATGGCTATGTGTTATATTTCCACCATGCCAAAGTTACATTCTAGTCTATTATCTATCTAGTATTTCAGTGTAAAGTGATAAATATTCTTGTTTGTTTCGTCATTAAGAAATCCTTGGAGGGAAAGGGCATATTACCTTCAGACTGAATTAGCAAATTGCAATTGTCAGTGGAAGTGGACTTCAGTTGCCTTTGTTGATCAGAATTTAATATTCTTATGATTAGCCTGACACCCAAGTTGTAGAGGAGCACACTTAGTAATAGTCTCACAAGAGTATTTACTACACATAACTGTGTGTTTGTCAGAAATGAACTCTTTTTCAAACTCTGGAAGTCATCACTCCTGCCACAAGAGTTAGGTGGATTATTCTGTGGTATTTACAATCTCTTTCTATTTGAATAGAGATCTAAGAGCATCAAGGCAGATTAACTCTGCCCCTATGGTGTAAATAACCCCACCAATCTCTTCACATCCATGGCAGCAACTCACAAGGCATTAAGTTGTGAAGACTTTATCGATAGCTCTTGTGTTTAGCAGGGTTTAATTAAAACCCTGCTCACTCAGAAGACACTGTCACTGCACTGAGATATCTTCCACGGGGAAAAAAAAAAGATCAGGTTTTATCATCATGTTTGTCATAACCCTGTGTTAATATCTGTTGAATTACAATGTTGGCAAATCATTTTGATGACAGCCATATCTTAGAGATATTGCAGAAGGGGGAAAAAAAGTCACATCCAATATTCTGCCAGCGAGGAAACACTGAAGTCTAACTAAAAACCTAGTGAGAGTCTTTCTTACTTTCTTAAATGTAAGATAATAATGTGGACGATTTTTTTGAAGATTGTACAAATAGCAGATGGTCAAGACTCACTTTTACAGGGATGTGGTGTGGTATCTCCCTTCTGGCTGCCCAGTATAAGGTGGAAAACTTGAAGTGATTGGTTTGCTTGAGAATTCACATCTATCGGTGTCCCTAAGGCTAGAGGGAGCATGCTGCTTGACACTTCTAATATTCCAGTACATATGGAAGTTTACTTCTCTGACCTTCTTGGTCATAAATGTGTAATTGTCCTCTGTTAACGTAAATTACAATTGTATTCATCAATGTAATCAGTTAAATAATACATAAATAATGGATAGAAATATGTGTTTTCCAATTAAAATGCTGATGTTCAATCAGACAAAGTATGGCAATGTATAAGACAGCATATTGAATATCTCATGATATTGAGGGGTGAGCTTAGAAGAAGCATGCAGTAAACGTCTCAGATAGAACTACTGTACAGATACTAGAGACCAATATTTTTAATCTGAGCAATGAAATTCATTTTCAGTACAGCATTAGTGGAAGTAAATAAAGCACCTAATTATTAGCCCTGAATGTTTCATGTAATGTTGCCTTCTAATCTTCAACAGACATCTCATAAGAACCCAACCATAAGACAACAGCAAAGATAATAGAATTATTTTATTGAGCGTCAACAAGTGTGAATAAGGATTTGATTCCATTCCTATATCACGCTGCATCACCCATGTGAACATAAATGACCTGTTGACTGACCTCAGGTCAGTGCCACCTTCCATCAGGGTCAGATAAAATGCAGTCCTGGAAATATTCAGCTTGGATTTTTTGGCCTTTTAGCCATTTAATTTGTACTTTTGGTTAGAAATCTGCTATTTCCTCTTTGAGCAACAGATTTTTTTCCCATTTGACCCCGATACTGTAACGATAGACAGATCCCCTTGAAGGCGTAGATCAGATGGGCTGTACCAACATCAACAAATTAGCTGTGGCCACCAGGTCATTTTCCCATATGTTTTTCCCCACATTTCTGGTGGTGGCCTTGTGTCCCACTAGGTTTTCAGCCCATCTGGCCAGAATTGCCAGCTTGCCAGTATGAGCCTGCCTTACATACTTTTGACTTGAGTAGAAAGTATACAGAAGGTTTGACAACTTAAAAAAATATGTTTAATAAATGTTAACACGTGACATAGTGTGTTTGTATTATTGCTTTAGAAAGGAAGGAAGGATTTTTAAATTGTATGCTGTTCCAAATACTTAGCAAACAGTGCATTCTGGGAAGCAAATTTTTTGTCTCTGACCCCTTAGGCACAGTAACTGGGGAGTGGATTGAGACATACACTCCATTTTGGAGTTGTTGACAAAATGATTGCCTCCGGTTCTTATTTTGAGCCACAAACAAACATGCAAAAGTGGCATGTGCAATCTCAAAGACCGTCTGAGTCATCGGGATTTTTTGGTTGGACACAGAGACCAAGCACAGAACTTCAGTGCAATACATTGAACTCCTGATGAGCTATCACCACTTATAGTCGGCAGTTGTATTTTTTTAATATTTCAAAAATGTTTCATTTTAAGTTGACTGTATAGAAAATGATTGTGTATTACTACACTACTACACTACTACTACTACTACTACTAATCTCCCTCTTTGTTTAAGACTATTTACCCTGCTACTACTGATTGGGACAATACAGTTTTATCTGGAGTTATGTGTAGCTTTGTTTTACATTCTGTTCTTATCCTACCTGTAGAGCTTTGCAGTAATGAGTCACATACAACAGCACATAGTATGATGTGGGTAATGTTCTACAGTTATGCTGGTTTCTCTTGTGGACTGTTTAGGAGAAATACCTGTGTCCAACTTTACCCACAGATAAACACAGAATAGTAATAGATACATTGAAGTTGTCGTCATGTACTGTAAACATCACCATTTCCTGCTCAGCAAGTATCCATGGCAACTCTTATTCTGCAGGTGGGGCCCGATCACTGCTGGTAATTGATTCAAACCGATGCATACTTTAACCAAATTGACCTTTATCAAAACCTTGAGCCATATTAATCATGTGTTTAGTCTCCATTTAGGCTTTGTTCTGACTCTGTGGAGTCATATTGATTTGTAAGGCCATCTGCAGAGAGGCACCAGACAACAGCTTTTCAAATAGGGCTGAATGGCGCCATTTCATCCTGTATATCAGGGTAAATAGATAAATAAATAAATTGGTAACATCATGACAGATTTAACTATAAAGGCTTTGCTGTGTTTCTCAAAGTTATATACGATCCATGGACTTCAAATGGTGGCCATTAGGGTTCACTTTTCATCTTTTTTGTTTGTCTTAGACATTGTCAGCTCAGAAGCCGGTTGAGCCATCAGGGATTTTGGAGGAAAGTTAGAAATATGATGTGCCTTGACATGCAGTACATGCACTGATTTCACAGAATTACATTTTTGATGTTTTTTTTGGAAATGCAAAGTAAAAGAACAGTAGAAGCAGAAGAGCAGAATTACATTTTTGTATAAAATATTTGACAGCTCATTTTTTAACTCCTGATAGTTTCACAGACCTTAAGTCTGGTCTCTGTGAGTATAGATTATCTTTACATTCAAGGTGCGTGACCAGGAAGATCTTCACCCCTTCACATTAATCTCAAAACAGTTTTTCTTTTTCTGGCGCGTAATGACCTTTCTGGGTTTCTTCACAGCTTCAAAAGAACTTTATCTTCATGTTCTGAAGAGCCCACCTTCTCCCTGTTGCTGACTCACTTATTCACTATTAATGTTCTCGAGTTTTTTTCCAACTTGTCCATGTATTCATGTAGTTTGTGTGCTCTTCAAACTGTTATTCATTCAACACTTAACATTAATTTGCAATTGGCATATAACTATGTTGTTTAATTGCTTAACATGAGTCACTGTTTTGCTAGACACAGCTCATTGGATGTTCTAATTTAGTAGGTTTTTAGGGAGATGGATGTTCTCAGAAGCTTAAAACAGTCCATCTAATATCCACTGCTCTTCTCTGTATATAATTAGATTCAAATCCTGTTCTCTGATCGTTGACAACACATTATCCTCTATGTCAGTCCCACAAGCACTATTAGGGTGAGTGGCCTTGCTTCATTTGCCTGTCTTTTTTTCTTCATCTTTAGCTGTGACCCTAAAGCTGTTTGCTAAGCAGAGGAATCGAGAAAGGCTTCACTTAGATGAAATGACAGGCTAATAGCGTTTAATGAGCTGTTTTGGCATGATGTTGTCCTCCTGAGCTTGTTTGCAGAGCAAGGCTATCTGACACTACCCATCTGCAACGCCCAACTGTGTGTATCTCTAGTGTGTGTCTATGGCTTTGTGTTAGTGCACAGGCATTTATCTCTGTTTTTGTGCATGTGTGTGGCTGTGATCAGAGAGGGACTGGCTGACACAACTAATGGAGAGAGATGTACAGTGCAGACCCAGTAGCTCACAAGAGGCTTTCAGCTCCTTAGCCTTGGTTCAGAGATTCAGGAAGAGTGATGATCTGAGAAGACCCCCATCTATACTAAAATCACTGGCAGTATAAGAGCTCTAGATGTGTTTCTAATAGGAAAGGCGTGATTTGAGTGAGATGGTTATTAACCAAGATGAGAAGCAGATCTCCCACACATGTCCCAGCAAAAGCCCAGCAAGAGCCAGAGGTCTCTAAACTTGGATATGTATTTATGTACTTCTGAAAGATCCACTGCTTAGCTTAAACGGGTAATCAGGCATTTTTCACAAAAGCTTAGGATGAAAAATTAGCAACATATTTGTAGGGATGCAGCCATTATAGAATTTGATGGTTTCTTGATGTCTGAGGTTTCATTATAATGCATTAATCTATTTCACAGCGGTACAGATAAATGAGATTAACTTTGTTTGTTTGTTGCATTTTTAGTGGTGTTCTGCCCTTGAGGGGATTACATGCTACTTTAGTGTTTTGATCAGTATATGGTGCATTGAAAGCCCAACCCTTAACTCCCTGCTATTTTTTTGATTGTGACAGAAACACTTGGTGTAACTGAGCCTTTACACTTACAAAATTGTGACGTTTTGAACTGATCTGAATCGTGAATTTGGTAAATTGCTTCATCCTTACCTATTTTTTCAACTGCACACCACTGTTTAACACCTTGACAAGAGGAATGCCTATGTCAGATTCATTCAGATTCAGTTAATTGATTTCAGCTCTGCCTTAATGCCATTGTGCCAACAGAGGTGTTTGTATTAATTAGTTTAAAACTGCTGTTTAAACTCTGTGATTTGCACATATGTCACTCCATCTGTGCTTGGTCGTTTTGTTTTAAACTGGCAGAGCTAGGACAGATGACGTTTTAAAGATAGGTTAAACACTGCCTTTGTCCTTTACTATAGTATGTTCCCTCATGATTGCGTCACTGAAAATTTTAATAGCCAAGTTTCAATGATACGATAATGATTGGACTGAGCTGTGAAGAAATATGACCTATAAGACAGTGGGTAGAGAACTTTGCTATGGTATAGGGAAAACAATTTATCCTTCAGTGTAGACAAAACCAAATTGATTATTATTGATTTCAGGAAGCACAGTGTGAACCACTTACCAATAACTATTGAGAGTACAGCTGATGAGGCTGTGACTTGTTTTAAATTCCTGAATACAAATCTCCAAGTGTCTTACTCAGTCTGAAAGCTATTTACATTCTAAGCAAAGCTCAGAGAAGGCTTTACTTGCTCCCTGATGTCCTTTAAAAGGTTTGGTATATTTGGTATATAAGATGGTAGTTTGTTTTCTAAATGTATTTATTAGTATTATTTATTTATAAAGCTACTGCAATTTCAGTTATTCCTAAAATGGCTTTCATGAAACACAAAACTCAACCTTAAGCATTGTGTAATAATTGTTGAGTATAGTGTTTCCAAAGGAAATGTTGGATAATGTCCAATGGTTAAAAATGGGCAGAGAAGGACTTTTCATTTTGACCTTGAAGGGTAAGAATGAGAACATACTGTTTTCAGCACAGATTCTTCACAGTTAGAACAAGTTAAACAGTGGGGTGGTGAGCCACAGTAAATAGAGCAAGAGTGGCTACACACTGGTAAAAGTTTCAGCCTCTAAGAAACCAGTTCAGTAACAATTTTATGCTGTTTGAAGTGCGCACAGGAAACATTCAGGCTAATTCAACATTCAGTCCTGGAAAAAGACAGGAAATGCTTAGAGTAAATAGTTATGCACAGAATATGAATGAATTTCTCATCTACAGTAAACATTCCCTGATTAAGCTTGAGATGTTCTGGACCTCACTGAGTTTACAACACCCAACGGCCACCCTCAGGGTTACAGTACAAAAAACAGATGATAATGCAGTGGTGGTATGTTTATATTAGCTTATCTGCTTGGGTAATTCTGTTTGTCATGCAATTAAGGAAGTCTTGCATACCTAAATGTTACAGAAAGGTATGTTCCCTCCTTGAAATAAATTTCCATGACCACAGTGAACTTTGAATTTAATAAGCTATTATCACATAATCTTTATTATAGTTAAATGCAATAACCACTGCAGACGCACATTCACAAAAGAAAAGCCTAATGAGGTTTGCACGACTTATTGTCTGTCTTGCAGTCAGCTTCATTTATAGCCATGCTAAATTGATTTGGAAAGTATTATTAAACCTACTGAACCGTCCTTTCTCTAATTATTACAGAGCAACCTCAACATTTATATTTATATATATATATATATAATAAGATATATATATATATATACACACACACCTACATAGACACACAGCTGTTTCATTCTGTAACCCAAACTAAACCTTTTTAGTCCTTCTCTCTCATGTCTCTGCTGCTGCATGTCCAGAATGTTAAACTGCTAAAGAATACAGCCTATTTCTAAGGCTTCCTCCCCCTTCACTTATGTTTAAACTGGAAAATCACCATACACCCACCTTTGGTTGATGTTTAAGTGTGTGTTGAGCAGCTAAAAGGATAACGTACGAACAGCTTAAGCCACCAGAGCCATTATGCTATTTTTTCAGTCCATTGTCCCTTTGCAAAACTGCTGTCAGTATGACCCCCAAAAAGAAGAATTATGACACAGTGAGATTAAACCTTTGTATTTGCAACGTCTTTATTTTTGACATTCTATCCTCATGCCTCTTTAGCTTGTAGTACACAATACGTGCTCAGTATAAAAGATACACAGCCATGTTAAAGTATGTATGTAACACTCATGGTCTGTAGTGCTCGAATAATACAAACTTCCAAAAGTCATTACTGCAGATGTACATATGTGAATCCAGCAGATGTTAACATGCCTCACCACTGTTCCAGCAGAGGTATATGAATGAAGAGTGGTAACTTGGTATCAGATTTTGTTTTGTGTTGGATGATAAGCTGATTGTATTCTCTTGCTTTAGTTGAACCAGACTTTGTGTGCATGGTGTGTTGATAATGGCAGATAAGGCACAGGTTGGCTCAGTAATTTAAGGGGATGGACGCTAATTTACACTGAGAGACACTAGCTGTGATTTGTTCCTCTTATCTATATGGATGGCCGTCTGCATGGTGCGCACTATAACTGGCTCTGCTGCCATCATTACCGCTGCTATGGAGACAGGAGGGCGGACAAGGTCTCATCCAAATCCATCAGCGAGTCTGAGTTATTCAGCCCTGCCCTGGTCTGGACAGGATCATACGTAGAGTTCATACCAAGGGAGGGGCACAGGGGCTGCTAAATCATTCTACATCAGACGGCAGCTTTTCGAAAATCAATGCTTCTTCGTTTTTTCCTCCAGACAGAAGTGCATGGGGTGAGGAGAGGTGGATGCAGAGTGAAGGAATAGAGTCTGTTTGTGTATAAAGGGTGGATATCATCTTAATGTTAATGAAGAGTAAGAGACCACGTAGGCAGTGGCAGTTAGCAGGAGCCAAATACAGATGGCCAAGGCCTCATAAGCTACCATTTAGAAATGGTACACACCGGCATTGTATCAAGACACATGCTTCATAAAACAGTGCAGTCACAGTTACATGAGTGGGGTCACGCTGAGCCAAGCCTGAACTATGACCTTGGAGGCAGTGGGAAAGAGCAGTACATCCTGTAGTGTGACTTAAAACACCTACAGTATGTGTCCAAATTTGTCCACAAACTTAAATAGCAGGAAAATAAGAGAACTCTGCATCTGTAACATGAGCTGAGCACAGAAAATCAAATTAAATTAGACGTGCATTTCTGGCAGTGTTTCTCTAAATGGCAAATTAATCCTCTATGAGGGCAGTTTTCACCAGTCCCCTGTACCAAATGAAAATGAAACATCAAAACATATGAGAACAAATAAAACTAACAAACACAATAGAAGTACATCAACAGCAACAACTGTGCACACAAACAGTGTTTGGGAGCTGGTCAGTATTGTATTATCAGCTCAGAAATGCATGTGTTGAGTTTTAAAGTAGTCTGATTCAGAGTCAGAGTTTTCAGGGCTGGAGGGGCCCACTGAGGGGTGCAGCTGTTATAGTAATGTATTATTTGTTTTTCCCACACCTGAATTATGCATTATTCACTTTAAATCCAAGAAGCAACTGCAAAACTTAAATTAGAAACATTTAAGTTTATTAATAACCCCAATCACACCTTATATATTTCTGACAAAAAATAATTATTTTCAAAAGGTCGTTTGTGAATGCGAGTAAATGGTAAATGGGCTGTACTGATGTAGCTCCTTCTCCAAGGACACTTCAACCTGCTGACTGAAAGGCCTGGGGATCTTACTACTGATCATGTGATTGGTGGATGACCCACTCTACCTCTTGAGCCACAGCTGTTCTGAATATGAGTAGGTTCAGATTAAATCTGAGCAAATAAATAAGATGTGTTCTATATCATTTAATTCAAAAGCCTGAACCCTGGGGAGAGGAACAGTGGGTCTGAAGTACATAAATAAAGTGTAAGTTAAGTAAATGTAAAAATTGCTCAAAAGATGATCACCAACAGTGAAAACATTGTGTATGTGTCACTGCTTGTGCAGTCCGTCCCACAGTTAAAAGTAGAAGTTCTAGAAGAACAGAGCAATTTAGTGTTAGGTTGACGTCTTCTAAAAACAGGTGATAAGACTGATGAAGCCTAACTGTTGGAAAAACTTTCCAACATTGCCTGTTCTCTCAGTCCTCTGTGTTAATAGTATCACATCGCTCACCTCATCTGCCACAGCTCAGCAGTAGATTTATATCCTCGGTTTGGTACTCAGGCCTTCTCAGGTGAGTGAAGGTAGAGACTATAGTCTTGGTAGTAGAGGCAGTAAGCAAGAGAAATAATGGACTGGAAATAGTTTTCTGCATCAGATCATGACTGATGGCACTTGTTCACTGGAGAGACAAGCCTCTACAGTGGCTTTCATACTAATTGATTTTGTTGTTTAGTTGAAATCCAAGAAGTTGTAGACCAAAACAACAAAGCCATCATTCAAAATTTTCTGTGTGATCCAGAGTGTATAAGGGCACACTGTTTTAATCTAATCCAAACATTTTGATTGAGAGGCTCCAGGGATCTGTTTAACTACCTCTGTTAAGAGATAGTCAGTAGACTAGAGATTTTCACATGGAGCTATAGTACTTAAACTTGCTGCATTTTTGGTACATATGGATGTAAACAGACATCAACTATGCCTACCTCTCACAGATTCCTGCGGGGGCCATGTTCTTCACTTCACCAGACTAACCAGATGGACAAGCAGTGCTTTTAGCAAGTCCCGGATCAAATCACATTCAGAAAATATGGAATTTGTTTTCATATTTTCATGGCTGCACTTTACGTCAGGAGCAAATTTCTGTACTCATTCCTGATATACCAGAGGCTCCTCTGATGCTTCCCTATATTAGCAATTGCCAAGAGATTCTATTATTAATAAAATGCAACATTTGCACTGACTTATGAAAAAGCATGAGTTGTGATGATGGTTAATTTGTGTATATCTCCAAAATGGAGGGAGAAAGCAAATACTTTATCTGAAGTGTTAGTAAACATGCTGATCTTTTTTTTTCTTCTTTTTTCTTTATCCCAGGACATAAAATCAAAAGTAGTAATTTCACAGCTAATTTGCATTAGAGGCTTGCATACTGAGTCTTGAAATCCAGAGCCTTCTGAACCCTCAGGGCTTGCATGTACAGTGTTCGCTTTATAGTAGACGTATTAATGCATGTTACAAAACCCTCTCTGGTGACCTTATCACCTCACTTAGATTTCTAATCTTTTCTGAAAACAGCCCATCTGAACAGTAATGTTTAATTATCTCCATAAGTCACATCGTCATTTGGTGTTTTATTTGAGAAGCAGCAGCAGGCTGGAAAGTAATGTTTGCTTAATCAGTTATAATTGTGTTGACACTGCACAGACTGCTGTATACATATGTTTTTCCTTTTCCTCCTATTGTTTTGTCATTTTCTTGCAAGAAACCTCCAAATCATTATTGTTGTTATACCACACAATAGTGCCTACATATCTTCAAACTGTCTTAAAGGTTTTTGTAAATTTTGGGGCACCACTGACCAAGTAAGGGTTTGCTTGACAACAGCCATTTTATAACACAGACATCACTGGCATCATAAGCTTAAAGTCCACTATCAGTAGCTGTAGTTGCAAGAAAGGGAAGGCCACAGGTGTGCAGGACAGGCAAGGTGCTGGAGAGGCACAAGCTCTCAAAAATATCAGCCTTTCATGAAACCTCACAAATCAACTTTCAAGTCAACCTCTAAGAAATGGACCTGTGCATCAGTTGTTCCCTCATATAGAAAAAAATTTATCATGGTGACCTGCCACAATTATAAATTTGATCTGTCATGGCAAAAATTATCTCATCCAAGATTAAATTTACGTTATCACGTGGTAGTCTTGCTCATTTTCCTGTGTCTAACACTGCATCCCTGATCTGCTCAGACCAGACTGCTATCCATCAACAAACAAACAGGAAAGGGAAATGGTAATTTGTCACTCATTAACTGTGATTAAAGTTGGCTTTAAAAAAACAAAACAGTCGATGATCTGACAGCAGGGGTGGTCAGGCCATCTGGAATTGTGGGATTTCCTCTGTGGGCTGGCCGACCTGTGGGTCGACAGTAAATCTGGCAGCACTGATAGAAACCGAAAACTGTCATGTAATGTTTTATAAGCTTAAGTCAGACTAGTGGGTGGGCTTCATATACACACTCTCTCTTTTCTGTTTTCTACTTTGCTTCTGATTCTACTTTTAATATTTATATCAGAATGACAAATTACTTAGTTGTGATTAAGTTGCTACTTTCTCAAGAAAGAGGGTGAAAATATAACATGCTGTCCCTGTAGCAAAACACAGCATGTTAGAAAAACAACAGCAGCTGCTGTAGTCATGTCTCTGTGTGTACTGGATCCATTCAGCCACAGTACTGCTGTGAACTCCCCCAGCCCAATAAACAGACATATAGTCACACACATGTAGCTCATCTGATCGGCCATGCTACAAGGTCTACATTATTTATATCTGGAGTTAAATAAAAGCAGAACCATTGCCAACTGGGAGGTTTGGTCTCTTCTCCCAAGGCTTCCCATTAAAAAAATAGTCACATATGACACAGACCATCACATATGTCACAACACTAAAATTAAATGCGTGTTTTTAACAAAACATATACAGTCATTTTAAATCATGATTAATAAACTATTGGATTTTAACAATTGATATAAAACACACACATAGACTTTAGTTTCACATCCAAGATCCGGTTTCATATAACACTGGGCTACATACATAGTTTGCAAGGAAAGAAGGAGAAGGACAGGAACCATGTGCATGCTACAACACTACATTGAGATTTTTTTAACAATTTAATACCAGGCTATAAATTGAAAAAAACATTCTAGAAAAAGAAAAAGATAAGTTGCTTACTCATTTTCAATCAGCAAGGCCTCTAGTTCGAAGAGAAAAAACAGCATGAATCACTCATGTAATAACACTGAAAACGAGGTCAAGCGGTCACATAACAAAAATGAAAAATATACAACAAAAAGATCCCAAAGAATATATACAGAGACGGCAATATGCATTAAGATAAAATAATAAGACAAATGTGAAACAGAGGATGTTCAGTTGTAGTTAACACACTTGTATACCGGCAATCAAATGCAAAACTGTAGCAAGTTAAGAGGGCTGTGTCTTTTTACAGTGGCTGTTAATTAATTCTGAAAGTAAATCACTGCGAAAATGTAGAATCCACAAAGAAGGACAACGCAGCACTTCGTCAGCTGCAGCTAATCGCAGCTGTTCTAGTCAATTTGTTTTTGATGGAAGCTGCGTCAAGCAGCACAGAGCAGATCAAGCTGCACAACTCATGCAGCTATTCAAAAGCTTGAAAAGGTTGAGGAGTCCCTATTTTTATGAAGGTTGGGACCATACAGTTGGACAGTAGAATGTCATGATGCAGGAGTGGTTTAAGAAGTTTTTATTTACATCCTTTTTTTCCCGCAGCGAAACTGGGTCACCATTGAAATCCATTTTAATAACCATGAATCACAGCTAACAACAGCTTGTGTCCTTTTCCATGAGAGTGCAAGTAATGTCATGGATGGGCAAATTAAATCAAATTATTTAATGAACTTTAAAGCCCCTGCAAGGAACTTTAATTTGTTACTGATTATGGCAACCTCTGTGTTTCCACCGCCTTGTTGAACTGACTGAATTCAACACGGTGAGAGGCATTAAGAGTAACTATGTAGAAATAGACAATCTTCTTGTTGATAGTCTTGTGGTCTTGTTTGTTTATGCAGGTTATATAGAGGATAACCAAAAGGGAACAATGTAGCATATTTAGAAACCCCTGAACCATGGAAAATGACAACTTCTGACAAATCTGGTGCTTCTGAAACACTCCCGGTGGGTTTTGGCAGAAGACTCCTTGTAGCACATTTAACATGTCTGAAGACGACCACAGCCGACATACTGTATGACCACCTGTCTCTTTTCTTTACTTTGTTGGTTAACTTGTACAACTCTATCTATCTAGCTCTCTTGGTTGTCTCCAGAGCTGCTGGGCTGATGGGGTATGATGTGGTGTTTGTCCCAATCCTTGATCTCTGGCCTCTATAAACCCTTTGACACATGTTTACATAAATCAGATGTGAGGGAGTAAAGTGGGCCAGGAACCCTGCCTGTCAACCACACACCTCCCATGATCACAGCCTTATTTACAGTCATCTCCCACAGCACTTGATTGATGGCAGCCATCTCATTAACGCCACAGCAGTCCAAGGCCTCCTAAGATGTCCGATCGGCACGTCCTCCCTCACTCAGGCTGTTTCACTGCAATTAAAAGTCCTCTGGAAACTAACTGTACTCCAGAGAAAGAGAAATAGACCATACCACAGCTACTGTGCAGCTTTGATGTTGTTTCAGAAAGCAGAAGAGAGAATGTGAAAAGGCAAGTGGGGAATGGGGCAAAGGAGAGAGGTTAGACGGAGGGGTGTTGGTATGATGTGAATGATTTATTAGTGTAGCTGGACACTTAATAATTACTTAACACACACACACATAGATCACCTTTACAGTATTTCTGTCAGGCGACGGCGCAAGAATGGAAATGATATGTGATTGATACCAGGAAGCATAGGCACGGCCCAGGGGGAAAGCAGTGCAAGGTCTTACTTATAAAAACATCAATCAGGGTGCATGGTCTGTGAAGCCGTGGGTTGTGAAACACCAGAAGTCCCCCACCCCCACCCCAACACTTCACACTATGAAAACGACTTGCCTCAGAGGGAGGTAGGGTTCCTTTGGTGGGATAATGAAGGCAATGACGTGGTGCATGGCTGCTACATCCAGAAGAAACTTATTACAACACTGTCATCATGCAAACCAGAGCGCAACCTTGATTGTTTAGCAGAGCTGAAGACAAACATGCACCACACCATGGTGTCAATCACATAAAATCACAATCAACAAAAAACACAATATGAAAGTAAACATCAGTGCTACCATGTGACTCTATGTGCGACCTGAAATGAAGTAATATTGAAATTAAGTCAACGTTGGTTTTAAGATTCGTCTTTGTACTGTAGTATTGTACTGTAGTAATACTCTCTGTGGCTGCACCAAAACACATTTTATCTCAGCTGTAGGAGGGGAGACAGTTCATTAGGCCTATTTCAAATAGGATTGGATTACAATAAATAAACCTGCAATGAACCTAGACTCCACTGCAGTACCAAACAGTCATACTTTACTGTACAAGAAGTAGGCCCACAAGTTAATTACATTTAAAAACTTAAGGGCACTTCATTGCATGATGCATCAAACTGGGAGGGCATCACTCAGACAAACAGAAAGCCTAGCATCATTGTGTGGAAGTGGCTTCGTTCAAAAATACAAGCATCTTAAAAGTTATCTTGGGATTCTCTGGGTTTTTCCGAGGTAAGCTTCGAGAAGTATTTTGTCCTTTGAATTTTTACAGATGAAAGTAATAGCATGTGTTGCATCACTGCTACTGTTGTATAAATGTCTCATACCGGCAAATCTATTTTGCACAACTGTGACTGGATGCTTTGCTGTTTTTCAAAGATCATTTCAATTATCTCTAACCACTTCACAGAAACCTAAGGGTCTTAGTTTTAAGAAACCCTAGCAAAGCTATACAAGAAATATTATTAACTTAGAACCGCTTTCTTTGGAAGGTGTTGGCTTTGATGAGAAATAAATACAGCCTAGAAATTATGAATTGCAGTGAACTCATATCACGGCTTGTCGTTTGAGAGCAGAAATATCATCAGCGCTGCTTCAAGTCACAGAACCTGTGTGTTTTGTGTTTCTCAGTACAACTGTTTACCAGGCACTATTCTGCTCATTATTTTTACCCCCAGAAAGGTCATTTGTCAAGCATCTTTTAATTGGGTTATTTTTCATCGGCCAAACACAGCCCTCTGGAGAGTATTTCATTTACAATGTTGAAAAGCACCTGATTGTTCCTGCCTGTCATCTGCATGATGTTATAACATGTGGGCAGCGGTGACATACAGCTTTGGAAATAATTAGCTTTTTTATGCTCTAATGCAGATGTAATGTAATGTAACATGTCTCCTCAGCAGAGAAAAGGAAGCTCAAGTTGTCCATATGTTTATTATGAACACAAACATAATTCACACTGTGTTTTGTGCCATCTGCAAGGACATTTGTGGAGTTAGTTTTAATTGTTTGTGTTCTCTTTTTCGGTTCCGGTCATTTCATTGGAGACTTCCTTGAAGGAAATGTGAAAGCACTTCAGTTTCCCCCTGCTACCTATTTGCATTGCATTATGGTGCAGGTGGGAAGGGTCTGGAACCATGCTAATGAACAACCTTGTTTTAATTAACTTCAAGTTAAAATGCCGTGAAATTGAAAATGATTATTGCCAAAGTAAACATGCCTAATTAGGATATAAGGGGTGTAAGTAAATTATTTAATAACTATTGTTTATTTGGAGCTGTGCATCACCTGCTTTCAGTTAGGAATTAATCTCCACAGCACAAACTGAGTGCATGATGGCAAACAATCCCATTTTCTGTGAGTGATAAAGAAATGATAAGTAGGCCTATTCAATAATTTAAATCTCTTCCTCAGTTTAGCTTACTTATAAATATTTTGCTCTTACTGATTGTAACGGTTGGTGAAGGCAAGAGAGGCAAGGAGGAGTGCTAGATTGGCCTGTGCTCCAGCTGCACAAATAAATGGGACACGAGAATCAATGATATAAGTTAATTAAATAGTACTGTGTATGAATTCTGCATTGTTCCCTTGTCAGTGCATCTGCAGTCACATAGTGACGTAGTGTTTTAATTCCGTTCAGAAATACTTTATTCATCCCTTAAGGGGCAATTCAAGGTAGGTGAGTGTCAAAGAGAGTACACGTAGACGATCATTTGCACATATAAAAGACTAATTTAAAAAATACAAATATGACATATGTTAGAAGACATGCGCATTTAGATGTCTGTTGTCCTTGACTAAATATTAAGAAGTTTTTTTTTTTTTAAATGAAGTTTTATTCTGAGCTTTTTGAAAACTCTCAACACCTGCACCAAACAATACTTTATATTTCGATCAGTGCAGCTCTGCAGAACAGGTTGAGAGGCTGGCGCTGACAGGAAGGAATCTGCCATTGGGTGATGAATGAGCCTGTCAGATTAGCGACAATTTGATCATGTCTATTGACTCCAAGTATAATTTCACTGATCGCATCATGAGCAACGATGCATGTACAGACATATGCTCAGTCATTACAACTTGGACTGGCATGCCATGTCCCTCTTTGGTTCTTTGTGATTTCCATTCTGAGCTGTAATTTGTATTGACATGACAGCAGTGGTGGAGAGTAACTAAGTACATTTACTCAAGTGGTGTACTTAAGTACAATTTTGATGTACAGTATTTTTCTTGGTATGTTAAAATGTATGTTAAAATATATAATTTTATTTAAAAAAACTATAATGATTTCAAAATGATTGTCATTGGTCTATCTACAAGTATGGTAGTTAGAATTGGCTCAACCTCAACCAGCTACAACATGAATGGTAATGTTATACTAATAATTGCTTTTACTTAAAGTCCATGTAAGGTAAGAGTAAATGTATTCATTTATGTTCATATCATATATCATTCAAAGTCTTTTCACATGTTTCCATCAACTATTTTCCAACATATTTATTGTATTTTGAAAGAAATCTCAGACGTGCCTTAACACTGACTTTAAGTAAAAGATCCAAATACTTCTTGAACGGCTGCATGACAACTACTTTTAGATTCAAGAATTATTGGGATTTATGTCTCTTTGTGTGCTCCAATGATTGTATTATTGCATGCACTAGCCAGTGATTTTAATCCTGTCCAGAAAACTGCAAAATCCATCCATGCACGTTAAGCTTTTGCATGTCCCAGACAATGTCTCATTACCAGCTGAATCTGAAAATATGTGTGAAACTGATTTAATTAAAAGTCTAGAGTTTATATTTTCTATGAGAACAATTGTAAAAATCCCATCAATGAAATTAATAGTGTCATCAAAATTTGGCTTCCATTTGATAATCTGTCATTTGTAATTCAAATATCCTCCTGACTCAGTGCAACAATAAAAATAAAAAAAACAAATGAATGAAATGTAACGGGACTGGAAAAGGCTAAGAAAATATATATTAAATATATTAGAGGGACTATAGCTAGCTGAAAACATTAACATTAACATTAAAACCTTCAAGGAAACCTATTACACCCCAGTAGGAGCTTAAATAATTACCTTAATATAATACCAATAAAAATAGACATAGTAATAGTGATCCTTAACAGCAGCAGTTGTTTCAGCTTGGCAGTTAGTCAAGTGGTCACTTACTGCTACCGGATGTTTCAAAGTTGGAGTAGCTAACAACTCGCTGTAGTTGGCACTCCTTTGCATTCTGAACAAGCTCTCTGCCGACAGAACAAAGTAATCTGGTCACACTACACCATTTTAGTCTTTATTATAGGACGTCAATAATTGGAAGCAGTTAAAATGATTCAATTCTGTCAGTAATTTTATAATTGAGGCTGTGTTGTGAACATTTTATTGAAATAATGCTACAGGAACTTGTGTGTACCCAGCCTTTACTCAGTGAACACTAATTTAAATCCTTACTCTCCAGCCAACAACAACAGTTTGCCTAATTTTATCTTATTAACTGTAATTAAAGATAAGAGGATCAATAAAAAGTAATACAACTGCACTGGCACTTTGCCACTCTTTGACCAAATTTCAGTGGTGTTGCCAGGCCTTTCCTTTTACTTGTACATTTTGCTCGTTGCAGGCAGTCTTTGTATTTTTCTGCATTTTGAATCACAATCTACTTCTAATAGTTTTGAATTTGAACATGTCCAACAGAATATCACTTTTGCTACACTACAGCACAGCGGCTCCCAGCAGAGAATGAGGGTGTTATAATTTTGGATCACGCCTTCGCTGTATGCGGTTATTTTCCTGTGCTCACATGGTTTACCACCTCAGCCTCTTTCTTTCCTTCCTATACGTGTTTAGGATCAAGCATTAGTGTTTTTATCAGTTATCTTGTGCTGTACTTCAGAGGTTTTGTTTCTTTTTATCTTTTTCACGATTTGATCTGAATACCTCCTGTGGTTTTTGGGTTGTTGATCAGACAAAATAAGCAATTTAAAAACCTCAACGGGGCTCCAATTACTTATAATCAGTGCTCATCATATCGTCTAGATTCTGATAAATATACAGATATTGTACACAAATATTGTAAGATCTAAACCCTTGTACATTTGTTCTTTTGAAGGTAGGTAAGGAATCACTTCAACCAGATAGTAAGACCATATTGATATTTCATAGAAACAAGCCCAGTTTTGAAAATGACTCACTCACGTAGAGTTTTTGATGCAAAGCATCGTGGTGTCTTTTGCAGGGTCTGCTAACCCAAGCATTTTCTCTAAAGGTGTTTAGAGGGCTGGTCACTGTTTAGATAACCAAATGGGTCTTGGTTATTGATTAATTAAAGCCTTATCAGCACTAACAACTGTGATTGCAGAGAAAAAAGTGGGAATTAAAAGAGTCCTTCTCAAAAGACATCACTGTGAGCTGTGACTACATATTGTGGGATGTGATCTGACCCTGCATTCAGAACCCAATCCAAGTATCCTTGCAGTTTCTGTTTTAACAGACTAACCATTTTTTTTGTATGACCAGTTATTAATTTCACTGCTTTGCAAAGTCTCTTTTCAGGAATATTTGCATTTCAAAGTGCCATTGAGCTTAGATTATTATGGAGCTTTTCTTAAAAAAAAAAAAACATAATGACAACCGTCCCAGATAAAACAGTGTAATATAATTGTGTTGAAATAATTTTTCATTAGCGGTTGAAAGTTGTATTTGGACTGAAATGTTTGTCAGAGGAGAGGCCAAATACACATTTATATACAAATATGCTTTTTACCATAGAAAAATGAGCAAGCTGTAAAATAGACAGCACTTAAAAGACAACAAAAGAAAAAGATGTTGATTGATAAAAAGCTGGATTAGGCTTTTGTTTGTATGAACCATTTTACCAGAAATGTACTGTGCAGAATTTTTTTTTTGTCCTGTGTCTTTACTCAGATTGTTGACCTGACAGGTTGTCTGAATCATAGTTCAAAAAGATCCTTTGATGCGTTCTGTCAACACAGGATTCATGTCCTTTTTTGGTCCATCGTAATTATTGTCTTCTGTCATGACAACAGTAGGTGGTTGTTGACTCTTTATACACCCAACCAGAATTCTTGTGCATCTAGTTTCCTCAAAATAAGCAGATTACATCCCCCAGCTGCCGAGAACTGTACCAATCACAGCCAATGTGATGGAAGCATGCCATTGGGAGCAGCCAAAAACATATCCTCTGCCCTCAAATTCAGAATAGCTGTGTATGATTTCAGAAAATACAGCTCAGGGGAAGTCATATTCTATTAGCATCATGCAAAGCAGTTTTTTGTGACAGTTGTGTCAGTGTAATATGATGAAATACTATGAAGTGGTTTTTATCGGTTTACTTGGCTTTTGTCACAGTTGGAAACAGTAAAAATGAATAGAGAGACTTGTGGTATAAAGAAAAATGACTCAAATGACACCCTGAACACCCATTTTCTCCCCAACATCTCTCCGTCTCCCTTCTCTAAGGTCTGTATCAAATGCTCCCTTTTAGTTACATGTCTTGGATAACATTTGACTTTTGTACATTTTAGTGTATTGACTTTCAGAAAATATATTGATGCTGGATATCTAATTAAAATATTGTAATATCTTACTGGCAGCTAATTAATAGTGCATGCAGACCTAATTTTTAATAAAAAAAAACAGTTGATGTAGTTTTTATATATTTATTTAATGCCAATGAGTCCAAAAAGATTTAATATTCACAGAGTCTCCCCATGTTATGCTGAGCTACAATGATGGAAGAGAGTGTAAAATCCTTCATTGAAGTAATGGCTAATCAACAGTCGTGTTGGCAATGAAACAAATATTTTTATTGTCTTTCATCTTGAATATGGTCAAATTTCTTCCTCAAGTTAGAACTCTTGTTTTGAAACCAGATTAGACAAATGGTCATGCCACCAATATTTCTTATGCCACTAATTGTCACTTGCATTATAACAACACTATTACATTATTATAACTCACCCTAATAGAAAGAAAAACAGCTTGCACAGCCAAGTTTAGTACTTCTTGGGGCGGCACAATCTCTTTGTTATCTCCCATCACTTCCTTCTCTGGTCATTAAAATATTGGTCTTGTTTAAATTCAAATTTGAATTTAAAAAGAATTAATACTTACAATCTGCAGCCAATCAAAGCTTGTGCTCCAAATGGGTGAATGTTTTTTAGGCAATTAAGTGATGGGCTCACATGTGAATGCTGCAGGGTGTCTGGAGGTTAACCTGGGAGAGGTTGGTTCATTTTTCACACTGCAATGCTGTTTGATAATCAGTGGATGTTTTCAGAGCCCAACTCCATGAAGGGCATATCTCTGTGGAAAATGCTCCAATTTAAATGAAAGAACAAAGTACTGGCAAAAGCAGGAAGAAAAGCTGCTCAAGTGTGCAGTAAATTGTGACAGAGGCAGACTTCAAATGTTTAGTTTATTTTCAGTGTCACGGAAGGCACTCTTTAAATTTAAGAATTGATTATCAAAAAAAAAAATAAAAAAATTAAATGCCGCACTTGCTTTCAAGTATGTCAAAGTTCTTTCGTTTTAATGTGTGTGTGTGCGCAAGATGGAAGTGCTCCATTTACTCTGCAGCTTACCTCCTGACATACAGAATAATGTGGCATTCTTTGCAAGGATAAAAATATAAGCTGGAGTGGAAATATGGGTTTGTGTCAAACTCATCAGTAAAGCAATTATCACAGCACTGGTTGAATTACTATGTTTAGGGTTAAGTGCAACAAAAAGTGTAAGAGCTTGTATAAAGATAGAAAGATAATATCACAGCATAACTGTAAGTTAGCATCCAAGAATTTGCTGTCTAAGTTGGCAAGAAAACTATGAGCTGGCTCCACAACATTAGATTCTAGCCAGATGTCATCGCATCCACTGTCATATTTACACAGAAAAAGTCAATATTACAGAGTAATTGCCTACAATAATAGTGTTAAACCGATTGAATTAATGACCTGTTTGACCATTTAAGAAATTAGTCATCGACTCTCCAAACAAACACCTAGTTAGCAGGCCTGCTGGTGCTCAGGACTCCCCAGATGCTCCAGAATAATAAGATGATAATCTTATGTTAATAAGACAATGTTGTGCATGTATTTTGCACACAGAAGTCAGAAGCTTACAAAATGTTTCTTTACATGCATGGTATGAATGCCAACAAGTAAGCAAGGATAGAAAACTTTTGACCAACAAAGAGTCCATAAGGGACCGTTGGTGCATTAAACAAGTTCAGGTACAAGTAGAAAGATCAACATCTTATTGTGAGGTCTGAGACAACGCAGTGTATAAAGTATTTAGTTGAGTCCATCATTTTAGAAGTAAACTGTTTTGTACAGTGACATGGTTCAAACTGTGGATCGCTTTAGTATCACACAAGCATAACACAGCTTGTCTTTCTCCATTTTTTCACTCATAATGACATTTTGAACAACCCCTCCCAAACCGATTAGCACCATACAATAGCGGCTGCTGTGTTCAGATCAATAATTCCAGAAACACAGCGAGGAAACAAATCAATTATTGTTTAAACACAAGGCTCTGATGTCCAGGAATCAATAGATGAGATGTATTACATTGCAGACGCTCTTTAGAGGTCTGAGACTCATTTTTATTTATTTTCCTTTGGACAGCAAAATTCACATGGAGCTCTTTGTCATTTGTGACCCAGTTAGAATCGCTGCCATTATATTACTGCTATTACCCAATGAAATGCCCAAAAATCACAATCCTATATAATGGAAGAGAATATCTGATGATGCTATGTATAGTAATATCACCAGTGTTTTTATTGTCCCAAACTACACTGCGATATTGTGCTGTTATCGTTCTGTCAGTGATCAATAATATGTCATTATTTGCCCAGAATTGTGTGTTAGATAACCTAACCAATGTCTTTGTTACTCTCGTTTAGTTCATACGTTTACATTTCTGTCAGCAAGCCTGAAGTCATTACTTATGTTGTCTAGCAACCATGCTGGTGTAAGTGGTGTTGACTCCAGATGATTTAATACCTTCAGCAGTTTGTATATGGACGGATGCTACCTGATTTAATTTGAAAATGTATTTTGCAGTTTTTTATTTGCATTCAAGCAGTTTACAGAATGTCGAATTGCATTTAGTCATGTGTAAATTACATGTCATGCATTTTCTACAGATGAATGTGTTTCTGGTGAAATGTACTGGAACCATCCACATTACAGGTCTAATTAGACTGAAAGACAAATTCTGAACCTGTCAGCTCAAAAGTGTATTTGTGTATCGTAAGACCAAATTGACAAGAGATGGTCTGTTTGATTGTGGATTAAGGAAAATTCTGTTTATATATATTTATATACTTTTACAGCAGAATAAATACACATGCCTCCACTGACCATTTGATTTCTAACACCTATGCTTTCTGTCTTTTATTGCTGATATCTTGAAAGCTTTGCCAGGAGTTTGTGTGCACACAGGCAAAAGAATGTGATATACATTTATTTAAAAAGAGAATCACCTGGGTCATATTTGGTATGCTTGATGCGTGACAGAAGTGCTCCTACAGCACTACTCCTACTGTTCTCAGCTTTAGTTTTCTGTAAAGGAACTGAGTTTTAAATTACTTTAAAGACGTGTTTCATATGTTGATGTACTGCAAGATATTGAATGCTGAGATTAAAAGATTTGATTTAAATGCACAAGCAATTGGAAAATGTCCTGGATGGCACAGAGGTACAACACATCATATATCTCCAGCTCTGACATATGAAGGTCAGCTGTGAGAAATGACTGAAGGTGACAACATGTCACAGCAATCCTTTCTTTTTAACTCAGCTTCACTCAGCAAGGTGTTACAGTAAGTATGAAATCTGTGATAATAACATAATAATAACACTTATTATACATTTTCAGTTGAAACCAGTATTTGTGGCATGATTTTTAGGTCAAGTATTTTTATTTCACTTGTTAAGATTGAATTATGATGTGTGTTATACCCTGGTGCACAGAAAAAAACTAACATCACCTCTGGTCTTCTGGTTTGTCAAACTGGAATCTGACTGATTTGAAAGCAACAAGTTTATGAGCCGCATATTTGGGTTTTTATTTTTTTATTTTATTTTACCTTTATTTTACCAGGCAGACGTTGAAAAACAATTTATTATTCAGTATAACAGCCTGGCAATGACTCTGAGTTAGACTGGCAGCACAAGCAAGCTCCTTAAAATGATAGAAATATCCAAAATATTTCAAACAGCCCAGAAAAAATAAATAAATAAATATAAAAAAAATATACAACCTATTGTCATATTGTGGATTTCTTTAATTTTGAATCATGAAGTGACGACATGATGAGCTGCTCTTTTGCAGTCATTACTCCACCGTCATTCTGTCACTCAAATAAATTGCGGCAGAATTATCCATGATTGCATTTGAAATGCAAAACAAGGAAAGCATCCTAAAGCAGGAGGGCTGGTGAGTTGTCAGCAGTCTGTAAGGTAATGCAACTGCATCACAAAGGTCTTATTAGATATTCCTAAATGTACATCTGTATTATCAAATGACAGCACACAACAGGCAGTCATCTCCTGTATCCGGCTGCTCATATTAGGACGCATCCAGTAATCTCATTAATTACTTCTCTAAATCACAAGGTTTATGCAGGGGGTCCGACGTTTTTACTTGATGAAGTACATGTAATGATAGAATACACAGATTTTTTTTTTTTTTCCCTTCAGTTCAAGTTATTTCTTGTTGTGGTTTTCTTTAACTCAGCCAGGATGTGCATGGTGTTATTTATCAGAGGAGTGCTACCTGTGATGTCTAGTTCCAAGCAGAACAGCAGGTGAAGCAGTTGACACCCTGGAAACTCAGTTGAATCATGCAATAGAGCAGCTGCCCTTCAGCAATTACGGTTATGAAGCCATAAATCAGACCTTAATAGGGGAGAGAGCGGAGAGAAGCTAAAAGACATGTGCTACCTCAGTGGAATTGTCTCTCATGTATATTGCCAGTTAATTTATTAAAAAGAATTCCTCAGACCTAGATCTTCAAAGTGCATTTTCATTTGACCAGTATTTCTTTTACTGTATTTGACAGTGGACTCTGAACCTTTGGGTGTCAGAATAGCCCTAAAATATAGAAACTTTTAATGGTTCATTTGGCATGCATTCATAGTACGCAGTATAAAATTGGAGATCTGTATATTTGTCCTGCATGAAATATTCCTTTGAATGGATTAAAACGCACTTCATGGTTTCACAAAGTAGAACATTTATTAATTTCACGTTTTCATTAGCACAGCATTTCAGTAGAGGTCTCCATCCTGTTTGCACAACACTTAAAAATGACATAAGCAAATATGTGGTGGAATTACATCAATGATTTATTGTTTTATAACCCCAGAACCATGACTGCTGTATGTGATTTACTAAATTATGGGCTATTATTTAAATACAAATAAAGCTGATAGTGCTATTGAAATACTATATCTGGGAGAAAATGGGCCCCTGGGAACAGAGCAGTATAACATATAAAGACTGGACAGCATATGCGTGATGTCACCTGTAGGTTTCCAAAGCACCACTTTAAAGCTTAAAATCTGAGGTGCTGGCCGCCGCCATGTTGGCTGTCCTGTCACCGCCTGCCACCACACTGTTAATTATGTGTAACTTTAACCATTAATATAATTTGAACAGGTGAGTTCTATAAAAATTCACACTCAGTACAGTTGTCATGAATGGTGAAATTAGCTTTAGAGACCAAAACAGTTTTTTGTACCAGGCTATAAACATGTTTATTTCTGCTGTGAAGTTGGACATTTTAATATAAGTGCTTATGGAGATTGAAATGTTCTGTAGCCAGCCTCAAGTGGCCGCTCAAGGCCTTACAGTTTTATCCGCATTGGCCTTATTTTCCAGCCACATAGGTTGCTGCCTGTAACAGCCGTGATAGCTCTTTGTGGTTGTTTGTAGCCTAATAACTATGTGCCTTTGTAATTGTTGTGTGACTTTGTAGTCATTATGCATCTCTTTTTGCATTGCCTGTTGTGTGTCTCTTTATACTAGTTTTATTTGGTCTCTTTTTGTTTTCATTGTGGTGTAATTTTGCATCTCTTTGTAGTCGTTTTGTGTTTCTTTGTAGTTGGGCATCTCTTGGTACTATTTTTTTTTTTTGTCTCTTTGCGATTGTTTTGCATCTCTTTCTTTGCAACTTTTTGTTGGCCTGTTGAGTAAACCATCAATATATGTAGAATAAAATCCTATCCAGAAATTAAATGATTTTGTTGCATACACAGAATAATAGCATCTTACATATGTCATATGTAATGTGCTTTAAACATTTACAGTGCACTATTAATCCACTTTTAATAATTCTAATAATAATTCTTGGAATAGAAATAATGAATCCCATCTACAAAATGTCTGATTGAGAGGATGTGAGATGGGTGGCGGCCTAAGGAGAAGATGCTGTTGCTGCCAGTGCTCTGAGGGAACTGGATGGCTGTGGAAGCCCCGTGTGTGGAGGTAAACAAAGGTTAATCCTCTCAGACAGGCAGAGGAGAACAACTCCGGTTTGACAGGTCTCCTGTTCATTCACCAATGCCTCTACTACCTGGAGGCAAAATCCTCCCTGTCTCTCCATAAAGGCTGTTTGCTTTAACATGGATAGACACTTGCTGTCCTTGAGTGAAAGGAAATGCAGTGTGGAATTTTGCTCAGGAATTCGTACATTTTGTTTATCTTCATCATTTTGTTCACTTGAAACATCTAAAGGTTCCCTGTAATACATAAATCACCAAAAAATCTGTTTGTTTGGAATACCATTCATTTAAAGGTACTTTTTAAATTGTTTTTTTGTTGTAATAGTGATGCATGGACACACTGTTGCTTCTATAAAGGATTGTTGTCCCCAGTAATGACATTTGGCAGGGTTTATGGTTCAGCTCTCTCTGTCTGTATTTGTCCATCTGCCATTTACAATATTTTGGATGCAACTGATTGTATTGCCACAAAATCCTAGAAACTGATTTCTGCTTTGTGGTATTTTAGAAACTGAACTGAGGGGCCTGCTGTGCGCTTGGGTCTGTTCACTTTTCATTGCTCTATACATTTGTCTTTATAACCTCATACCTTGCATTAACATGCCACCTGAAGCTATCTGAACTCTGAATAATGGCTTCTGATCACTGCATTTACATTGCATTTCTTATTCTTATGAGAATTTTTTAAAAAATCTTAAAGATTCTTATCACAACTGCCAACATTGAGATCAGATTGTAATATGGATGTTAGATACAGTAGGTGGACTTTGAACAAGCATGATGCGTGGTAGTCAAAGAAATGTGTATGAACTTTACCTTCCTTTGCTGTTTGGAGGATTTTTTCTAAATATTGTGGCTGAACCATATAGTTTGTGGTTAGACCTACCTGAGATCTGATCATGATGCGAAACCAATGAGCAACCCTTGTGGCTGTGCACTGAAACTCACACGACGTGCCAAAAACTGCAGTTTGTGGAATGGCCACTTAAGGCTGGCTATAAAACAAGTCATCATTGTCATATTAAAATGTCCAAACATCACAGCAGAAATAAACATGTTTACAGCTGGTACAAAAAACGGTTTTGGTCTCTGTGGTTAATTTCCCTATTCGTACTATACTGAGTGTGAACTTTCATATAATTTGCCTATTGAAGTTATATTACGGTTTAAAGTTATGCTTTGATTGACAGGTTGATGCTGTCACAGGTGGCTTGTTTGAGCACTCAGGCTTTATACAGCCTGCCTCAGCTCCACCCATGATTCACATCTTTGCCCATTTTTAGATTAGCTGGGAGGCGGTATTGCCACAATGGCTCTTCAGAAATTTATCGGTGATGTCACAGAGACAAAATAAATTTCCTTGATAGCGATCTGTGACTCTTTGATAAATATTATGTTTGCAGAACAAGTAGCTCTCGTCAAAAGGATTTTTATTGATACCGATGTTTGGAGCACAAGGCACTTGATAAGCATGATACACCACACCTGTTGCAAATTGTCATCAGTCAAATAGTTGGTGTTAGAGCCATTTTGTATATGGTGTATATAAGGTGATAAATAATGCAGATTTGTTGCATATTGCAAATATTGAAGTTACAAGAATGCCTATTAGTTAATAATAACTGCACTCTTCTTATTGGCTGAGACGTGTAACGTGATATGTGCGTATTTTGTTTTGTGTTGGAAAATATGGAGGAGAGCACACTAGTTTTTGACCGTGCTCGTGATTATTATTTTGGATTACTGCAGTTTTATTGTTTGTCATGCTCAATAGAAAGACTTTCAATAAATCACAAGAAAGAAAACTGTGGAGTTTTTTGGACAAAGACATGTGTCAACTACATCCACGTGCTCCATAGCTTTAGTGTGTGTTTAAAAGTAAAAAGCAACAAAACCACACTAACAGTAGGATTGCTTATATACTGTTTATATATTTTAAACAATAGCTACATACTTAACTCAGTATATACATGACGTACGTATAAACTACCTATAGAGTGCTGCAGAAGTGAGTCCTAGAATCCTAAAACCTGTATGCATACTTGGAATTATTTTTTTTGGTTAGATACTTGAAATAATTGTTAACATAAGCTTTTATGACTTTATGGTTAGATGGTTGTCAACAAGTGGTCAAATAACACCAAGCAGGTTGTTTGGCTTAAACATCACGCTAAAACCTTAAAGCATAAAAATATGGAAGAGCATATAGAATGGCAGTGTTACTGTTAGAAAAACATATAGCTAATGGTTAAAATAAAACTGACTGCACTCCAATCCAGCAAGGTCGCTCCATCCTGCAGGCTGTGCAGAGGGGTGGCTGTGTTTATTTGCACTTTACGTGTCGCTGTGAAAAATTAAATTCATGTTTTATTTCTCTTAATTACACACTCATATTGGCTCTGTCTCTTGGTCAGTTTCTCTCTCTGTGGGGACAACATTGATAAATCCTACCTATTCTACCTTTAAAGACTCATTTAATCCAATGACTAACTTTATTCAAATTAACAATTTTTTAATTTTTTTTAGGTTAATGATGTTTTAAAATATGACTCCAGACATTTAAGGCTTTGTTTGAAAACCTCAATAGAAGCTTTGAATAAAAAAAAAAAAAAAAAAGAAGTAGTATGTACTCAAACAAATGGTCTCATTTCAAACTCCTCATTTGGGCCTCTAGTGACCAAAGTACCCAGTGTACAGTATGTATCCAGAAGAGTTTACGTTTTCAGAGTTTTCGTCTGCCCCTCTTTGTAAATGATTTATTACCTGAATTCCCATGTATCTGAGAGTGGAAGTGTTGTGTTTCGCCTTGGAGACGTGTACAGCCGCAGGACTAGGTGTTCCTTTGTTCTGACAGTACTGCAATGTTCAGCGATAGGAGCTTTTAAAGATTTGGTGGTTATGCCGATGTTTACCAATCCACATGGGCATTTGAGCATGCACTGTATGTGATATTAGCAGTGGAACATGAAATAACACCTTTAATGTTGTATTTTCTTCCCATCTGGGGGTGGATGAATGAATCAGTTTGTGTGCAAAATGACAATGACCACATGGGTAATTTCCAGAGGGGACAGAGCTAGGGATGTGATGCTGATGGAGTGGAAGTTCTGCTCTCACCATCATTGTACGTAGGTCAGGGGGGTATCTTATATACCACACAAGGGAGCTTAGAAAAGCAGTTCTTAAGCACTGGGTTCGTATCAATAATATGCCAATGTTCTTTGATTACACTGGCTTTGGATACCAGTGAATACTGAATAGCTCAAACATCTCTGGGTTTCTTTGGGGTTAGTAATGGCAAGGCATTGAGTTTGTTGAAAAAACATGATTAGGCACTTTTAATCAAAGTCTCTTAGCTTCTATATCCTCTTTGTTTGAAGCCGTTTGTTTCAAGCTCTTTAGTTTGTGTGTAGAAGTCCTCAGTAGAGCTGCAGATCTGTCTGATTGGATTGAACTGGGATACATATTGAATGACATGATTGACTGCAGAGAATAGAGTTTCTATCTGTAAGTTTATGTTGTAGGTTAATTTTAAGGCTGTATTCTTTAATTGCCAGTACATTTAAAAAGCTCATTTTATTTTGATTAGATTACATAATGAACTTTGTCTAGATACCTCTTCCAGTTCAAGATGAGTTGAATGAATGATTTCACCTAATGATTAAAGACCAGTTATTCTTTTTTTTCCTCCAGGTCTCCTCTAAGACTGGCCGTGTGATCAACAATGTTCCCTAGCTTTGCCTCTTTGTATGTGTAATTATTTGAACAAGGACTGATCTTCAAAATCTCTTGTTACTGCTTGCAAAGTGCTGTGAGTGCACAGTAATAATTGCACTCTGATTCAGATGTGCATTTTAACATTATGATAAAACTTAAAGCGCCTCCCATCTAGATTTTGGTGGTTACACACTAAGAGGACACAGTTTTTATTGAATTAATCAACCGAAACTGTAAAAAGGGGAATAAAATAGGCTTTTGAAAAGTAGTAATGATGAAAAGTAGTAATGACACCTGCAAAACTGTGGCCAGTACATCTGGTTGATGATTCACCCACAGCTGAACACCTACTGTGATCTATAATCAAATGTGCTTTTCCTGCTATGTCAAATATAATTTTCCCATAATGACAAAGACCTTAACAAGGGCTCTGTGATGATCATCACTCAGTTAAATTCTACATGGCTGCAACCATTAAAGATTTTAATAAATGATAGTTATTAAAATATGTTCCTGACCTTCAAGAAAATGTAAAAAAAAAAGCTGTAAGCTTGTGTACAGAGACTTCGGGGACATAGGGATGCTCCGCTCCCCTCACCCTTCCACGGTGGCAGGGGCAGGTCAAGGGCTCTGATTGTCAGTGTTTATTAATGGGCCCTGCAGAGGGGAGTGACAGCAGGGTGATCTCTGTGATGATGATGTCTTATTGCTTTCCATGAGCGCCTCAGGTACATACATATTTATGATGCGCTGCCACCTTGACGCCAGCTAGAAATATCTGTTTAACACCCAGCCCAGTCGAATGCTTACCAAAGCAGAGCTGGAACAAAATGACCCTTTAGCTCTAATAGTTCCTGAGCCATATTAACCTTAACAAACCACAGAATGACTTTCCACTATCATTCACATTTAAAGCGGCACAAAAATGTGGACAATGGTCTCGTTGTATGCAGTTTGGGCAGGAAAATGGAAAAAGCCATCACCATCTCACACAAGAGAAGCCACAGGGACAATATCAACTGCACTGTAAATCCCCTCAGTACCGATGTCAGCACTTCATGTTAATCAGATGACTTTTTGACCACCAATGGAATTAATTTTAACTAATTTGTATGACAGATTGATTTGTGACACTACACGTGTATGTATTAAATATTAACAGCCAGCACTTCCCAAGGGACAGCTGGGATTTTAAAGGGCAACTTGTACGCAGTCATTTAGTTGATTAATATGGGCCACTCATTTTGAGCAGACAGATTTGTTTTTCTTACTTATTCATGTCTTCAAAGAGTACAGCTCCCCTAGATCTTATCCCTGTTTTTTTTCCCCTTTTTTTTGGCTTTGTAGTCATCAGGATTCATTCAGTGGAACAGGATGGTGTCACACTGTAGTCTGTAGTTCAGTTCTGTTTACTGCCCAGACTGTGACATCCATTTTGTCACAAAGCAGTGGCATATTAATGCAATCAAAGTACTTTATACAAGACAGGCACAACAAGTATTCAAGAAGCAAGACAGCGGTGACTTTCAGTGTACTATCAGCTCACAAGCTTCCTTGTACAAATAATACTGAACAAATTTGGAAGCAGATTATGTGTTTTGCTGAATGATATTTGAACTCAGAAGGATCCTTTGTATTTTGGCTCCTTGCAGTGCTGAGTAAAATGTGTGTTTTGTCTTTACTCTTTTAATACATGACTAGAAATAAAACAGCTACTTCATTAATGGACTAGTTAGTTCATAGATAATTACTCTGCCACAGTTGTTTAATTGCTCTTTTTTTATGTGGTTGAATGGGGTTCTTGTGAATAGTCAGTAGAGTAGACGGTGGTTTGTTTGGAGAAGCAGACCAAAGTCCCAATACAAGAGCAGAGAAAAGCACTGCTGTCGTCAGGGTCAGCAAAAAAAAAAAAAGAAGCAGCTATTTAGCCACATGAAAAGGCAAATCTAGAACAATCAATATCAGTTTAAGCATACGCTATCGTGTGCATATTCTTGCAACTTGCTGTCAGACAACCCTTTCCGTTGGTGCTACCACGTCTCACCCATAGAACTTATGTATTCCTATGCCTAAACCCAACTGTAAGCATGGAGCATTACACTGGAGATCTGATGGCAAGGTAAGTCAGTGAGGCCTTTTCTACTTGGCTAAAATCTCTTTTTTCTGTTGACCCTGTCCACAGAAGTGCTTTGCTCTACTTCCATGCTGGGATTTCTGTTTGCTTCTCCAAACCAGGAACTTCTTGACCACTGTCTACTGAAGGTAACACACTGACTATACATAAGTATGTCATACAATCCCAAACTATCCCTTGAAAGTCACTCATCAATCAGAAATTCCAGTCGTTCTCTGGTTACAGCTCAATCCAAATTGAAAAGATTTGTTGTTGGCATGACTCGTGTTTTTTTATGTGCATAGGATAAATGCACCAGTAGCTCATGGGGATGAATCTTAGGTCAAATAGTTCTTACAGCAAGCTCAAACACAGAGAGGTGTCTTCACTCTGATGGCTCACAAATCATTTGACACTTGATCTCATATTCTGGTTTGGTGTTGGTAGCACAAGATTTGATCAGGGCTTTTAAATCAAATGGTCTTTATCTTTCCTACCTCTCCTTTTAAACAAACAGAAAATATCCCTCCTCTGCAAATAAGTTGTAGGATTTATCCAGTGTGCAGTACGCTGTGATTTGTGATGACAGGAGTTGAATATTACGCTGATACTGTATGGCACTGTAAATCCACCGCCTCATTTCAGCTCGTGCTGTCAAATGTATTTTGAAGTTGTATTTCAGCCATGTCCCTTCAGCACTGAGCTCACTGAATAGAGAAATAATGAGTGCTGTCTAGAGACAATGTCACTATTATTTTAGATCTCCCAAATCTCTCTTTCTCTTTATGTGTGTGTTCATTTTCATAGAGGTTTCTCCTCCACATTCTCTCTGCATCTCTGGCTCTGTCCCCTCAAAGCAGTCACACCACCCACTCTCAGTTGATTCTGTTGTCTCTCCTCCCCTTTTGTAAGCTGCGCCGTTCAGATCCTGTCATTGGTGAATACATGTGAAATGTGCAAAGGCATCTTAGAAGACGGGTTGCAGTCGACCCGTGTGACGATGCTTTAGAAAAATTAGGTGTCTTCACAGCAAAGCCAAGAGCATGCTCACAGATTGGATGCATCATCTGTTCAGATGCTATCCATTTGTCTGCACTGCTGTCACACAGAATGTTGCATATTGATAACCAATCACACTTAGAGCACACAGATATAAAAATCTTATATTGTCGGTATGCACATTTCACACATTGCATGGGTGAATCCTGCTTTAGCACTCACTGTTTGCCTTGAGGTTGACTCACCAGGCTGTTTGGGCAACCCTCCCCTCAAGGGCTAAACATTGTTAAAAGGGATAACCCAGTGATCAGTGTTGTACTCGATCTTCATCTTGAGATTACTCTCGAGACCACTTTTTGAAGGTTACAATCTCATCTCGAAAATAAACTGTATTTTTGCTTGGTCTTGACTTTATTTCAGGGCCAGTCAAGATCACAAATGCAGGGATTACACTAACGTGTCTGTGCATTGTCTGAATTATTTGTTTCCATCATTACTTTGATTGGATATTAAATGTCCTGCTTCAAATGAAACTAATAACTCAGTTTGCTGCCAAGATAGAAAACACACAGGAGTATGTAACCAGTGATGCAATGCTTACTGAGATGGCAATGACTACGCCTCACTCACCTGAGTAGGCTATATCCTTGCTATTGGTCTTGACTTTGTCTCAAGACCTTAAACTTTTGGTCTTGATACAGTCTGGCATTGGTCATGACTGTTTTTGTCTAGGTGGTCTTGGCTATTGTACTTCCATAAAGTTGAGACTGAGAAGAGACAAATTAGGAAAAATCATAGTCAAAATAAATGCAGCCAAGTTATCCAGTCTTATATGCGTTCTCATGCGTCCAACTACACAAGATCCTACAGTAGCTCTGACGCTAGCCTACAAAACCATCTCAGGATCTGCCTCTGCCTATCTCAGCGTCTTACTAAAGGCTCACGTCCCGACCAGGGCGCTACGCTCCGCTCATACAAACCGTCTAGTTGTACCCTCGCCTCTCGCAAAGCGAGGTCACTCTAAACTCTTCTCTGTGGTTGTCCCCAAATGGTGGAATGACCTACCAACGGCTACTAGGACAGCAACGTCCCTTTCGACCTTTAAAAAACTTGTAAAAACCTTTCTGTTTCGAGAATGCTTCCCTGCCTAACAAAACTAACAAAACTAAAAACTACTCTGTGCTCCTTTACACCTTTCTCAGCTTATGTCCTCCTCTGTAAGTCGCTTTGGATAAAAGCGTCTGCTAAATGCAATGTAATGTAATGTAAAGTTTCCATAATGGTATAACCACACTACTACTTATAACTATTGTCTTCATATCATCTTTCACTGGACACGCTTTTACAAGAATTTGCTCCTGTAGATTTTAAAGTAATTATTATTATTGTGTTTGAGTTATAGTTTTGAGTTTATTTGCCTTCATTTGATAGTAGGAGGTAGAGACAGACAAAAAAAAGGGAGAGGACTCATGGTGAGCATAACAGATGAGGTACCAGGTGCTGATTTTTGTCTGGTTATGATTATAGTTATTTTTCTGTTATTCAGATGCCATCTACTGTTCCAGCGTTGGTAAACATTGCTTTCTGACACTGTGTCTTATTTGATACAAACTGTAGGAAACGTGGGACATTTTTAAATCAAGCACATAATGTAGGGGTATTAATATGGGATTTAGCATATGAATTTTAAAATGTATATGCAAAATTTCACATGACATTTTTCTTTCTCTTGCTGATGGCTTTAAAGTCAGTGAAATTTGACAGGGTTGCATTAAAAGTAGCACAAAGGCAAATAACAACTGCCCAGCTGCCACACCTTCTCCACAATGGATCAGTTTCAGAGTAGAATGCAATTTGTTAAATACATTAACACTTCAGTGAAGGCTCCAATGAGGAAATTCATCATTCTGCCAGATACTGAAGGAGCACCTGATTACTTCTCTGTTACTTTGAAAGGAAATATAATTCAATCATGCCAAATATTCACTGAACAATATACATTTCTCTTTCCGTCCTATACCTGTGACTGTTTTTTCTCCAAATACCAGGTTAGATAAGACAGGGTAGTTTTTATCCTAGAATGTGTCCTTTGAAGTCATTTAATATGAAAGCATTTATCAGAACTATATAGTGAGCTGTATATTGCAACCTGAGCTTGTATCACTCACTTGGCAGTAACACAACATTTTCACAGTCACTTAAATCCTAAATGTCACCTTTAAATGGCTATGCTGGCGGCCAAAACACAAAGACAATCATAGATGATTATTCTTCAGAAGTGGTTTCTTGGTGAGACTTGAGAAATCTCGAAATCTTGTTTTGTTTAAATCTGCAGATTTGAAACTTGGGTTCATATGGAGGGTCACGCTGTAGTTATTTGTGTTACATGTGACAGGTTTTTAAAAGCCGTTGATTCAAAGCCTAATTATTTGGACACATTAATGACTGAGCGCACTAAAAAGTATATATAATTTTTGTTGGTAGATCCACAACACAATGGAGACGATATGGATAACTGGATTTTGCCTCACTAAACACTCCCTCAAACAATCAGGAGGATTTCCCCCTGATACACTATATGAAAGTGACTTTGAGTGATATCATTCACCGGCACAAACAAAGGTAATTTAGTTCCTGCCTTATTTTGCTTGTTTTAGTGTAACCCAAGGCTATTTAGAATGGATTTATCCAAGTCCCCTAACTTAATCTGCCATTTATAGGCTGAGTGGTGGGGGGTGAAGACAGGCATCGGGCTTTGTGATTGGACAAAAAAGTAACCAAGGAAACCATACTGCTTTAAGTGTTGTAAATTGGTTAAAACTCATTTATCCGTAATGTGAGTTGCAAGATGGGTGAGGTAAACATGATCAATCAGCAACTGTGTCACGACTCAATTTGTTTAGACACCGAGCTCTGTTTCTGCGATTGCTGCGTTAGGCATGTGTTTTCAGGATGTTTTAAGTGGTCTGCACAAGTTCTGTATGGAAATTTGGAACATAATTAAGGAAAGCATTTCAAAGGTAGCCTCATAAATAATGCAAATTTTGTGTTAAATGTCCCTGACAGCCAATGCTGGCGCTGCAGTACGTGAACCACAAGAAAGGCTGAGCTGGTCATCAGGTGCCTCCCTTGGAGTGCTATAAATTGACAGAAATGGTAGACAGTGCAGAATAAATGAGATCGCTCAAATAAGTAACACTCCCTATTAATAAGATTCTTAATGTGACACTCTGAGACTCCTAATTGGGACATAAATAGTTAGTGCAGCAAAAACATACGAGGCTTTGCCAAAACTCCATACAGTGAAGGAAATCTAATTCAGTTTTTCTTGTGAAAAATGCAAACTGGATGCTCTCAGTGATTGATGTTACTACATTTCGACCAGCGCACTGTGCTTTAGGACAAAAAAAGTGTTTTTGTTTAATGTCAGACTATAATAAAACAAAACTGTTTTATAACTATCATCTGCACATATTTTAAATATTTACAAATGTTGTATGATCACTACAGTGCCAAATTCAGCGTGACTTTTAAAAGATTAGGGTGTTAGTGCCATTTACTCGTGTAGTTGTGGATTGCAAACCTCTCCACTATTTCAGGTGTGAAGGAGAAAATATGGTGGCCATAAATTTCATGAAAAAAGCAAAACTATCCAGAGCCAGTGTTTGATTTGTTCTGCTGTGGGCTACTTTAAAAACATTGTGGTACAACATGGAGTCTGTAGATGTAAAATGCCATTTCTAAGGTAATAAAAGCATAATGATTCTTATTTTCAGGTGATTATACATTTAAAAAAAACATAGTTATGCATATTATAGTCCATCTTTGCCCTATTCTGTAAATATAGCCACCTGCATCACACACTGGACATTTTAAACTAACTTTGTAAAATGTGCTCTGGAAATATAAAAGAATATATAAAACATAAATTAGCCTAAAGTAATAAAAGTTGGACATCATAGAAATAATAGAAAATTGACTTTCTTTATTCTTTTTTTGGATCCACGGTAGCAGCAACTTTTCCTGGGGTTTACAGACATAATAGATTTTCCAGGGTTGACCAATATCTATATGTAGTGGTTAAGCAGAATCATTGTGATTTTACTATATTTTGATTAAGAAATACAAGATCAAGAACAAATTTTGTATTCACTTGTATCTGCTTAACAAAAAAAATAATAAGCTTACATCTAGAATAAAGAAATTATTACGAATAAAATATTTTTACAAATGTTTCTTTTTTTTTGTTTTGTTTTTTTGTTTTAATGTTCTATGCTTGCCTTTCTCGAACCACTGAATGGCATCTTTAGAGTGATCCTTCACACACCCAGAATGCACATTTTAGACCGACCCAGTCACTGATTACATAATTACCTGCTGCCTTTCTTAATCAAAGACTAATTTCATGCAGACGGTAAGTTGAATGAAAGGGTACATAGCACATATTTCCCACTTGCCACACTGTAAATATAGCCTGGTGTACTGGAATAGTATGGTATCTATACATGAAGGTAGTAAAAAAGAGAACGGTCATGTGTTTTTCCTGCCTCGCTTTTAACTGTAGTGTGACATGAAGAATCTATTCTCAAAAAAAAAAAAATTTAATTTATTGTTGGTGACAGTTTCGGTTAACAGTTTCTTCATACACTCTTTTCCTCTCTTTATCTACATGCAAGCGACAACATACAATCAAACTGCAATCATTTAGGTTTCAGCTTGATTGGCTGAATTAGAAAAATTACATACTAAGAACCACATAGAAACAATTGATTAATGAATTAAGGAAATGTCATTGTGATGTAGTTTTCAGATTGTTTTATTGCTCAGCTACATTTATATCCATCTTACTGTGCTAAACCACTGCTGTATCCTCCTAGGATTTACCTTAAGTTATGAAGCCCACTAAAAGTATGACATTTTACCCAGAGTGTGGTTCAGCCTTTCCAAGTGTTTAGCCCAGAGGTGTGTGACGGATGTGGGTGATGTCTCTGCCCCAGATCTCCAGGACTGTGTCCCCTTTGATATTCCTTGACTTCAGGGCTCGCATAAGCACATTGAGAGAGAAGTCAAGGTCACTCCCACTCTGTCACTGAAGCCTCATGAATATTATGATTAATCAGAGTCTTTTGGCTCGAATTAATAACAAATCCAGCATTGTTGTGCACAGCCCATACATTCATGGCTAGCTTTTGAGGAACTGTTGCTCATACCTCAACCCATACCCATCCCTTTTTACCCACACGCCCACCTAACACTCCCTGATGACACTTTTCTTCTCAAAACAAAACAAAAATGTAGCATTTCCCTTTGGCTAAGAAATTATGTTAGAGGCGACACAGCAAGTTGGTAGACGCATCAGTTCTTTAAGCATCATCAAAAAGTGAATAGTTGTTTTTGAAAAACAGCCTTGACATGAAACAAACAAACCTCCTCCCTTATCCTAATGTTCCAATCACTGTAATTTTCAAAATACCAGAACCTAGCACAATGTTTTATAAATGCAGAAGCATCTCAGATATTGACAGTGACATACAAACAACCACACTTACTCACAGGGTTTAGAAAATGTGTTTTCATTGTTGTAACTAAATAATATTTTAGCATCAACATTTTTAAAGTTGTATTTGCTGTAATAAAAGTCATAATTCAATATTCACTCTGATGTATGTGCATGTGTGATAAGTTGACATCACGTCTTAATTAGTTTACTAGAGATGGACTACAGTAATTTGCTTTGTTTACTGTATATGTAATTGCTTCAGAAAGCTGAATTATAATCAAGTATAGTGGTTTGCTCGTGGTATATTTAATGCATTAATGTGTTAAGTGTAATATCATGTAACGGGTAATTAGAAGACAAGAGACAGTTTTAAGTCAGACTTCATTTGATCTAGTTTCTGTCAATCCAGATATCATGGATGTGTAACTCGCACAAAAAAACTGTGTTGCAAGTTGTAAAACTACTATTGAAGCTAATTATAGGTATGAATTTGTTCTATTGGCGTGTCTGTCACAATGTGGCCGGTTGAGAAGGTCTCCGTCTGCAGAGAGAGGCCACCCATCTTTATCTGTCACTATGTTACTGGAGTGGAAACAGGTGTCTCATTTGATGTTCTCCAGGCCTTCACTGACTTTTTCCTGATTTATTTATTTATTTAGTTATTTATTTCTTCAATTCTGCACATTGTCCTCCTCAAATTGAGTTGTTTCTCCCACCGGTGTTCTCTGCTGTGTGGCTGACAGCTGGGATGTCGAGGGAAAAAGCTTGATGGGAGGCGAACAGACACGCATACAGTAGACGGCATTAATCTACTCAGAAGGTCACCATCACAAATTGTTGAAATAGTTCACATGCAGGTTTTCACTGTTGACGTGTAAGTTTGAAAACTGTGGAGAAATAATGAGATTGTGTGTGGCTTGAGACATTAAAATGTCTTAGATTTATAGCGAGATTGCTGCATTATTATTCTTTGCTACATCTGCCATTTAGTATTCATTTTCTCTGCTCTGTGGACTGTGTCAGGTTTCAAACCTAGACAATATATATTTAATCTGAAAATTAGCATCTGTTGCGCTCCCACTTATGCTTTTTTTCTCGAGTTTTCCTGAAATGC
This sequence comes from Larimichthys crocea, assembly GCF_000972845.2. Taxonomy (NCBI): domain Eukaryota; kingdom Metazoa; phylum Chordata; class Actinopteri; family Sciaenidae; genus Larimichthys; species Larimichthys crocea. Next base: position 8,136,119 of record NC_040028.1, read on the forward strand.
ACACCTTTCTCTCTAATCTTAGATTGTTTTTAGTCCTTTCCCTCTGTGTGAGGAAAGAAAATGGAAAAATAGAATAGTCTGAAAAAAAACAACAGCTTTATCACAAATGCTGACCTTTAATTACAAAACCTTTGCAGCGGGAGACCTTAGCTTTTACTTAAGTTGACATTTATAAATACCGAAATGTCCCTGTGAATTGCTTTTTGTTGAAGTCACTGTATTGTTGAGCGAGATAGCATCAGTCCATTTGTCAAATACTGTAACTGTTGGCTCAGGGGGCTGGCAGGGTGTGTGCAGAGGACAATGTATAGCTGCTCTGATCTGTCCATGTATGTAGAGGACAGACCTGTTAGCAAAGGGCCTCTCCTATCAGTCACAATAGCGATGGAAAGTTGAGATAAAGATGCTACTCTACCCTGCTAGCGTGTTTGTGTGCCCAGGACAAGAAATCGATACAGCTGGATTCAGAGACTGTTTTACAGTCAAGGCAGCACTCAGCTTAAATGTTTGTCTGTTTTATTCAATGACACTTCTCTGCAAACTATTACCCACAGGGAGCGGAGAACAAACGTGAAACAAATAAACTAGCCGTTGACCCATCGCAGCATTGTTTGCGCTTACAGATGGAAACTGGATAGTGTGGAAAATTTTCTTTACACACCGTCAAAGCAAAATCTATCACAGCTAAGATCCAAGCCATTATATTACAACCCCGAAGGAAATATTACTTCTCTGGCTGGCTTGTTTTATCCCTGATCTTTCTGTCCACCCATCATCACAGGGATATGGAGGCCTCTATGGGGACATGCGCCTTCCATTGCCTTTCCCCTGATGAAAGAGGATTTCCCGTCTGATATGCAGTAAAGGTTATCTGGATCGCAGTCATGTTTCTGTATAACATGCACTGCCAAGCAAAAACAGGAAAACATTTCTCCCCCCAAAACTCATTTCAGCTTTGCTTTTCATTATTACCACCACGAACATACTGCACTTATGTGACCATAATTCTCTTTTCAGTGAGCACAACACAACTCTGATTCCTTTTTAGTCTGAAATGAAAACAAAATCTCTTGGTGATTCCAAGAAACCTTTAGGGTACTCTTGTATTACTGTATGGAGGAACATTAGCTAGGAAAAATAATGCTAATAATTGGAAACCTGCACAAACCTTCAGATTATTGCTTTTTCACAACACGTTTACAGATTTACCAAGGCAAGAGTGGAACAGGATAAATAAAAAATTTAAACAGGCTAATGTTCCACCCTACAATCTAGTCTTCTATTTTGCAACACATCCATGTGGATTTTGCACTTCTGCGTATTATTTTTGGAAATTATTTGATGCAATTTCTCAAGCAAAAGCTTTTGCTTCTGACAGTAGGCCTCATTTGACAATTCAGTGTGGAGAAAAAAAAAAGGAAAAGGAGAAAATGGTGCCTGAGGCTGAGTAGAGCAGACAAGCAACAGCTTCACATCACTCACCTGGATTCAAAAAGGACAGAAATAGCACTAAAAGCACCCACTCTCACTTTGTAACTGTTCTTTTGTTTCCATGTCTCTCGAGCTAGGCTACCTTCATGGCAGTCCGTACACTCAGTGTCTCATTTCCCAAAGGGCTACTCACCATCACATTACAGCCAGAGGTTATTTAAAATGCGGGGGACTCGGGAAAAATCTGCAAAATTTCAAACTACAGGTTCACAATTTATATTTGATATACACATTTTAATTTCAGCATATAATTGAAGTTCAATTTGTTGAAGCGGTTTAGTGCTGTTTTTGTTGGAACTGTTTCCTCAGCTGAGGGTATTTGAATAGTGGGCGTGAAGCCATCTCAGTGTATATATAACTTAATTTCTCCACTTCATGATGTGCAGCACAGTTTTACACATCCAGCCTTTGCAGTGGAGATGCTGGATGTCTTTACATTTGTAAATAGGTATTGGTATTCAAATCTCGTATTGTCTCAATAAAATAGACTGAGAAATCTGCAATATTATAGAAAAATGTTTTGACTGTTGTGGATGGAAATTCATGACATTTTCCATTAAGATAGGCTCCAGTTAAGTCAGTACCTCCAGATAAAAGACACGCCTCCTTCAAAACCATGCAAATGAGAGGTAAGCCTGTGCCATCCACTGTACAGTCTTTTGAATAGCCAGGAGGTACAAAAAAATCTGAAAGTCATTTTTTCTTAGATGATAGCATAGGGTATTATTAATTGAAATGTACAGTTTTGTACATTTCATCACTGCTGCCAAAATTAATCTTTTTCAGGAGGATGAAACATCTTACAAAATGAACCAGAAGCACCAGAAATGAAAATGTGCGTTTACACAGTCATCAGTCAACAATTTAATATTTTTTATAACATAAATATTTATGTTATACATATTTGTATATTAAATATTCTTATGCTGTATATCCATCTCAGTTGGTAAACTATCAATATTAAAGCTGTCCTACATGTTTCCACGCAGTACTTTGGTATAATCAAAGCTATTTCACCACTTCAGATTGAAATTAGCATAATCCAGGTTAACAGCCATCTGATACTGATGTGCGTGCATCAGTCTGACTCAATTCAAAGAGATCACAGAGCTTGTCATCTATCATTGGCTCAAAACTCAAAACGTTATTTATCCAAACTATCCTCCTTCTATCTATCCTACATACTTGATTGTAACAAAACATCCTTTTATTGGTCAGTACATTTCTAGAATATGCACTTTCAGTATATTAAAAACAACAAAAAAAAGTCAAAAACATCATGTGGAGAAACCCTTTGTGTTGATATAAATAAGAAATAATCTGTTTTAAATGAGAAATGAGAGAGGCCAGATTTGGCCCAAAGACAATTGTTTTCCAACCCCAATGCTATGGCAACTTTAGAATTAATTGGTACTAGTTGCTCATTATTCTTCTCTGAAACATATTTTATACTTTCATTTGTACAAAAAAATACATGTATGCAAAGGTATTAAAGACATTCAAAGGGAACACAAAGGTATGATTAAGGGCCTGTTTTTCATCACATAGACTTCATACCATCAAATCTGACCCCAGAACTATTGACTGTGAAATGGATAATAATTACTAGACATAATTATATAATAATAGTTAATAATCAGTTAATGTCTGTATTTAGCAAACCTTTTCAGACTTTTAAGCTTTCAAGTTGCATGCTTTTAAAATAAAATAAAATATCTATAGCTGCATGTAGCTAAAACATTTAAAAGGTAGGTTTAAAACTTTTTTTAAAACTGTGTCACTGTGCAAGGTTAATAGAAGGTAAACGAACAATAAAAATGCTCACTGTGATATATCTTATGTGAAAGATCAGTCTTTTAAGTCATACATTGTAGTTAAATATCTGGTGAGCTTTTTCATTCAACACCATACCTGCATCTGCTGAAACAGTTTTTGTCAGGTAAGGACGATTATGAGCTGCTGAGAGCTTGACGTTTTGCTAGTATTGCAGCCAAGGCAATCACTTGTTGTGACAGGGACAGGGAAGCTCCCTCTCCCTGCAGGAGGCTGATTGATTGGGCAGTCAGGAAGAGGGAAATGTCCTTCACAGTGGGCAGGGAAGGACAGGGCCCAGGATGCTCTCTCTCTCTCTCTCTTCCAAGAACTTTGCGTTTTGCTAAGCTAATCCTCACTGTCGACATCAAAGCCACATCTGACGTGGGAATGAGCACTACTGGAAATGCTTCTATCGAGTGAGATGGATGCTAGTAGTCCAGATTCATAAAGTAGTGCCTCTTGCTTTTGACAGAACTTTTTTTCATACTCATCAAAAACTGTCCTTAGCATCAGAATGTGTTTCTGCAAATTCAAGCAGTGATGAAGCTGCAGTACTTGGATGTGCAGTGCACCGTGGGGTGGCTCAGCAAGATTATGTCAGTCCATATATCTTATCCTTATCCAAGTTTCATAATTTGTCATCCCCTGATTTAACTAAATGCATGTCCCACTTCTGTCCTTAATTTTCCTGGCAGGGGGACCATCATTGTGTCTAAGATTAGCAAGATTAGTTTTCTGTGGAAATTTGCATTTAAGCCTTTACTTTACAAATGACATGGCGGATTGGCATGGGTTAAAATGTATTCATTTTGATCTGTTGTCTTTAATACGAACGACTACAAACACCCAGCTATTAGCTCAATGTATATTTAAAATAGGAACTACACGTCTGTCCTCATTGCTGCTGTTCCACGTTTCCAGCTCTCAGTAAAGAGAATCTTAAATATAATACTTCTGTGACCGAGTTTTGTTCTCTTCACACTGAGTGATCATCAGACCTTTTTGAATGTGTCTGTTTTATTCAGTTCTCTGTCTCAGCTCTGCATTACTGAATGTTTTTCGTGGAGCCCCCAATTTTCTTAGTGCTTTATTTCTTTAGGCCTTCTCATACAGCCATTAATTACTATACTTTTCTGAAAGTTCCCAGAAAGAATTTAATATCTACCATGCATCAGAACCAACAAAAAACATGTTCAAAAATCTTTTTGCTTTTTACAACTAAGATATAAACAACACGCAAAATGTGGAAGCAGCGTTGCCTCTCACAGATGACCTTCTGTCACCTTCTTTACATTCATCCATTTCACTGAGGCCCTTGTTAAATATTTGCACTGTGCCAAGTCACACAGACCGGTGGCACCATGGCCATTACCAATGAGGAGGCATTACCAAGGCTCCGCTTTTAAATGTTAATTGCCGTTCCTCACACTTTCTCATTACACTCATTCTGAATGATGTCCTGTGAGCTCCTCTGACAGTGTTCCCATTTATTCTCAGAATGGCTTTAAAAAAACCACTCAGTTATACTGCATTCACATACTGTCTGTATGATGAAGTAAAAAGGAATTGTTTCCACGTGATTTTGTCTGTAATGCAGATGGAAGATATTGGACTATTTAGTGAAAAAACAGTCGAGTCTTTATTCCACTCAGTAGAGAACATTAATGGAGTCAGGAATGAGCACATGCATGAATGTGAATGTGGTATGATCTTGATAGGTTTCTTCAAGGATACAGCCCATTTTATCACTTACTCAGCTGGCGTAAAATGCAATGGACAGCATCATTAAATATATAAATGTAATTTTATCACAGAGTAGAATCAACCATCATTCAACATTGCAGGTGAGCTTACAACTTTCAAAGACATTCGCTTGTTTTATATGTTTGATTTTTGTGGTCGATATCTAAAGCTCATTCAGTAATAGGGCTTTTTATACATATTAAAGTGTTCTGTTTGGAACTTTGAAATATCTTAACACAGGCTGATAAAATCTCACACCAGCTAACTAATAACAAGAAATGATCATCAGCTCAAAGTCAAAAGGCAGTACTGGCCATTTACAGTGTAATACGAGAGATTCTTGTTGATGATGCTGTATGTTGAGTTTAAATGAAGACTTTTGTCACATCAGACCACTCCGTCTCAGTTTCAACATCAAACGGTCAAATATACCAAAAACAGAAGATACTGCAGCTTCACACGGAAGTGCTTCAGTACAGAATTGATAAAAAAATGTACAACACAAATAAGTAATATTGTTTAAACCCTTTTAGACCAAAATAAAAAATAATAATACAAAAATAAAAAAATAAAAACATGGCATAGCCTTCTGGGTTATTTGTTTATTTGAGGTATTCACTTTGTGAGTGTGCTCCATCAGTCACCTTCTAATGTATCCTTTGCTGTAGAGCTTGTTTTACAGTATGGCCTCTGTCCTTGTTTTATGAGTGCTTTCATGAATAATAGATACCCTACACCATTTCTAACAACACCTAGTTACATTTGAAAGAATATAGCTGTACTGTACATGTACCAACCCTCTTCATGGCCACTTTGCATCTGCTGTCTTATACACAGTTTGTTCAGCACGGACATGAATGCAAAAAGCAAACGTGCATTTAAACTAGGATGGAATTTACATTTACATTAATATCAGAAAATAATGGAAAACTGAATAACTTAAAGCTGTGTTTTGTTCTTGGAATGATGAATCTTGGAGAGCAATAAGGATGCAGCCATGGCTTTGTTTGTCACATACTGTATTAAAAGAATTTAATAGCGTCTACTAATAATTACCTCATGAATAAGTATTATTGAAATGTTTTAAATGGCTGTTCATGTACCCTATGTACCCTAAGTGTGTGGATAGTTAGGCCAGGAAAGATACCTGTGTGCAAATCCGTCCCAGGGTTGTTTTGTGTCAAAGTCTTTTCAGAGAGGAAGATTAGTGTGTCAGTCACCAGGGACTGAGGTCGTGCACCCTCGCCAACCAACATGGTTGTAACTCCATGTACTGTAACACCAACTGGCAGAAAGGTCATACCAGCCTGATCTTCAATTTAAGATGCTGTGCACACTCTTGCTTTCTCTCCCTGTTTTATTTGATGGGCACAGACAATGTTGCACTTTGTGCATCTAGTTCCTGATAATTCATATTTGACAAGGACTTTCAAAGGCTTTTTAATTATTATAGTTAAATAGAGCAGGAATAGAAGAGGGATGTTCAGCAGGGTCAGATGCTGAGGAGAGAGGTATGTGTATGCTTGTCGGACACTTACTTAAACCAGTCTGCATCATGTCTAAGCATTATATATCAGCTTTGCATGAGCAAGCTGAAGATCTCTTGCCTGAGGGAGATCACCACAGCATCACCAAAGTCAACAGCGCAGAAACTGTCATGTGCTGACATCTCCTGTGATCTTTCAGATATGGCATGTAGACAGCTTTGATTGGACATACAGCCTACCAGGTAGTACAGTCAAACATTTATGGCATGCATATTTATAGGGTGGATCCTCACTGGCTTTGTATCACGGTGTGGAGTGCAAGATAAGAATAATGAGGTTCATTAAAGGAATCCACCCACTTCTCACTACATGTCTTGACCATGTCTGTGTGCACTTTTTAAATCTTTAATAAGTAATTAACCTGGCTGAAATGCTAGAGTTGAAATAGCCTGAAATGGCAGACCTGCTGCATCTTGCTTGATGCTTTGTTGCCTTGGAAACATTGGATTGGAAGCACCAAGCAGTGGAAAAGATAACAGTGGAAGGAGCATCAGCTCAGTGCGAAGAGGGAGAAAAAAAGTTAATTAGTTTTGAGATTCAACCATAACTGACCAACAGCAGCTTTTGTAAACACAGGATGGGAATTGGAATATTGAAAAAAAGTTTTATAATCTGAATTAACCGGAAATAAGGATTGGTTCATGCCACGGACAGGAATATGCTGCCTTAGCCTGTGAAAGCTATTTGGAGCGGGAGCTTAAGTTTGACACAATGTGCCCATACAATGGTTGGATCTGAGGTTCTTGGTGATCTGCGGAGGGAAACGCAGTTATAACAGAAATCCCTACTACAAAGAGAAGAGGTGAAAAGGCAGTTATTTAACCAGATGCCCCACTCAGCAGAGAGAGGATTAAAATGCACTACTGCTTATCTGGCATAAAGACCTTGACTTTAAAACTGCATGTTCCCTCAAAAACACGGTGTGAAGGTCAGCCTTTTGTTAGATGCCTTTTGTGTGCTAATGAGAATGCAGATGGCTTTATGTGTCATTCCTCTGTTCTTCTACTCACTTCAAGCTTTAATGTAGAAAATGAATTACAAGGCTAAGAACAAGTGCTTTTTTGTTTTCAACAATTTTGCGGCGTAAAGTGAGTTCTGATTGCAAAGCAAACACGTTAAAAAGCCATGGTAACTGTCCACGGTTCAAGTAAACAGTTCAAAGTCTTATATATCAATGGTGCCTGCAGATATTGTATACAGTACAAAAAATATGACATTGTTTTTCAGTAAAACCACTCTTGCTTTATTTTTTCTTTACAAGTTTCTCAGCAAACTCAGTTGTTCTCGGTTTGATCATGTTTTTGTGTTTGTAGAGAAACTAGAACTTGAGGTATCTTCTAAATAATACTGCCATGAAATTATATTTGTCTATTTTTAGTACAGGAATAGTACAGCTTGGCATTTTACCCAAGGCAGTGCCTTAGCTCATCTGATCCGTGCTGTAACATTGATTTTATATGTTTACTTACACCTGGCGCATGTGTGGCCTAAAATAAAGTGGAATAGGATAGGAATACTGTACTCTACACTACATCTAATAAGAATATATGTGCACACTGGTGGGCAGCAGCTGGGAGCCCTTGATTCGAATCACAAGATATGACCTGTTTACTCAAACCACAATCCTTTTTTCTACCATATCTATTCTACTATAAAGCGCTTTTGTTGTTCAAACGATCTGATGCTAATTCTGATGTAATTGTAAGTCCTGCTCTTTGTACGCCTTTCTTTTCTGAGTGGTACCCTTTCTTCACTCGAAAGGTGTTTGCCATTTCTTATAAACCGAGGACCAAGACATATTTATATACATATAATTTCTAGGAGACAGGGTGGGTCTGTAGTAAAAGTTTGTAAATTATTAGACGAGTGAAAATGTTTTCCCCATCTCAACGAGGTCAAACCCAAAAACACCAGTGAATCCTGTCTGTGGTTGTAAGTTGTACTGGGCAGCTCTCAGTGGGCAAATATCAGCAGATACAGAACAGCAGAATATATGAGTAAATATATGATCAGTTATTTTTCACTGGCTGAGTACATTCTAAGCATCTTGCAGCATCTGTTTTCTTCCCTCTCTCCTCTTTTTATATGGCATGGCCTAGCTGCTGTTGAACCTGATCACAGTGGGAATAATGCAGTATAAAACCTGAAGTATTCCTCCACCATCATAGCCCTCAGCTTTCCCGTCATATGTCAGGCTAGCATGCTCTTGATCCTGGTCCCATGTGACAGTCAGGTATGTTATTCATCACCTGCATTAGATATGATCCTATTATGGTCCTTACCAGGGCACAGAATCTGGAGTGGCTGAGATAATGGCACTTAAATCAATTAATCTAACCCCATGTTATCACAACCACATCATTAAACATAATTTGGTTTTGCCTTTTCTTGAAGCTGTAATTACTCACCAGGTACCAGGAACAACCTGAAATATTTGTAATAATATCAGTTACAATGTTAGTAATTACACATACACGTGCCTCATCAAAAAGTAGTTAAACATGTGCCTGTAAAGCTGTGATCACCCCGTTCCTGGAAATAATACATATGCTCTTGTCATTAAATGTTAAATATTGCCTTGTAAGTCAGCCCATGTTTAACATTTGAACTAATATAAACTAATAATGTAACACATCCAGACATGGAAGGAGAAATAGTTAATATTAAAAAATATATACCATAATTTTCAGACTATAAGCCGCTACTTTTCTCACACACTTTGAACCCTGCGGCCTATACAACGGTGCAGCTAATTTACTGGCTAACGGCCACCGGGGGCACTCTCTAACAATAAACGAAAAAGTGAGATAGACATGTGGGGAAAGATTTTGCGCATCATGTACACACCCTCATCATGGAAAACACACGAAGAAATGCATATGATGCAGCTTTTAAATTAAAGGCAGTCGATCTGGCTGTCAAAGAAGGAAATAGAGCTACTGCACGTACATCATGCCATGTTCATCCCGTGTTGATGGCATGTTGGTGCCATACTGCCGATTTTCAGGCACAGTTTGAAAAAAAAGCATGTCTTAAATCAAAACAAAAAAAAATCTTCGGTGTACCGTCTTTCTGTGTAAATGTCTCATCTTACAACATGAAAACCTGCGGCTTATATTCAAGTGCTGCCTATATATGTACAAAATTTATTTTCTTTTAAAATTGAGCTGGTGCGGCTTATATTCAGGTGTGCTCAGTAGTCCAAAGATTACAGTAATAACATAATAAGAGAAAAGAGAGCTAGGATCCAAAAGACAGTAATAACATAATAAGAGAAAAGAGAGCTAGGATCCAAAAGAGTTGACTGTGTTTTTGCCGTTTTTTTTGTTGTTTTATATACTGTTGAATGTTTCTTCCATGTATTTTTTATGCTACATCAGAATTTCCCTCAGGGGAGAGTAAAGATTTATTGAATTGAATACAAATCAAAAACTATGAAATGTATAGTGACTTAAAATGGATTTTTTATGTTTTGATGGTTAGGGATTTTGATTGGCCTTGATTTTAAAAACAGGTTTAATGGAACATTTCAAAAAATACGTGAATCAAAATATTATGCTGCACTTTTGATAAATTCTAAATTGATTAGAGTTAATTTACAAGACAGTGTTTATTTCTTTTATTTTTTATTTGTGACAAAATGTCTGCTGTTAATGAATCCTTTTGCACTTTTCTCAGCTCCTCAGCACACTTCAAAGCCATCAGGTCCTTGGAGTGACATTAGTATTCCACTCACATGCACAATAGCCTGTAAGCAATGGACATTGAATTAGGGGAGAGGTTTATGCTGAAGGTATGGCCACAGAACACATTAATCTTTTATTTTTCGTCGATAATGTGGCACAACTAATGATGAGGGAAACATTAAGAAACGGTAAACACAACATGTCGTACAGTATATAACGGTACAAGGCTGACAAGACCACAAAACTGTGTTGGTGGAATAATTTGTTGGTGCAGGTTACTGATATTTACAATTTACAACACATGCTGTATTCTGTTGCAGTGCTTAGGAATCTAGATCTAATGTGCAAACAATACATTTTTGCAGTCTATTTGAGGTGCACAGTATTCACAAATCATTACACCCTGCTTTACTCGAGCAGTGGATGTTTACCATTGCAATAAAGAAACTGAAACGATAAACACCATTAAATTATGTTTGGTCACACATATCTGTGGCGTGCATAGACCTTCTAAGGGGTGAAAATGAAAAAAAAAAAAAAATCCAAAATCCAATGGTTAGGATCCTTTGGCCAACTGTAATTCCCGTCTGCTGCAATGTTAGGGTAAAAATTAAGCATTTAGGTTTCCCATTAGGGCCTAGGCATTTACTGGCTAGATAAAAGTTTAAAGTAAGGCACTTGGCACACACACAGCTCAAAGGGCAGGAGCCTGTATGTTCTTTGAATGAAAATCAGCATCATCTTGGCACAAGAAACCCTTTTGTTGAAGCATAAGTACGAGCCCTTGAACATAATCAGAGTCCAGTAAAACATTTCTAGCAGCGGGCTGTGTTGCGTGGAAATCTACTTAATGTGTTCTTGTTCGCTACTAAATAGCAGATTAACCTCAGAGACTTAAACTAGCATGAAGGTGGTGAGTATTGTAACAAGGTGTCCACAGGGTCCCTTCTTTCCATCTGTATCTTGTTCGTTCTGGTCCAATCTGAATTACCAGAAAGAGGGATTTTACATGAAAGGTCAGCAATGCTCAAGTCATCAAAGGAAAAAACAGACCAAGGTGGATGAGGCAGAAGGAAAGAGACTTCATGAGAGAGATTTCATGACAAGGTTCATTTTGACAAGTTCACAGAAATGATTAAGAGCTACAAAATATTCAATGTGAAGTCAGAAAAGCTTCTAGATTCTTAAAAGAATGATTCAACATTGTGGGATTTTTTTTATTATTCTTCCAGAGAGATTAAAACACACTATTGGCATGTTTGTATGGCCAGCAACTGGTTAACTTAGCCAAGCATGAAGACACAATACTGCGGGATACTGCAGCCTAATACATAACTAATACATTAACTTGTGTTGTTTAATTTCTAGACAAACCAAAACATTAAAACGACACATTTACATGGGTTACTGCATGTGCTAGAATATTTCTTAGATGTCCCTGCATCCAGCCAAGAAATACATCTGCACAACTGTTTTTTCACTCTGTATGCTTAGCTAGGCTAAGGTAACTAGCTCTGTGGCTTTGTATATACTGTACCATGCAGACCTGAGAGTATAGTCTCAATCTTTACTTGAACTCTGCAAGAAAACAAAAGTAAACCTATGGAACCATAGGCTACCATGGAAATTACAGTGTTTACATGTGTTTGACAGTCAAAAACAGCCTTAGTATGTTGCCCTAGAAACCTAATTGAGATTCATTAGGATCTGCTCACTGACTGCTGTCAATGTCAGCCTTCGGGCAAGTCATTTATTTATAGACACATTTACAGTAGGTGGTATATGCTTTGTTGTAGTTCAGCGTTGAATGCCCTTAGGTTACTGTAGAGTTTGCCTCAACACATCGAGAAGGTCTCTGTCAACATTGTTTTAGTAATTGTCAGAATTTGACAAGGCTCACTGCAACATCTCAAACAGGGTTTTCTAACTTTCGTTTATTTTTTTATCACAAAGCCTGTGCTGGTGTCTTTTTTTTTTGTTCTTTCTTGTTCTTCAATCATTTTTCATGTGGCATTTTTCTGATAGATCTTCCTTCATATAGTCCTGTTTTACTAGAAATGTGCCGCCTAAAATGAGAGCTCCAAACTCCTGCAATGTGTCTTATGAGAGCACAAAGCATATGTGGGAGTATTAGAGGCCCTCTGAGGTTGGGTAGAAAATTGGCCATTTGTCTGTCACATTCGGCCCATTCTCCCATTACCTGTACAGACCCATTACAAGCTACAACCGTAATAACTCCTCATGATCTATGACGGATGTGGCAACCAGTGAGACATGTGAACCCTGTGCAGAAGCCGGTTTATGCCTATGTATATATTCCCGATGTGGGGTTTAAAGCTTTGTTTATTTTCTTTGTAAAAGAGCACTTTGTAGATGGTTTTCCTGCTTGATCCCCAAATGACTTCAATTCTTAATGTCCATGTTTTCAGCTGTAGTCGTAGTCTTACCTCCTGAGATTATAACACCAATGACATATTCAAAAGCCCAGAACTCATTCCTTCTGCTCAACAGTTTCCATCCCCTTTCAAGTCCTTGCTACAGAAGAGGAACTCATGCAGAAAGGATTTGCCCTATCCAAGCATTGTACCTGCTGTAAATGATAGATTTAGAGAGAGGCAGGAAAACGGCAAAAAATAATAATCTCTTTGACGTAAGACATGACAAGTGAATAGACATAAAAAAAAGAAACCAAGCACACAGAAAATTGGATTTTCAAGAGTGCCTTGTCTCACAAAAAATGACCAGTCAGAGGGTGTTAGTGAGGTAGACTGGCTTTCATTAGCCTAGTCATTTGGCATCACTGAACCATGAAGATGGTTAAGTGATATTATGTTAACCTCCTGTTTTACATCTAGAGTCGAGATTAAATGTAATTAGATGGCTTTTGTACTTCCCATGCAGTATCCTGCAGTAATTGATGACTGGCTGAAGTCATTTACTGACTGTCTGTGCTATTGTTCTGATCTCAACCCTGCTGTCTGCCATTTTTACAATGACTGACCAGGACCCATAGACATAAGCTAGTTTGCCAAGGCTTTGACTTTCACTGTAGCCACATCAGAAGGGAAATGGTGTGTCCAATTTAGCAATTTATCGCATCTCTGCCCTATTTTTAGCCCAAGGTTAGCTGAATAGATGGGATGAATGCTAAATTTCTCTTTTACTGGTGAAAATCATCAAATGCATGCAGAGTAAAGTGGAGCCAAACATTGAAGTGATGTATCCTACATATGAGTTTGACCTTTAAAATTTAACTGATCAAAAAGGCTTCACATTATACCATTATGGACAGTTGTTTGTGTACAGTTAATGACTAAATACTTACTAGACTGAAAGACTGGAAGCGGTTGACATTTTAGTTTGATGAACTTTACTACATGAGAAGACAAACTGTAGGGCAAGTTTTTACCCCTGAAGAGGCACACACTTGAACATTATGTAAAGACTACAAATCATGCAGCATACCACTTTTTTTCAGTTTTCTTGGCTGTCCATTTTGGGTCAAAAATGTAAAAAAACATACAAACAGAAACAGTTCTGCAGACTTAATACACAACATGCAGGGAATAACCACTTGTCTTTAACTCTAGGTATATAAGCATATCAAAATTAGCAATTCCCAAATTAAATCTTACAATCTTGCAATCAGAGTCACACAATATAAGCAGAGGTGGCCTGTCCTATTTAAACCAGTTGGGAGCAGGTGTTCTTTTAAAGGGACCGATTGAATTAACCCTGAAATTAAGTACACAGTTTAGCAGCGATGTGGCATAAGAAAGAATCTGTTAGGACTGCCATACAGGCTGACTTTCTCACTAAACATTTTCATATCACTGTGCAAATGAGAGAAGAAGTTGACAAAGATATGGAAATGCACATCTAAGTCGCTTTTAAAGTCAAAGGTTTAATTAGCAGGAGTGAGTAGTGCAGAGACTGCTTTACAGACCTTGTCTGGCTGAATACATCAAACTATGCAACTTCATGACCTAATAATTTATAATAAAGCAATTACTTATTATGTAGCACAAAACAAGGATAAAATAATTTCATGAAATATGTGGTGCCTGTGGCAGTTCAATACAAATACAGAAGTTGTTTTAATTTATTGTATTTGAATAACATATTCCTGCCTCTCATGACAAAATACCACTGCATTTTAGACAGATAGATTCACATTTATATAACAATGGAAATATTTTGGTCCATAGTAAGTCAAGCCCTCTTTGGAATCTCGTCATAGCAGTGGTCACATTTAAAGGTGTAATTGGCTCATGTTCAAGTGTCTTTCTGGTTTATTAGTTCTGTATCAAATGTCTTTGTAGCCTAAAATGAACGTAACAGAAACTTGTGGTACCGTGACAGGCTTGTATAATTGTCAGAGATGAAATACATAGCTGGTCCCACAGTCGTCATCCCGATTCAAGTGGACACTCGGTCCCACTGTGTCCTGTCTAACCAGTTGTTTTTTTACCCTTTAGAGAGAGTAGAGAAAGTGTGAACCAGAGGACATGAGGAGATCAGTGCATCAGTGATTGGGTTTTGTTTATCAAAAAGTCAAAAGAAAGGAGTGTTATTTCGTCACTGTCATGGATTAAAGAAGAATGTGTTTTTGATTGGGTTTGGATGTTGCTGTGTATTGATTACAAACATCCAAATGAGAAATTTGTCAGGTTTCTGTTATAATTACTCAAGTGGGATATGAGTAAGTTTTGCAATGCATATTTTTTTCTGCTTAACCCAGCGGTTTTGGTGCTTTATTCTGATATAGTCTAGTTGCCTAAACCTAACCAAACTAAATACTAGATGTGTTTTCGTGCATTTTGCAGCCACCAGTTTACCCTCCATGCTCATACTCATGAATCTGTAACTATACTGCTTAATGCCACTAAATCCAACACACTGATCCTTTGATATGATCTTCATGACTGCTGGCACCAACTACTCTCCACCAAATGGCAACCTCCGTGTCTGGGAAATGAAGCTAATGCAAAGTGCTACAAACTGTAATGCCTCGAGCGGCCTCTTGAGACAAGCCGCAGAAGTGAGTCAATCTCCAATAGCGCCCGTATTAAAATGTCCTTCACAGCAGAAATAAACTCACCCTTTCCAATGATAGTAAGGCTTAAAGTTGCTCATATGAACAGCATGGCCACTTTGATTGACGGGTAAGTGCCATTACAGATGGCTTATTAGAGCTCCCAGCCCGTCCGCCGATATTTAGATTAGCCGGGAGGTGGAAGAAGCAATACATCCAACGTGATGATGGCCAACACCGCATATTTTCAGCTTTAAAACGGCCCTTCGGAAACCTATGGGTGACGTCACTCAGTGACGCTCTGTCTATTCTTTATACTGTCATTGCTCTCCACTAATGCTTTGCCTCTTTTTCCTGTGAAGCTGAAACACATTAATTTTAGCATCTTTAGCCATGATACTAGCGTGAGTTTAAGTATGGCAATGTTGGTCCACTACTTCAGTCAAGACTAAAATATTATAACAGCTATTAAATGGATTAACATGCATTTTGTTTGGTGCCCAGATGATGTGCCTTGATTGTCTCCCTTTTTTTGTAAGTTGCATTGGATAAAGGCATCAGCTAAAACTACTACATGTAATAAAACCTACTGACTTCAGTAATCAGATTTATCCTCAGGCGTCACCGTGAGAGTTACAGCTTTGATTGAAAATATCTCAAATTATTTCACTATTAATAAATGTTAGTATGCTAACATACAAACTGAGATAGTGAACAGGGTAAAAATTTCACCTGTTTTATGTCCACATCACGTCATTTTGAGGAGGATGACATTAGTATTTGTCTTAAAGCACTGCCTGCAGAGCTCCTAGCTTTACTGTAGACCTTTTAATATTTTAACTGGTCTTTAGTTGGTCCCTGTTCTTGAATGTGACCTCAGAGCTGACGCAGGTTGTAGAAACAGAGTATATACAGCATTTTCAGTGGCTGCTGGCAAATCTTTTCTCTTTCCATAATTTCTGCCCTGCTGGAAGATGATGATGATGATGATGGTGATGATGAGAGTAGCTTTCGGGCTAGAGAGGCAGATGGACCTTCAACCTCTCTCCTGCCTGCCACTGCTCTGACCTCACGTCCCTTGAAAGCATGATACCTGTGAATACTCTGATTATGGCCAGGCCAGACTGCACAGGCCCACAACCCCTCACTGTGCAGGTGAGTGTTGAGGCAGCAGAGTGGACATGATTGACTCTCACTGCAAACCCTGTCGGAGTGCTACATTCCAACAGGGAAAGACAAAGAGATAGAGGAATGGGAGATGAGGTGAAAAAGAGAGCCTGCCCTGCATTCTCTGGCTAATTAAGTCTTATTATCCCGCACAACAGGAGGTACCTTAAAAATAATTGGCCACAGCGACAGCTAAATGTTCCAATCTGGAGGTGAAGCCAAAAGCACTATAAAAGGTCACGTGCCATTATGCATTTTGCTGATCTTATTAGTGCCACAGTCTGTCAAAAGACCCACTGTTAATTCATAGGCAAAATACTTCCGAGATTAAAAATATTCCCCATCCCTTGATTTAAAGCCAATCTTGTTTAGGTGAGGAAATTAAATCTTTTAATCTATGACTTCTGACCTCTTAGTCAAAGAGACATTCCCCTCCAATTTTGGCTTTTTATACCTGCTTGTAAGGATTATTTCTCTTTTGTAGTGCTAAAGCCAAATTGAAAAAAAGATCATATTAGAAAAAGCATATAGAAAAAATCTACAAAATTCTGAAGTATATGTCCTCACTAAATGATGAGAGCTGATGAATTTCCTCTGTCCACACACTGTCTACTGCGGAGGGGACAGCCAACAGTGTGTCATGGTGTGCCGGGGAAATATGACTGTGATTTCACAGATAAACGCCTTTAACTAGAGAGGAGGAACTAATCAGTGAAATCAGCTGCTGTGTTCAGTGGCTGTATTTGGCACTTTAGGCAAATCTCCCTGTACTCTTTCATTTAAGTCTTATTATAATAAATGATTTATTCCATTCAGTTCATTTCAGCAGTGTTTAGAGTATATATTTAAATAGTTTTGAAAAAGGGCTAGGAACAACATCTGATTAACATCAGTACACCTCAGGATTACAAAGCCTCTGATCTGAATATATGGCTCAGTTTATAAGCCCACAGATATTTATTTTATTTAGTTGTCATGCTAGAATGGCTGCTTATAGTCCAGGTGTGTGGCAAAATTCTGGTGGGAGCGTTGTTGAGTGTACAAACATCAAACCAGCTGAACAACAAATCCTGCATCACATTATCGCATCACCCCTATTAGCATTAAACTCGGTAATTACTTCAGATTAGTAATGAACAAATATGTGCCATTTAGAATTAATGGACAATCTTTACTTTTTATTGATTTCTAAAGAAAAATTAGGTTTCGTTTAACTGAATAATAAGAAATGAGAGTATATTCACCATTTTTACCAAGGAATCCAGTTCTTTCTGTCCTTTTCTCCATATATTCACAAATTTGAATAATAAAGCTGTAGGATTATTGCAATTTTTTCACTCAAACTGAAACATTTTCAACTGCTACTGACATGTCTTTGACCCAACTCACACCTCCCTGGAGCAAATGGGCCAACTGTTATCTCTGCGTTGACTTCATGCAGTGGTGTATTGGTGCCTGGAGAAGTGAATATATTCCTAATTTATGCCCCCATTTTTTTAAGGCCCCTGTCCAGCAAAGGATAAATACCCTGTTTTAAACAGTGACATGTAGAACTACTTGTATAATTAGTTCATCCAAAAATGGGTCATTACTATTAAAACATTGTCACTTATCTTCTGCTGCTCACCCAGCTTTACTTTTTAAACATTTTCAAATACAACATGGTATTTATAGTGTAGCTATAACAGTTAATACGTATAGTAACATTTACATTTAATAGTTCATCAATAGTCAATGTCAGTCCATTGCTTTTCATCTTGCCTTAGTCCACAGTTATAACTAAATCTTGACCAAGAGACAAAATAATCTTATTTTAAAATGATGTATGCCACCATGCCCTTATATTGTCTGGACAGGAAATTTCACACACACATTCTGTATATGAATACATGTTAATGTGCAAACCAGTGATTTTTTCCAATATGCAATTTAAAAACGCGTTGGCGTTCACTAAACTTAACAAATATTTGTATTTCACTCTCACTTTTGTCGGGCACAAACTCACAGCCCACACAGACAGAACAATTGATGCACTGCAAGCTACACATCAACTTCACGTTATTATTTACTGACCTCAAACTTGAGAAAGGAGAGGACACGTTTAAAAGATTACTGTTCCCACAATTCACTCTCATGGTCACTCGTCCATTTGCACATGGCCCTGTCTACCTACATAAAAATGGGTCTTGTTTAATCTGATCATGAGTGGACAGTTATAAATACGTGTGAATGCAGTGGACCTGATATGCATTGAGGACGCTTTGCGATCGGATTGCACAGACCACATATGCCCACATTTTCTAATAATGTGTACACGAAGGTGTCCTGGCCCATTTCGAAAGGCCACCAACTTAATTTATATCCCCCGTATAAGAGGACATATGTGTTCATTTGTGTGCCAATGGTGTCAAGTGTGAAACAACAAGGAGAAGACACAACAAAAGGCAAAATGGATTTTGTTGAATGGAGACGAAGCAAGCTCTCTGATTCCTATTTTGGCTGAAGAGTCAGTGCAACGGAAACTGGAAGATTACCCAGGACTGGGACACAGACCGGGAACGTGAGATCTGATCAGAAGTCGTCATGTGAGGTGTAAACAGAAGCTTTGGATGATGTCAGGAGTATGTTTGAAGTTTTGTTCTATTCGATCTATCAAGGCAGGGTGTTTTTTGGGAAACCCATATGCTGTTTGTGAATGCAAATATGAGAAAGCAAACGTTTAATCAGAATCAGAAATACTTTAATAATCCCAGGGGGAAATCATTTTTGTAACAATACTCCAGGTATACAAACAAACAAAAACAACATATGTTAAACAAGTAATCATCTATTAAGAACAAAATATAAATATATAAAGTATATAAAAGATCAAATTTAGAGTTAAATAATGTGCAACACCTGCAAAAAGTGATTGACCGTGTTTGTGTCAGATTACAAAAGGACGTGTGTCTGACTCTCTGAGGGAGGTGTTGTAGAGTTTAATGACCACAGGCAGGAATGATTTCCTGTGTTGCTCTGTGGTGCATCTAAGTGAGAGGAGTCTTCTGCTGAAGGAGCGCCTCTGCAGAGCCAGTGTGTCGTAGAGAGGGTGTGAAACATTGTCCAATATGGACTGAAGCCTGGACAGCATCCTCCTCTCTGCCACGGCCGTCAGAGTGTCCAGCTTCTCCCCCACAACATCACCAGCTCTCCTGATCAGTTTGTTAAGTCTGTTGGTGTCTGCTACCTTCAGCACACTGCCCCAGCATGTGACAGCGAAGAAGATCGCACTGGCCACAACAGACTCATAAAACATCCTCAGCATTGTCCGGCAGATGTTAAAGGACCTTAGCCTCCTTAGGAAGAAGAGTCAGCTTTGGCCCTTTTTGTAGCTTGGCAACTAGCCCATTCTTACATTTTGTATAGTCTTCATTGTCTTCTTCACTGAGCCACATCTTCATCTCAAACAATAGACGTCTAAACTGGATATTTCTAACTGTGAGAGCTGTGAGCTCAATAAATATGTTGTCTGCCATGATTGTCTTTACGTTTTCATAGTATTACTGTCATAGAGATTAGCATAAACAGTTATATCACAAGTACTGTAGGGTCTCAACCTACACTAATGACAGACTCAGTTTATAGTAGGTTTTAATAATAGTGCATTCTGCTTGCTATTCGTTGCTTTTGTCACTGATGAACAGTTTATGCAGTTCAAGATTTCCTCCAATGTTTCATCATTGCTCTGCTATGATTTTAAAAGTTGTGTTTTCCTGGTGCCGCTTGAAGAGGCTGGCTTCACTTGGTGGTTTATGTTTTCTGGCTGGTTAACCAACATTTATATGGATTATAGAAACAGTCATACCAGTGTTATTTATTTGTTGCATGGTTTATTCAATACTCTGCTTGCTCAACCATCCCTATAGTCCATTATCCACAGCAGTTTGGAAGTGCCAGCCATGATCCACCTCCACCCCGACTGTAGCAAAATCCATTCAAAAGTATTGTAGTCTACAAAGGAAATTATTCTCACTGTAGACATGCTACTGTTATAAATAGTAGTTTTCTCCAAGTTGTAATACAAAAATCACCAAACAGACATTTCAACTTGACATAGCAGAATAGGCATAGGTGTCACTGATGTCGCAGTAAGCCATGACAGTCTGACAGCCCACAGCACGCACAGTACCAGGACCATGTCCAAATGTTTCTCACGTAAAAAATACCTGGCTCAATGTGTTATGTATATTCTCTTCATTCTTTTTTTTGTTTGTTTTTTATAAACAGCTTTTTATTCAGTTCTAATTACCTAATAATTGCAATAATTTCCCAAAGAATATTTGGACGAACCCCCAGGATGCCATCATCACCTTAAAGTGATATCACATTAAGCAAGTGAAATACGCAGTATATACTGTATGTAGTAAAGACTAATGCCCCTTAATGGTAAAAACAAGGAAATAAGTCCCCGAGAGATTGTAAAGTGAAACTCTTTGCTCCTGCTGTGACCAAGTGTAACATGAATTAATCAGCAACTAGTAGCACAGTGTGTTATTTCAGCGCTTTGATGAACTGAAGGGGCCATGGCGATACTTTTAATATAGAGGATTATTACTTTCTTTATCTTTCGTTCACAGAACAAAATAAGAATCGATGTGCATTCATAAACAATATGAGGTGTTGTCAGATAACTGAACATCATGCTGCGAATAGCCAGATTTTGTTATAAACAACTGGCCTACAATAGGGTTTTATTCGAAGAAATAATTTAAGCAGTACCCATCTCCAGAGTTTACACACAGCAGATGGCCAATGTGAGAGCTTACCGAATAGTGTAAAATTGATCTGTGTCTATTTGCAATTTCAAGAATTCCATTATTGGGTGACTTTTTTGCAATATTTATGTTTTTCACCTGCCGTTGCCCCTGCTATGATGTTCCCACATTGCCCCCACCGAGCCTCTTTGTCAGCCAATCATTCACCTGATGCTAATGACCAGGTGCCAGCTCTACTGTCCCACAGATATCATGCCTGAAGACTGATGTATTGATCGTGCGAGATTGATCAGGGCAGGGATGATACAGCAGCATTACATGATTTATTCAGGTTCTAATATCCTGCGTCAGGACTGCCCTCTGGGACTTGGCTGTCTAGGCCCTGTGTACTTTCATCATCCATCCGAGTATCAGGCCCTATTTACAGATTACATCTTCGTTTCTTCAGAAGCAAGAAGCAGTGACACTTTCCACTTACACTGACTATTTAAACAAATCCCAACACAGTTTGTTTTTTGTGTCATGTTGTCGATTGTAGTCTGTTTTTACTTTCTGTCTCTTACTGTACCCGAAACATGCATGAATTGCATTCTGTGGATGAAAAAAAATTCAAGGCAACTGAAAGAGCACTTTTCCATTTCTTAAAAACAAGACAATCTTGCCTCTCAAAATAACATTAGTATTCATCACTTGGAAAAACTGTGACCAAAAAAATTGTGATGCATTAGACATTCACTGCATGCCGTAGTTACAAAATCTCACAAGCTTCAGGTCCGCAAAATCAAACTGTCTCCCAGTGGAAAGCAGAGAATTTGTTTAGGCTTCAGCTGGGCAGTGAAGCAGGCTGCTCTGCACAGCTGATAGTTAATAGTTTTAGGTTCGCATTCAAAAAAAAAAAAAAGGAAAAAGATGACCATATGATGCCAATGGCTCTTCAGTCAATTTAATGAGCAGCTGACACAAGTATAAATGTTTTAGTGTGTGACCTTCAACAGCGTATCAGGATTCACCTTTTATTCCTGCTTCTAAATCACCCTACACATTACATCAAACACACTTTATATACACACATTAGTTACATTGACACTACACATATCAGATGTTGGATCATAGATAAATGGATATAATAACATGATAGGCTTCTTTCTAGAATCTTCCACTTTTTTAAGGAGTTTTTCAATTTTTACTTGTTAAGTTGAATTTACTTGTCATGAGGAGTACCAGTCGCCTTTAGCGGAGGAGTTTTCTCTTTCCTGTGTTACAATGTTTGGAGTTTAAGTGATGTGGGTGTTTAGCAAGAGTCAAATAAAACACTGTTGAGCTGCATTATGGGAAATGTAGGCTCCAGTGTTTTTGACATTTGCCCTCATGCTAGAAACTAAAGGTCAGAGTATTTTGACATCATTTGCTTAAATTCTGACCGTTCTTGCTTTAATCTGCTTTAGTCTCTTGTGAATTTTATGGGAGCGCAATACTAAAATGCTTTCATATAGCAGGGACTTTAAATAAATCAGTAGCACACTATGTACAAGGACATTTATCAAGGACAAGGGCATTATGAACATTGATATGGACACATTAAAACAAATACAATATACATTTTTGATATAAATGTGAATATTTTGAGTACTGTAAATAAGAGAGCTGTAATTTTTTCTGCTGTCCCTGATCAGATGTTAAAAGGCACCCAAACGAATACAACCATCTTGTCGTTCATACCATTTTATGATAATGTCCATCTCTCTAGGATCATCTCAGTACTACCACTATGGCTGCTACTTTTGTGCTCTCTAAGACTTTTCTTTTTTTTCCCCCTCTCTTCTGAACATATTTTAACAATAATAGATTTTTATACCATTGTTCAAAAAATGTCACAGCCCTAATGAACGAGAAGTCTCGCTAGTGGAGAGTTCATTTAGGCTTCAGCAGGCCAGTGGTGCAGGCTGTTCGACACAGCTGGCAGGGGATTGCGCCTTGTTGTTCTGGGGGGCTTGAGGGCAGGGGAGCTCCTGTCAGTGAAGAGGATGGGTCGGGCCCATGATGCGTGTGGCATGTTGTTGGTGCAGCTGATGGGGAGGGGAAAGGGTCAGCGGTACCTCCCAGGTTTCCCATCCCGCCCCCCCATCCCATCTGTGCTGCACCGACAGACTGTGAGCAGAATAACAAGTCAGCATCTGTCCATTAACGAGATCCCCTGGTCAACATCAAGATATCAAGTTAACAGGTAGATGATAATAATGGTATAGTCACATCAGTACTGTAATCATATGCTCCTCTATAAAGTACTCTGAACACAAGTTACTAGATAGTTCTGCATTACATTACTCAAAAGCAAAAGGAGAAACATTGCAGACTTGATTTTGAGTATGCCAAAAATGCAAAGACTGCAGTGATCTGTAGTGTACGCTGTGTTCTGTCATACAGTCACAAGTCTTCAGGGGAGGAATTGTAATTTATAAAATAGACAAGAAAATGTGAGGAATCGGATTAGTGGTTTGCCAGTGGACAATGAAATTCATCCAAGCTAGCTGAGCAGCAGAGTTTCATTAAAGGAACGGTTCAGCATTTTGGGATTCACTTATTTTCTTTTTTCAAGAGAGAGACGAGAAGATTGATTTCATTTCTGTGTACGTACAGAGAATGTAATTAGCCGAGCTTACTGTAAATATGAGAAGCAGGTGAAAACAGCCAGTCTAGCCATTCTTAGAAACAAACAACTCTGAATACGTTTTATCTCATCCTTTAAGTCTGTACAAAAAAAAAAAAAAAATGTGTGGTTTGCTACAAAATTAGAGCACATAACGCTTTTATTTTTATATTTATGTTAGTGGGTGGATTTAAAACACAAGATATAACATTACAGTATATCTTATGTTAACTAGTAAGCTAAGCTAAAGTAATGACTCCTGCTTTCCCATTTGATTTCAGACTTTTTTTTAAATGGATTATCTTAAAACAACTGGACTAGCCCTGCTCCGTATACATTATTGTGTCTGTTCTCAATCACCCGGACTACCTGATCCATACATCACTGACTGACTTGCTCAGCAGCTGCTGCCTCTGGCTCCTCCTGGCTGTCTCATGAGGTCTTCAGCATCAGTCGAACTCTGCTGCTCCCACTCCTGTTGATTACACCATCCAGGTGGACTTCTTCCGGTTCTTTACTGTCTGCTGGCTCTGAACCTCTGTTATGCCAATCTTAAAAAAAAAACTAAAAAAAAACAGGTCTTGACCCTGACATTCCCGACTTTGAAGCACCTATCTCCGACCTGTGTGAGATCTTATATACTGGAAGGCACTGTCCCCTCACAATTCAAATCCACTTGGACTCCAACAAACTCTACAAACTATTTTAATTGAGTTTTGGATCCCAACACAGCTCAGAAACTGCCCTAATCAAAGTCACAAATGACCTCCTCCTCTCTTGTGATGTCCTCTTCCTCAACATCCAGATTTTACTCGACCTCAATACCACCTTCGACATCATTGGCCATTCCATCCTCTTCTCCCAGCTTGAGTCCTCCCTCAGTATCACTGGCATTGCCCACTCCTGGTTCACATCATATCTCTCTGACCGCAACCAGTTCATCGCTGTCATTCAATCAAACTCTTTCAGGGTATCCCTCAAGGTTTGGTGCTTTGAGGCCCCTCCTCTTCATCCTTTACATGTTTCTCCTTGGTCACATTATATGACCTCCATTTCCACTGTCATGCCGACAATACCCAGCTCTGCAACGAAACCAAATCCATTACTGCGGCCACTGGGTCCAAACAAACTTTCCCAAACTTAACAGCATCAAATTTGAAATCCTTATCATCAAATCCTGCCACGATTTCCCCTCTGCATCAATTGCAACATTATTCCTGCTTCCACACACATCTGCAACCTCTGTGTCTTCTTTGATCAAACCCTCTCCTTTGAATGTCACAGTAATCACATTACAATAACTGCTTTTCTTCATTTTATAAAACATTGCCCATCTTGCCCCCCCCTTCTTCTCAGCTGCTGAAATGCTCATCCATGCTTCATCCCCGCACAACTCGGTTCTGTAAGGCAAATCCACATCAAACTACTATACATTCAAAACTCATCTGCTCGTTTTCTCACACCAGAGATCACACATTATCCTCATCTGTCCTTTCCCTTTTCTATTGCTGCACTTGTTTTTTAAACTGCTTGGCTCCACTATCCATTTAATCTTAGGCATTTTTATTTTAATAAGAAAATAACAGTTAGCTGTTCGACACAGCCTCCTTTCAGACTGCCAGACTAAATCTGTGTATCTTGTAGAAGTCAGTTCATCTCTGCGTGGCATCAGTCTTCAGGTCTGTTCCCAGCTTCAGTCGACTCTTAAGTCATATTCCCTCTTGACAATGCCTCCTTGTCTTACTGCAGCCCGCTCAGAAAACCTGCCAACATGAACTCTGAAAAGAGGAGCGAGACTGTTTTTATTAGGAGGCCGTTAGAAAGTGAGCTCATTTATTATTTACATTAAAGTACATATATTGTAGATGTTTCGCATGAATGGTTTTTGTTCAGAAAAGATTCAACTGGTGACATTTAGCTTTTGTTCCACTTGCTTATGGGAAAGAGGGAATTTCTTTCATTTTTCATGTGGGGGTCAGTTTAGAGGACTAAAAAAATGCACTTTAGAAGGAGGAAGCAAAAGCTCGCCTCACTTACCTGCATTGCTGCTGTGACCTTCAACTACAAAGGCAGATCCCTGCTATTTTCCAAGTCGATTATTGGATGCCCTTTGTCAACAGCCAACTTTTTTTTAATTCACCATTTAGATCAATAATTTTACATTTGCTTCCATTTTATTTGTTTCCATGAGAGTATAGTTTCCAGTCATTCTGGAGAAATCACTGACATTCATCTGGTGACAGGAATAAGACAAGCTAATGCCAGATTCATCCCTCTTACTCCTCTGAAAGACATTTTAAGCCTCTGGAGAAGTTTTGGCATATGCACAGTTCTTTTACCTCCAGCAAATGACACACTGGCCAAGTTTAATGTGTACATTTTTTTCTTCTGTTTTACATATAAATATATGCAATGAGTAATATGTTGAATTGTGGAGTAAAGCAGAAGGCTGTGAGGAGAAGTGATCCTCTGGGCTATAAAAAAATCACTGAACCCTGCTCTTTGCACTCATGTGCAAAGCATGGCAATTCCTCAGTCCACTGCACAAGCTCCATATTTTTCTCTTCCCTTTGAGGACTGTGTTCTTACATATACAGAAAAATGAGTACCCATGTGGTCTTTCAGAAGATAGTACGACCTTAATAATGAGAGCTCTGACTTTCATCTACTATTATAACATGGTAGCAAAATTTGGTCTCACAAAGGCTTAACTAAGCTACTGAACCACAGCATGTCCAATCTCAGCATTAATGCAAGTGGATACGTTACCTAGCAGGCTACACCGGTCTTTTCAGTGTTTTAATAGTCATGAAAGCTACAGTAAAACTCAAGTGTTCTGGATTTGTAATGAAGTGGAGAGATGATGTGTCCACTTCCCCTCTGCAGTTTCACAGCAGAATCAGGCTTATCCAAAATCACAAACATTTACACTGTGGGTTCACATGAGCACGACTGTGGTTTACTTTGATCATTTTGTCTCACGGTGTGTGGTCATGCAGTTTTCCCAGGCCTTCCTCTTCCTCTTCGAAATTATATTAGCTAAGGGCCGGCCCATTATTTTTATTCTACTTATTTCTCTGCCTCAACTTTTAAACCTAATTGGTGGCTTGTTGTGCAGTACTTGCTCACTGTTAAATACAAACCACTTCCTACTGAAATATCGAAATTACATTCATCTCATAAGAATTTCACAGGTAAAGAAAGTAAATATCAACCTCTCTATCTTCTGAAACATCATTAACATATATTTTAAAATTAGATTTGTAAACTTTATTGTAAATTTGTAATGCACATAACACACCTTTACAAACAGAAAAACAAGAAAACCAAAAGTCCAGATTCAATCCAACATAAGACCTACATATGCAAGCACACACAAAAGTAAAAGAATTAAAAGAATAAACAGAGCATAAAAAAACAAGGTGAAAAAACATTTTAGAGACACATTAGTGTGTCAGTTCAGCTCCAGTTACAAAACCCCTTTCATCATTTCTGACAAAGTCACACCTGAGTCATCAGTGGTTTATTAATCTCAGGATCCGGACTCCACATGGGCTTGATATGTAGGTGGGGATGATGGAAATGTCTAAATCTCTTTTTGATATGCAGTCTGAGATATATTGCAATTCATATACATTCATTTGGAGCTGCATCCACATTGTAGAAAATGACTGTGTGTCATAAAGGTCATGCTCATTTTGACAGTAGGCCAATGTGTTGACAACTGTCCAAGTGCCTGATGGTTTTTGGACCTAAAAATGTAATCTAGGGGATTTTGACAGTCCTTAACATAATACTGTATAAAACAAAATATCAAGTACATATAGATTTTGTTAATGTGTGGTGCCTGTGGTACTATATATTTTTGACCACCATCTGTAATGAAAAAAACCCTCTTACTCTCACTGCTAACCAGCTTCTGATTTTTCAGATTTTTCTGAAAGCTCTAATTAACCTGACTTTAGTGCTTAATCATTTCTGAGTATAAAGTAAATTAAATTTAGCAGATAAATTATTCTCTCTGTTTGTTCGTGTAATGTGTGTACCACGCATTGTTTCTCTTTTTAATATTACTTCACCACCAAACTGTTTGAAACTGTCTAAGAATAATATGTTAAATCCTAAGCCAGTACATTGTTTAGTGGCCGTCATAGTCATATCATATCAATTACATTTTATTTCAGAAATATAATATTCATGTATAATATATGGCATGCTCATCAGTATAGTAGTTGAAACAATTCACAGCGCACATACACACTAACAGCACACAATACAATGGACATATAGTGCACTGATATAGGTAGTTGAGTGATTTTAGTTATGTGCGCTGATTGAAAGGGGAGTGCTGCTGCATGTGAAGAAGAGGACACAATGCCTTTGTTAAAATCAGCCCATCTGATTGTCACCTATTTTCCGCTGAAGGGAAGGAAAGTAAAGTGAAGAGAGAGCTGGTGGTGGCTTAAATCTGTTACAGCTGAACATGCTCTCTGTGTTAGGTCAGAAGAGAGATGAGCTTCATACAGGAGGGGAGTTGTAACAAATCAGAGTGGACTGTATGTTCAATTTTGAGGACCAGAAGAAAAAGTTACAGATAACAGGACCAACACAGTATTGCATATACTATGGTTTGTTTGAAAGGACTGTGATGTTACCAGAACTTATCAACTTGTCATAGACAGAATAGCACTAAAAGTCGGATCTTTTGTGTGATTTTGAGTCACATATAAAAATCAAATAGACAAGCGAAGGCAGTAGGAGGGTGATGGGAAGGTTGATGGGGCACTACCATGTCATTCATGCAGATCAGTGAAGCCCGATATTATAAATTGGCTTCAGGGGCACGGATGCCATCCTCCGTGAATTCATTTTCAGCCTACAAGGTGATGAAGATGGCTTTATGCATGTGCAGAGCTCTTTATCATGGCTTGTTTATGCACATCTTGGTGTGCATAAATTTCTAGCCAACAAGACAAATACGCATTGCTTTTAGCTCAAGCAAGTGAGGCTCAGGAACTGTGGAAATTTCCACCACAACATAATTATACTAAATCACACTCGGTGTACAAAGCTCTGCCCATAAAATAGCCTCAGCAGGTAAATCCAGGCAAAATCTATTATGTTGATTCAGTTGAAACTACATTCATTTTGAGGTGAAAGAAGGTGTGTATGAAATAGTGAGCACTGTGTTTTTAACCCCAATAGTAAATCTCAGTCTTATAACATGCAGAAATGGGCACTAGATATGATCTAGGGATGCCAAAAATGAATAAAAAACACAAAGCCTTTGTGGTATTAGTGATTTAATTCACTCAAGTACACTTCAGTACATTTCCTCATTAGGTAGTAATAGTACAGCCTAAATGTTCCTCTCATTGAGCTGAGATCTCTGGTGTTTGCTCAAAGAGAAAAAGAGCAAATATCAGCACGTCGTCTGCAGCCTCCACAATCCCACACCTTCAAATATGAAACATCGAGAAAAACAAGAAATACAATATTTTGTGGCTTTTATGCAAATATGACATTTCCCCTGCCAGTTCCACAGAGCCAGGTTCTCTGTTGACCACAGATACCTGCCTGCGTTACTGCTGAGGCAGCAGCAGCCTCTGTTGCATTGAGTCTTCATTATTTGTTATCAACACATTAATACCTGTCAAATAGAAATTACACACAAGCAAGTCTAAAAGTTGAGCTGCTTGTGTACCAAATCTACAGGAAGAGTACTGTGTGTCAAATCTCTCCGTGTACAGGCCTATCTTGTGGCTGCACCTTTGGGATTGAATTGCAGTGCATAGCTAGCATTTTCTATTTCATTCAGTTTTATTGAAAACAGATTGAAGCAGAGATACAGCATAGTCCTGATACACAAAATAATAATTCCACTGTATCTTAACACTGTACCTTTTACAGCACTGTAGGAGTGGGACATGCATATTCCTGTTCCTGATTTATCGATACAAACCAATCAATGAAAGTCATTAATTGATTGATAATTGACTGCTGACAGTTTTAATTTCATTTGTCATTTACATTCAAAGTAGAAACTGCAGCGTTCAGCCAATTGATGAAATGAAATATCCTGCTCAGCATCTTGCAAAGGACATTTGCAAGAATTTCACAAACCTGAAAGTAAATCTTGACCACAAACAGCTTAAATCCCATCCCGATATTTTTCAGAACTTTAACATATTGCAGTAACCAGTCGACCCATATCAACCAGCAGATCATCACTATGGTAAATAATTTATCATGTTTGTACTAAAGATACATTTTTGATATATCTGATATGTTAATAAATGTTTTATCTGTGAGTAAATTATTGTTAGCACCACATACGGTATTAAAGTTGATTAAATACATTTTTATTAGAGGAATGTTGTCAAGGTTATTCACTTTAGACCAGCATCTTTTCATCACTTTTTTTCAACACTATACATTCAATTTAAATTTATTTATATAGTGCCAAATCATAACAGAAATTATCCCATGACACTTTACATATAGAGCACATTTAGATGGACATCTTTGTAATATTATTTACAGAGACCCAACAATTCCCACCATGAGCAAGCACTTGTCGACAGTAGCAATGACAAACTTCCTTTTAACAGGCAGAAACCTCGAGCAGAACCTAGCTTATTGGTGGATGGCCATCTGCCAAGACCAACTGAGTAAGAGAGGAAGATGGGGACGGGGTGAGCTTGTTTTATATTCAATCTGTCCAATGACTCAGACCATATGGGATACAACAAACCGTGTTAGAACAAAGATCTAATTTACTGAATCTTGTCAAAATGTGTCTGGTCCATTTACTAGCCTTTTGCTAGAGATTTCTACCACATCCCGTGGTCTTCCTCAGTGGATGATGAATGCTTAGATGGAGTTCAAAGCTCTGGAAAAAGCTAGCAAGTAGATGGTGAGTTAAGAGCTCACAATTTTATGTCTTAAAAGATATGCTGTCTAGCTAATTGTCTATTTTGGTCCATGATGCAGTATTTCATGTGCAAATATTAAAAACATAAGGTGCAGTAATGTTGGGGTATAGCAAGCTCAAGTATTAAATGTTAGTTCAAAAGTCAATGAACACAATAAAACCCTGTGATAAACCGTCCTGAACAGGGTGTACCCCGCCTCTTCCCCAAAGTCAGCTGGGACAGGCTCCAGCCCACTGTGGCCCTGATGAGGTTAAGCGGTTACAGATAATGGATGGATGGATGAACACAGCGAAAACTTGTGTTTCACTTGGGTGATTTTTCTTTGTACTTATTCTTATTCATTTAATGTACGCTCTTCTGTGTTGAGAGAGAACGACTCCTTCGCTGTTAATGCATATGATCTTAAAGAAATGAGCTTCAAGTCAAGCACCAGTGAATTACATATTTTATTTGTGCTTCTAATTTCTATTTGTGCACGACATGTTGAATTAGATACAAGCTAACTGACATCCATGCTGTCAAGGGTAAAAGTCCATTTTACTTTAAAGAGCTCTTTGCATTAGCAACAGACTTACATTGGTTTAATGATCACTGTGACCTGCAGGGGCTGCTGGCGAGGCTTTGACAGTTGCATACCTGGTTGACTTAAACCATTGTTTGTCTTGTGTCTTTGTTTACTCTGATTCTGATGATGACACAGTAAACATCAGTCTCTTTGCATAATTGAGGTCTGTGAATTAATCTATGTGCTCTGGTACTTTCCCTGTTCTGTTTTTGTACTTCAGGTCTTGAAAAATATACAGTTGGATTATTTTTCTGCTTGCTCATGCTTATGCTTATATAGAGCCTGTTCTTGGTCCCACAGTTTTCACAAACATACATCAAAATGTTCCCACAAGCCTCCTTTTTCTTAAAATGTACAATTGTAAGCCACAGGAAACACAGCTTTGACTCTTAATTGATAAATGTTGAGCACTGTTACACTGACATTCATTGCCATAGAAACAGAAAGCTAAAACCTTCACTTTTCCTCTTTTAACCTTATGTTTCTCCCTTAATTCAATTTAATATAACAAGACTATATCTAAAGATTTTATATATCCTCATGTGTTGGTACTTTTGTTATGCCTCACAGTGTACAAATGTAAAAGACATTGATTACCCAGCTCATACAGGTCTATCATGTTTGACTTCTCTATCTGAGTCTTGTGCAGAGCAGGTTTTCTGGCTGACGATGTTGTTGCTGCTTCTTAAAGGCACAGCCTCCTGGAGGTAAAAACTCTAGGGTTCAAACCACGGTTTAGCTGTAATGCTTAATGGTTTATAAACCTTAGGTTTGCCTCACAATCAAAGCTAGTTAATTAGGGAATTGTAGGTACATTCACATTTTCTTTCAACCAAAGCAAACACTTTTTTTTTTCAGCAAGTTTCCCTTTTCTACTTCTTTCATAGAAGAAAATACTTTTGCTCACCAATGGGGAAAAATAAAATGCTGCATTGATTTTGATTAATATTTCAACATGTACTGTATGCTCTCTTAGATAGCAGTGTTGCAAACACAAACTTATTGGCATGAAACCAGAATAATAACCTGTTTCCCCTGCAATATTTCCAGGAACTTGGTAATGCATACCGTGTTCTGTGTTGGAGGGTCTTTGTCATAGGTTCTGGACCTAAAGTTGTCCCTGCTCCTGGGCTAGTACTTTACAATAAAACTATCAGAGCAGAGTTTGTAGGGCTCAGTATCTGTATCTTTAAATTATGCATATATCATCTCTACCCTGTGATGTTTTTCCCCAGTAATCACATTTCAGGTTTAAACTGTGTTTACAAACAAATAAAACTAATTACTCATATTTAACTCCTTTTTATAATCAAGAAAAACCACTTTGGTCTTGTGTTTTACAAAGCTACACTACAGTCTACATTTGACCACAGACGTCCAATAGATGCAGCTTTTGAATGAGATGATAAAACTCTTTTACTTCTCAATAAACATCCATTTTAAACATTCTCCACCATTCTCATTACAAGATGAGCCTTGTATTTTAAAAAGGCGAAAATAAACTGTTTATGGATATGTTGGAAGTAAAGTACTAGGCCGGTGCTAAAGTATTTTAATGTTCCTGCGAAATGACAGTGGCAAAAAATAACATGAAGGTCAGCGACATTTCATTAACTGTATCTTATTTAAGGGCATCAAACACAAAACAGGCTTTGCGTTTGGAGTGTTATTGGCTCAGACAAATAAACATAATGCCATCCACTCCTTGAATGGTTTTCATGTGCCAGATGTGCCTGCATATTTTTTATTCACATTTGGTATTTAGTCATGGCGTGGCCTGTGAGCTTTCATTTCCTCTGTGAGACTGTAAATAAGCCCAGCATCCTCTGGGAGTGACTACATAAAACACTCTGTGGTTAGCAGACCTCAGTGCCTGCCAGAGGCATAGCTAAACCATGGACGCTTCACTTCTATCAAGTAAAGGCAATATCCTAGACATCTCTGTTTATCTAGCAGTAGAACACACTATCAAACGACAATCCTACTATAAAAAAAAAAGAAAAAAACGTATAAAAAGCAAATGTCTGAGGGACTGCAGTGATAAACAATATAAAGGAAAATAAAAAAAGGAAGTTGGGAGATTTTTATCTTTGCATGTTTTGTAGAAGGAGATTGTGTTTTCTAACCAGCCAAAAGACATCAATTATACAATTTTGATCTGATTTAGATCAGTGATTAATCATAACATAACATTTAGTATTTGATTATGCCATCTCTTTTCCTTTATTTCCAGGAGAATGAGAATGTTTCACAGGTTATCACCATAAAGAGAAATGTTTAGGTGGGTAGGAAAGAGCAGGTTTATTTTGTACCCTCATTCGTTCTGCAGTTTTGAGTAATCTCTCTTTTCTGATGCTCCCTTGGACTTGACTTGGCACGTGTGTTTGGAGCGGTTGATTTCACTTTTAAATATTCCTTTTCTCTGGAGGTCTCAGCCCCTTGTGATGTGACCTGCATGACTAATTCCATTTAAAGGGGAATAACATGCATTAGGGCTCTCACTTTTCTGCCTCGCATTTGCATAATTTTGTTTGGCAACTTGGAAAACGGCCATTAACAGCACTAAGACACACACTGTAAAGGATAGGAACGGAGGCAGATCAATACTTCATTTCAACGTCTTTAGCAGCATCGGGGTTCAGATCAGGAGGCATTCACTAATTCAAATTCGTGCAGGAGTCTTGTGATGCTACCATTAGTTCCTGATAAGAAAACACCGTTGTACTGCCTCTCTTAATCTCTGACAGACACGTTCACTCGATCAATAGTCTTTTACTTTTTTGTTGCAAAGACAAGATTGATTGCCAGGAGTTGCTTGTGCTCAATTCTACTTCTCACACTCCTCATTATTGTTTCAATTAGGCATTCTCTGGAGACTTTGGTCGGGGTAGCATTGAAAAGCGGTGACCCCCTGTGATTCACATCAAACACCGGATGTTTGGCAGAACAACCTTTGACACCAACTTTATTCAGGTCAAGAAGTGGAAACGCCATCCAAACAAGTGGATTAAGTAGGCTGGGGGCTGACGGCGGGAAGCGCAGGCATGACTGGGGGAAGTTGCGACTCGCGCCAGTGAGGAGGATAATCACAACGTTACCTTCTCATGAATTATTAAGTACCCTGTGTCTATTTTAGTCCGATTGAAAATGCTGCATTTTTATCCATGGGTCTGAGGCAGTGTGCAAGGGTGTGTGTGTGTGAGTGTGTGTTTTTTTTTCTTTTTTTGACAGCTGTATTACTGCTGATAAGCGAGACTGTGTGAGCTGATCAAGTAGTGAGACAAGCGTTCAGAGCAGTAGCAGTAGCAGCACAGCAGCAGCAGCGCTCTAGTCACTAGGAGCCGTGGCGGCAGAAGCAGCAGCAGCACTATCAGTCACAGCAGAGGCAGCAGCGGCAGCAGCAGCAACAAACTCTCTCCTGTCTTTTTCTCTTCTTTCTGGAGTTGTTTCCTGCTCAGAGGACAAAAGCCAAGGAAGTAGGAGGGAAGTGATCCAGGGCTGATAGCTGCCATCAAAAACAAAACCAAAACGCAGACCTGGCTGCCCCCATGCCTATCGAATTTGTTTGCAAAATCAAATTTGCAGAGGAGGATGAGAAGCAGAAAAGCAACCAGGATGGGGACAAGGAGAGCCTGATCGAGGAGAGCTGCACACCTCCGGCTAAGGACTTGGCTGGGTTTGCTAACTCCTGCTCCCTTCATGGGATTAACCACATCTTTGTCTCTGGTCGCCTGGGCATCCGGCAGACTCTCTGGGCTCTTGCCTTTTTGACATCACTGGCGCTGTTTCTGTACCAAGCGGCTAAGTGTGCCATCTCTTACCTGGAACACCCTCATGTCACAGCTCTGAATGAAGAGGCGACCCCGGAGATGGTTTTCCCCGCTGTGACCATCTGCAACATCAACCGCTTTCGCTTCTCCGCGCTCACCGATGCCGACATCTACCACCTGGCTAACTTGACAGGTCTGCCTCCCAAAAACAAGGATGGGCACAAACCTACTGATTTAATGTATCCTGCTCCTGACATGCAGGACATCTTCAACAGGACAGGACATCAGTTAGAAGAGATGCTCAAGAGCTGCAATTTCAGTGGACAGAACTGTTCGGTCGAGGACTTCTCTGTGGTGAGTGAAAAAGTTTCTCAAAGTTCTGTTTAGTTTTCCCATAGTCTGTGGCAGACGTATTGCATTACTCCATCATGATATATTGGCTATGTTAAAACTTTTTCTTATAAAACAATTTGAGTAAAAGTCAATATTTCACATTTTATCATACATATATAACTTTACAAGACTCGTCTTGTTCATACAAAACTGCCAGTGAGCAAGAAATCAAAATGAACACTTTAAGGCAAAAGCAATTGAAAGTCTCTTTCGGCTTGTACTCATCTCCAGGGGACATGAGGTTCCCACGATAGATTTCTGCATGCAAGATTCATGGCTTTGGCTCATTCATTGAGCTGTATCTCTTCTCACTAAGTTCCAAGCAGCAACAGTGTTTCTCTCCAGCCGTGTGCCTGTACCAGAATCTATTATGTCAAAGAACAAAGGCTGCTCCTGAAGAGAAAGAAAAAACACAGAGCTGTTGTATATGGTTGTATACTTTCTCGAAGGCAAACTGTGCTTTAATGCTGCCTCAAACTCCAGTAGCTGAGAGTGCATGGCAACAAAATTGTCATCGAAAATAGCCGAGTCTTTTTCCCTTCTTTTCCATCTCTCCCCGTAGCTCCCCCTCACTCTTTCTGACATTGCAGAGAAGCTGCCTCTCTCTCTCTGTCTCTCTCTCTCTCTCTCTCTCTCTCTCTCTCTCTCTCTGAGCTCTTGTACCTTTCAGGAAGGGAAGGAGTAATGCTTCTTCAACGTTGTATTTCAATCCTGCCGCTGTTAAGATTAAATATTTAAAGACAGACATACATGATTTTTGCATTAGCCAGATTGACTAAAAGGAATGAAACAATTTCCATGAGAGAAGGAAAGTGTGTGTGTGTGACAGGGAGAGAGAGAGAGAGGGAGAGAGAGAGAGAAAGATCAGGTGAAAGAGGGAGAGTTTGTGCCTGTGTTCTGTGCACTATTTATTAAAGGCACTGTCCTTGCAGGAGATGGATTTCCCCATCTCTCCTGCAGGAATAGGAATATGCAATTGCTTTAGTGATGATGAAGTGCGGGTGTCAAGTCTTAATAGGGTATGTTGAACATTGATATGCTCACCTTCCTGAGACCTAAAGATTCTGTCCTATCACATGGATGGCACTACATTACCTCTGATGTGCCAAATTACACCAAGGAAGTAATGACATCTCACTGCCTCTCATTTGGTTTTTCTAACAGCGTATTCAGATATTTATTCTTTTTTGTTGTTCCTACTATCTTCTCTATGGAGATGTAATATTATTTGTGACATAAGAATGGATCGTACTCTTAGAAATATTCTCTGTTGTTCTATCAGGCAAAAAGAAAATGTTCCTCAAGGCAGCTGAAAAGTTTGACTACATTCAGTTTGAAGCAACTCTAAAGTCTTTTGGGGTGGCAGTAGCTCCTCAGACCAGGTCCGGAACAGACCACAGTACACAATGTGGACTAGTAGTTTGAGAGGATCCAGTTCACCTGGCTCCAGAGGTGCCCTTGACCAGTGCAGTGGGTGCCACTATGTGGCAGTCCCATCACGCTAAAATCTCTCCTCTCTCTCTTGCGTGTCTCTGTGTGTGCATGTCTGTG
The DNA here is from genome assembly GCF_000972845.2 of Larimichthys crocea. Taxonomy (NCBI): domain Eukaryota; kingdom Metazoa; phylum Chordata; class Actinopteri; family Sciaenidae; genus Larimichthys; species Larimichthys crocea. Next base: position 8,173,218 of record NC_040028.1, read on the forward strand.
TGTAAACAGTATAATGAAGTGAAAAATGAAGTGAATTCCCCCCTTGGGGATTAATGAAGTAATTCTCCCTCGAAAAGTTTATAATGTGCTTCTAGCACGTTTGATGGCAATGTCCTCTGACACTTTGACACTCAGTGCTCCGTGAGTACATCAATTAGTGGACTATTCTGACATCCCGAAAATGTCTGTCCCATGTCAGTCTCTGAATCGTCCTATAGCCCTCTTTGGACACTGTGTGACTTCATCATAGATTAAGATCCTGTTTAAAGTCCCCTAAGCTGCTGTTTCCTCTCTGTCGGCTATATGATCTACATTTTCAAGGGCTGTCAGTTAGATTTGTTACAGGCTACTTGCTGCTTCCACGCATGAGAAATCATTTGCTCCGAGTCCTGGTGGGGAGTGCACAGAGAGGAAGGACTGGGAGTTATGAGTCCAGGCAGGAGAGCCGAATGTAAAAGTACAAATGAAACACGCACTCCCTCCTCTGTTCATGAGTGTGTGTGTTTTGTTAGTACAAATCTCACATCATTTGTTACAACAAGGAAGCCATCGTGCTATTAATCACATGCAAGCATGTACGAACTTACACACACACACATACAAAAATCTCCTGTGGACATCGGCCATTATTCTTTCTCTCATGGGACCCTCTGTCAGGATTGGCTTCTTGTAATGTGTTTTCATTCGATTGATCATTCTGGGAGCTCCAGATGTTTTATTTTGGTAATAGCTGCATGGATGTGGGGCTCCTGGGGAAAATTGAATGATGAAATGTAATTGCAGTGTTTTCTGACAGTTTGGCTCTTCAGACCATGTTTTGTGGAATATATACCTCTGGTTAGCATTTAGTTTTATTCCACAAAGAATTTCAAGTAATTGCTGATGATTTAGTTCATTATTATTATTGTAAATTCAGTCGAAACCCACTATCTGAAACACAAGCTTTAAAATCCAAGCTAAATAAATATTTGGAATAAATACAGTAAATATTTTTTTCTTCCCATTTGAGATTAGTAGCCCATTATAGGAAAATATTGCCCTGAATGCATTCACTGTTCAAATCAGTTAAATAAGTACAAGTCTGACTGCTCTAATTTATGGCAGGAAAATACATAATCACACAGCAGAGAAATTTGTCTTCCTCTTTCCAGCATCGTGGACCGGCGTGATTATTTGACGTAGGTAATAAGGCCATTCTTTATAATTAAAGATTACATTATTGACTTGGATTAATCACAGAAGATAAAGCTGATTCAACAAGCCATGAATAAATAGATTATTTTTCTTCCAGTCTAACTCTGAATAATTGTTTGTCTATTGTGTGGCGCTGTCGCAGAGATGAGCAGCGAGCCCTTTGGCTTTTTTTTAAACACAGCTCTGAATTGGTTTGCTCTGACTCTCAGCTGTGTTTGCTGCTGCATTATCAGATTTTGCTCTCAGCAAGGACAGATCCCTTCTGCATATATTCATGGAGATAACTAAACAGCTATAGGGTGGCATCCGAGGCGATCTATAAAAACCTGGGTTAACGGGGACAACACTGAAGACCTCTCCACCTGCAATTTGTCATTACACTGACTGAAGCCCCTACTGTGTGTTTTATAGATAATTTAATGTTTAATAGTATAAGCCAGACACGATGTTCATCCCCCATCTTTCATCCCTCCTTCATAGCAGGATAAAAAATTAAACCAACCATATTAATGTAAAGAAATGGCACAAGAGAGACATTACTGTAAATTGATTGAAGTAAATGCACTTTCCTTTGTGTTGTTCATCAAAAAAGAAAAATGTGAAGGAAAAGGAAAAAAGAAATTTACAACCTAAAGAAGAACTTTAAAGTTCAGTTTTGTCGATAACATGCAAAACCTAGAGTACTTTGCACATTGACTAGGGAATCATTTAAATGTTTGAAAATCTACCTACAGTTTAGTGTACCATCATTGCACAGTATGACACTTTAAAGTACAATCACACATATATGAGTAACTAAAACTACAAGATATGTGCTACAAGCTCCATTGCTTCAATTGTGAAACAAGTTTTGCATTTTCCTGCCGTGCTGAAGCCATGCCCAGATTTTATTTTTTTAAATTTCATATGAAAAGTCTCACCACTTCTCAATCTGATGTTGTGTGTAAAATATGTTTTTTGAGCTAGTGCATCTCTGATCTGTAATCGTACTTGTTAGTGCAAGAAATATCTTTGGCGTCGTCTCTGTGTGTCCTGTGAAACCCCCCATGCACAGGCTGTCTGAGTGTATATACATGCGAAAATGTGCTGTCTACATGTGCAGATGACTGTGAGAGTGACATCTACTTCCCTAGTGGTCTGCACACCCCTTCAACAGCATACCCACCCACTCATGCTCTCACACACACACACACACACGCACGCTCACGCCTCGCCAAGCCACCCACCTTCCCCCTGGTGGAGAGCGAGGCAGTGTGGGAGCGTGAAAGTGACTGGCTATCTGGACTGGCTTCGTCTCCAGCAGCCTGTCAATTAGCCGTCTACAGTTCCACTGCTGTGGGTGTCCCTGCAGCTTAGCATGCTGTTTGATATCTGATCCACACCTTAGAGGCTAGCACTCCCTCCAGCACACACACACACACACACACACACACACACACACACACAACCCATAAACAAACAAATACACAGTGTTTCTTTTCTTGTCTTTTTTCTTTCGTGCAAAATGCAAAAGCACCACTGATCACATATCTTTCAAGGCTAAAGGGAGGACTGCTTCTTGTGCAACCCACTTCGGCCCCACTGTACTCCTTCCCCACCTTCTCCTCCGCCTCCTCCTCCAGCATATGAGAGGAAGATGAATTACAGTGCAATTGGTTGGCTGCTCCTCCTGATATGCATCACCACTGTCTAATCAGATGAAGCCCACCTGTGACCAGCCACTGGATAACACCAATATGCAAACAGTTTATATTTGGGGAGATTTACCTTTTCTATCACTGCCTGAACCGGTTTTAAAACCTCTCACTGCGCCACGGTTTGGAGCGCTCGGTTTGATGAGGAGAATCTGCGGCTCAGGGACAGCTTTTAACTCACCGATAAAAGCTCCCGATGTTGTGGTACCGCTAAACCTCCTTCCTCTAACCCCTGGGACTCTTTTACTCACACAGACATTTGTCTCTTTCTGACAAGTCATACACCGAGCTGATGGTAGTGTTAATGTGGCTGCGCACACACACAAACGTGTATTTACAGTGTATCTAGTGCAAATAGAACGCTTCCCCATACAAGCACACACGGGTTTCGTCACAGATTGAGAGAGTTCGCTCACAAGATTGATCATGACTCCTGACTGGGTGCCCCTCCCTCTCTGAAGGATCAATACATCCTTCAGTCAGATTGCTTCCCTGCCCTTCCTACTCCAAGCCTGGTGTGACTAATTATCCTGTGCCTGTGTTTTGGGCCCAGTCTCTGCTGCATTTGTTAATGCTGCCAGAGTTGGTGAAGAATTTGATCTTTAGAACAAGATATCTGTTTGTTTTAGCACATATCCAGCCCAAATCAGTCAATATACACTGTCTACCTTTTTCCCTAAAGGGCGCTGAAATGATCGAGCAATACGAGATGACTCAGAGCTTGGGCTGTGTGGGGATGGGGAGGTATGAGTGGTTTGATAAAGTGAAATAAAATTTAGACTCAAATCCTAAAGTCGGATTAGAAGTTTTTCACATGTGGTCGATTGGAAAAACTGCTCCGACTGACTTATCATCCACTTAATAAAGAACAAGAGGGAATTTCAATGGAGATTGCACCCGTGGGCCTGATTAGATTACACTGAATTTAATTCAAAGATTACTTTGAATTAATTCTTGCAAATAAAAATCACGTCTCCGTGTTGTTTGGGTAATGATGTGTACTTTACGCATTTTTTCTCTTCTTGATTTGCATTTTGCAGACGCTCTGCATATTCACAGTACTAATACATTTCTGTAGCATTTTCCATATATAATACCACTTTGAAAGGTTTCATTTGTGGCCACATACAACACTGCCCACATTACCGGTATAATTCACCAGGATCACTTTAAAAAGAACCCATTAACCAGCGTATTTAGGAAAAGACTTTGATCTCTCTTTGGGAAAAGCTAATACGTAATTTCAGTAGTGCGTATGCATTTTTCTTAAAAATATATTTAACTTAAACTCCATTTTGCTTAATGAAGTATTCGAGCACTCCTGCCCATCCGTCATTTTTTTCCTCCAGTTTACAGTGATGATGAATAGCTTTCACTGTGCAGATAACTATGATTATGAAAGCCTTTGGCCAGCCACACTTTAAATGCACACTTTTCTTCTTAGCTGCCAATGTGAGCTTTTTATTTTGTCATGTCTCAGAGTCTCTGAATACATTAGTGGAAATTCCTCTGAAAAATTAACCAAGCTTGCTTTTAGGCCACCGTCACATAATGGGTTCGTGCTTCTTCATTTCCCTCGCTCGTACAGTTTAATTACTTTGCCAGAGATAGCGTGTGCAGTAGGTGGACAAAAAAATAGAGACACCTTGCAATGTTATTGGGCTCGCTGTGATAGTGTTCTTTTCATAAATGAAAACTAAGATCCATTAGTCCATCCAAATATAAACAACAGTAAAGTGTTTTCAACATCTTGATGAAAACTGACAGGCTAGAATCATAAATGGACTGATACCAAAGAAAATCTCTGTTTACTTTTCTTTTTATCACTGTCCAGCTGCACGGATGAAATTGCTTGGGCCAATATGGCTCACAGAAGGAGCATACATTTCAGATCATGGACTTGAGCCACTAAATTAGAAGTTTCAAATGAGAGCAATGTGTGGGATCATTTTGAGTCCACACCAGAAAGCATCAAACTTTAATGCTTAATGTCTTTTGGCAGCCATTTAAGAATTTGAACTAAAAGTGGGAAAAAACAAAAAACAATCTCAAACACTGTCAGCTGTCGCAAGAAAGATGAAGAAAGTGTTAAAACATTTTAAGGTGAGAGATGTCAAAAGGACAGCTAACAATACCAGAGCTAACATGAAAGAGTGAAAAATGGTTTGCCAACAGGGAAAACAATTAAGAGAGGCAGTTGTGGTGACGTTCTCTGTTAAATCAGGGATGTTGGCCAGATTATGTATCAAAAATGGACATTGTATCTATGATGTCACGTATATGTTTCTAAAGAGCTGTTGTGTAGCTCAGAGTGTGGTAGCAGTACTGCCTCCCAGATGCTCAAACATCTCTCAATCAAAGCAGCCATGCTGTTAATTCTGCTTAACATTAATCCTTAATATAATCTGAACAGGTAAGTGTAAAAAAGGTGAGACAGTACAGTTGTCATGAAGGTTGAAATTAGCTATAGAGACCAAAACTGTTTTTTGTACCGGGCTGTAAACATGTTTATTTTGCTGTGAAGTTGGACATTTTAATATGGGGGCTTATGGCGATTGACTCATTCTGTAGCCAGCCTCTAGTGGCTGTTCGAGGAACTGTAGTTTTTGACACTTCATATTGGCTTCACTTTACTTCACAGCCACAGAGACTGCCAATAGTGACTAGACTTTCCTTCCAAAGGTTTACTGAGCCAAGTATGAAGCAAAGCTTTAAATGTTCAGTTGTGTGCCAGTTTCTGTTTCTTCAAATTAAGTAAAGTAAAGTTAAAATTAAATGACAATATCTTTTTTCTAAATAACAGGGCAAGAAACTAAAAACTAAAATAGATATGGTCCAAACTCAAACTCTAAGTGTGAGACTATGTCAGAGAAGGGTTAAATCATCTTTGGAAACATCAAAAATCATCATTGCAGAAACACAAACATGGTACAATGTATTGTTCAGTGTTTCCACTCATTGTCAGCACGTCCTGTATATTTGATATTTTAAATAGGTTTGAAAATGTAGTAATCATGGCCAGTGCGACTTGGATGAAAATGTCAGTCGGCTACAATTCAGCCGATGGAAACAGCATATAGCACAAATGTCACAGTGAATATTTACCCCTGGCATAGTCTGAACATGAGGGCCTCATCTGTCCGCTTGGCTAGACACTCGGCCCTTATTCTCCTTATTCCGAATTATGTCTAATGTCACGGACGTGCCTGTGCCCCATGCTGCTTTTTCAGGTTTGATACCAGAAGCATTGCGCATCTCGTCGTCTCAACAAATGTGCTTTTTAACATCCCGTTTGTGTCTCTTTTTCCCTCTCTGGGCACATTACTGCTGGCTTCAGTTATGCAAACAATGTCTGAACTACAGTACATAAACACTAAGATGTCACGACAGGTGTGATATTATGTCTGAATCTATATGACTTTGTGGTGAAAACCACCTGAACAGACCTTTGTGTATGACTGTATTTGGCATACCCTCTGGCTTCCTCTTGGGAGACGCAAATGGCTTCAAGGTTGGGTCAGCAGCAAATGTGCCAAATACATTTTTTTTCCTCCCGTGTAATGTTGATACCGATTGAAAATCCATGACATTGTATATTACTTAATAATGTACACCAAGCCTATGGAACAATATTCTATGATAGAAAATGCTGAATAATTCAAGCTAATGCCTTCCTGATGTCAGTAGCACATACTGGCCTTCATGGAGGCCATTTGCTGTGGAGGGACCCTGTTTATGTCTCTGTACTGTTCTGCAAAGTCAGGAGGAATCAATGGCAGATTAAACATTTTCATCAACATCAAGCTTTTCTTTTTTCTTTTTTTTACTCCTATCTCATTGTGATTTATCAAACCAATATTATCGTAGAAACTGCAATTATTTTTTATAAACTAAACAACAGATTTGATTTGTGATCTACGTATTATTAAATAAGGATTTTCTTTTAATCGGTTACTTTTACTATTGTTACTACTTTTATGAACTGTTTTATAACTGTTTAGGTTGTTGTTTTGATATGGCTCGTGGCTTAATGTTTGGAGCTCTGTGCTGTAGCTGCTTGAGCCAATAGTTGCTAACTAATGCTTGAGCTGCTTCACACATCTAAAGCCTGGAGGTCCTGATTCAGAAAGGTTTGATGTGATGCATTTGAAACAAAAATTATAATAATAATGATAATAATAATAATAATAATAATAATAATAATAATAATAATAATGTGCTTAAGACTTTAACTTTGAACTCTGTCCGTTACCCGACACCTCAAGTTAGCTGCTAGCTACTGGTCTATAATGAGGTTGGTGTTTTGAAAAGCCCATTTACACAAAATGATTTATATCGTTCTACTATTTGTTGTTAAGTAAATTCACAGAATTAATTTGTTAGTTAGCTACAGTTGAATATATTTTCCAGGGAATTCAGTGGTCGCAGGTTTAACTTTCTGCTTGCTACAGCTCATTTAAACACTTAATTATATAAGTTATAATTAAAATTAAAATTGCAATTTGAAAGTTGGACATATTTAAATTACAATTTTGAAACAAGGACAATTAATTGATTGATGTGTCTTTTATCTCTCTTCTCTCTTCTCTTTACTTTCTTTTTCTTGCCCTTTTCTCTTACAATAATTAATTTGCCTTTATTGTTTCACACTTTAAAAATAGACACAGGCTCAAAAGATACAGCTCATTATACTCTCCAGGGATACAGTATGGATGTTACATGCAGACCTCCATGGTAACTGTAAATTTACCTTTTTTTCCCTCAACATACAATAACCTGTCATTCGTCTTTTTCTTTTTCTTTTTCTCTCGGGCGCATCATGTCTTATTTGGGTAACATGTGGGCTGTAAGGCTTTCACCTGATGTTGGCAGCTTTGTCGTCGGGGCATGTTGTCCATGTTGACAAAACACTTGACCTTCAGGTCGGCGAAATGTCATCTGATTTAGCACACCCAGTTTGAATTGCTATCCAAGCACTACGGTTAGGAATTGTCAGAGCAAACGCATTACAGTATAATGAGCTCGCTTAAAGCAGGAGAATCATGCACATCACAAGCCTTGGTATCATTTGGGTTTAACATTTGCATAGCTGTTACTGCATATCTACAGTATGTGTGTGTGTGCATGGTTCAATGTAATTGTCAAGAATATGAAGATAGATGAATTTCCATTACATCGTTTTCTTTAGCTTTGATACCGATTTGTTGGTCAAATATATGTGAAACATCCAGACCTCTTTTGCCATGGATAACACAGATTTATCTTTGAAATGGCATTCATGGTGAAGACTACGATCTCATCCGAAATGACTCAGTGCACGGAGGTCTTTAAACATTGAAGAGGCTACTGTAGATTTATCATTATACATGTATTATGCAATGTTAAAGTGCACAGTAGCTTCCAGTCCAGTATAACGTCTGTCAAACTGTATTTACCTACATTCCCCTACATGTCCTCCCCAACCCGCCTCACGTGACACCGAGCCACTCTTAGGCATGTTTGTTTAAACAAGCGTGTAACTGTAGTCGTGTTACCCGATGGTGTTGTCAAGATTAATTCTGTGTTTTCCTAATGCATGCTAATGAGAAAGTTGTGTGCATTTGATTGTCAATAACATGAAATACGGCCTTGCTCCCTAAATGCTGTCTCCGTTCAATAACCTATTAAAGTTGAATCACAGATAACTTGGCGCGCATCAGGAAAGCAATCTGAAATTTGTGCTGACATTGATCCAGCAGGAAAGAGACCTATTGCTCCGATTAACACTGTTGCCCCAGGAGAGGAGTCCCTTGGCCATTAATAGTCCACAGTCCTAGATTATACTTAGACCATATAAAATGCTTTTATTTATGAGACACATAGGGGAAAAGCATCACGGATATAGACTAGTATCAACCTTTCCATCTGTGGGACAGTTGGTGATCAGTGTGTTTCATTTCCTGGTAATATTATTACTATTCACTTATTATACAGTCGCATCCAGTGTTGGACTATGAGATGCATATTTATGCTAAGAAATATTATAATCATAAACTTCATGTAAAGCCAACAGCTAACAAAATGATTGGAAAGATAAATGTTTTATCAAACATGACTGAAATTCGTATGAAAAGTATTTCTATTAACCAATTTAGCTTTTTCTTAACCACCTTACAACTACAGCCCTGTCTCATAGAAAGTGTTTATATACTACTAATGCGCAAAACCAAACACATTTGAGCGAAACTATTTTAATCAACACCTTCCAAGTCAGAATATATTCATACTGAAAGTATAATTAAAATGTTCAGCACCATATTTCACTTGTTTTCCCTCCATCATCTATTGTGTCAGATTTGAGAGGCTCTATTTACAGAATGTGGCAGAAATATATGAATATAAAAATACAGCTTTTTATATCTACTGACACCATGAGTTCATCATGTTTCTACAGTAGCCCTGAATGGACAAAATAAACACCGGTTTTAATGGTGGTTGTAGTCATTAACCACTAGGTGCCACTAAATTGTACAGACAATAGTTACATTTTGGCAACAAAAGCATTTTTGTTAAGATTCGGGAAAGACTGGAGCTTCAGTTAAAGTTGAGGTCAGTCATACTGAAGATAGTTGATTGTTGAGTCTCATTCCCAGCACTAAGGTCGCTCTGTTTGTTTCGCACTGGGAATCGGTAATGAGGCTCAAAAGCCAGCATAATTTTTCTCCAGCATGACCGACCTTACCTTTAAATATTAAAGAAGTAAACACATCATTCCTTGTGCTTTATGTCACTTTTGGCTTAAGTTTAATATTAATATATCAAAACTATGATGCCTCAATATAACCGCATATAGGACTGGATATAAACCCTGCCCTCCGTTGTCAAAGGTCCAGTTCCCAGCATAAAGTAGTGTGCTTGACAGAAATGTAGTACTTTACCATTGACCATTCAGCCAATGGCTGATATATGTAATTTCTAAGATTTTGTTGAATGATAATGTGTTGTAAGTTATTCAGCTTATTCTATATTTGTCACATCAGGTGCCAGATGAACACATGATAATGATCATATTTAAATTTTTTCTTTAGTTTTTCTTCTTTAGTTTTTAGCTTTGTTTTTATAGCTCTTGAAGTTGTGGCATTTGAGGTGCCCTTAACGCAAGACTGAGCATTTGAGGTGAAGAGGTTTGAATTTTATAGTTACAGTTTCTTGCACTTTGTGTGTCATCTCAGACCCGGCTAATGGGTGTTTTGACACATTTTAAACAGTGCACAAGAACATCTGTAAAATGCCATGGACCCATTCTAAGTGTGCCAATTATTTCAATACCAGATGCCTGCGTGCTGCTGTAGTTTAATGCCAACTCATGGGAGGTTGCTATAATTAGACCCACTCAAAAAGTGATTGTGTGATCTTACAACGAGATGAAAAGCGTGTAACATGCATCATGGCTGGAAAAGACAAATAGCTCATCCATTAAACACCCCCCTGAGGAACTTGGAGGAAGAAAATGACAGATCTTTTCAAAATTGCGGTCTCATCCATTTAATTATAAACACTGTGATAAGGGCATCTCCTTAGAATAAATATGACCAGTAATGAGGTATGGCATTGCTGTTTACGCGTGTCCTTGACATTCACTTTGAGAATGAGGAAAGGGGGTAACGGCATCCTTCTAAACAGCACTTGAAAGTCCATGGGAAGGGATAAATGTCAGTGGGCTTCACTCACAAATCACTGTGCTTTTTTCTTCTTCTCTGACCTTCAGTATGTCTACTCTAAAAAGAATTAGCAGGATATTAATAAATAATTGGTTTGTACATGATGATGAAAGTGATCCCCCGAGACAGATCGTATGTCTTTCATAAAAGCATGCCCTTAAACTGACAATTAATTAGTGCATTTAGGTAATGATAAATAATTAATTACCATGACATTGAGAGACTTCTGGGACAGCGCGACAACTGGGTAAATTAGCAAACATCACCATAAGCCAAGTAAGTCTGAGACTGTAGCTCACGCCGTATAAATCCACTGTGTATTTTGACTATCAGTGTAATCTAAATTGTGTCATCGTATCTGTCTTGGCGAGAGCTTTGCCTCAGGACACCATGGCTGCTCCAGTAGAAGTGTACTGTGAGCAGATCAATAGATGTAGTGGGCATGATTATGTTATGATTATACACCAGAGAAAGCCTTGTAAAGCCCAGCGAAAGGTGATTTGAAGAGAGATGCCACACCTCTTGGCACAGTTCCTCCGGCTGAAAAAACTCAGTGGGAAACAGAGCGGTCAGTGAGATTGGCTGCAGCTCTGCTTTAGGACCAGCTGGCTTGAGAGCAGAATTAGAGCCTCCCCCCTTGTTTCCACCTGCCGTATGCTGCTCAAGTGTTCCAAATCAAGCCATTATTTGCTTCATTTCCTTGCTGACTGACTCAGCTTGCAAGCAAGTCAGCTGCTCTCCCCCTAGAATGACATCTCCTTCCTAGAGAAATATAAGAGAAATCCAACGGTGCTCAGGAAGGTACCTTTATATTACTTCAACCATTACACTGCACGTAAGTAGTATGTATCAACATTTTTTTACAAGCATAACAAAAATAGCAAAACCAGTGTGAATTTTACTCTTCAAATATTCTTTCGAATACAACCACAATGTAGCTGGTTTTCATTTGTACGTCTTTGAATAATTTACCTCACCACTCTCAGAATTCAGTTATGATGTGGAAAATAAATCAGAACTGATCCTTTCAGACCTCATGATGATACACGGATGAGGTCACCTTTAACCGTGCTTCTTTCTAATGCAGGTTATGCAGGCCTTTGGCCTGATCTCACTAGACATTGCCTGTATACAGAGTAGATGCCACTGAATAAATAAAACCCTCACCCCTCCAAACACCAGTGTAAGATGCCAGGATTAGCATCTCATTAAACAGCACTTGCGCTGGTGGTTTGTGGACAAAGGAGTGAGCAGGGGGACTGTTTGTGGTCCTTTGCTTGTATGAGGAAGAGATTTAGGTTTTTGCTTTCCCCAGAGAGTTAATTTTATAAATGTAGAGAGTGCCGCCTTATTTTTAATACCTTTTTTTGCGGTTGGTATAAGCTTGCTATCATCACTTGATACCAGCTGCAGCAGAATACCGTGCCATGGATGCTGGTTGAACGTATAAGCTATAAGCTTATAGAGGCAAAATTCACCCATGTGATATTTCTTAAAGATTATTGCTCAAGAAGAAGACAGTGTAATCTACAAAGTACTTGCACTGGAAAACTTGGTGACAGTTTGCTTCTGAGATAAATTGGCCTGAGCAAAAGTGTCTCCTGCTGGTGGCCAGTCTGTGGTATCTGTGCCATGAACATGCAATTTCCCCTTGATTGTGCTCCCCACGGATAAGTAAACACATTCAGCAGAGCAGTAAACTACAAAAGACAAGAGCCTAGAAGACCGTAGTAATAATCTGCCTGAAGAGACAAATTCAAACCCAGATTCTGAAGATTTGAGATATCCAGATAGCCTGCAGTAAACATGTGGTCTGTTTTTGAGTATCCATCTATTAAGATAAAACTTGAATGTCAGTTTGTTCTTCCTGCATCGTGCCAAAATACGAAGCAAAAAATAAATAAATAAATCCACAGTGATTACTTAGATGTCTCTGGGAGGTGTACTATAACTTGACAGGTATGAATGAAATATGAAATGCCTGGATTGCCTGGACAGCCCGGACAATCCCACACCACCACCTCAATTTAGCTGTGTAAACAGCACTTTTTCAGCATCTGATGGCTGGGTTAATGTCACAGACTTGCATGGAACAACATTTAAAAAGAAGGTTAATGTTGGTATGTCAGTGGTATTCCCATGCGTGCTGTATAGTAAGTGGGTTTTTATTCCCATATGGGTTGTGAAACATATATCTTTTTTCATATCTAAGGTGAAATGAGCCCAAGCATACATATGCTCTAAACGGAGGCTGAAGTCTGGTTTGATTGAAATGGCCGCGATGTGTTTACTTCTGGCTGTTGATAGCACTATAATCTCTACCCCACTCTGAGGAGTGTTCCTCGTTAGTGTACAACACTATCATAAAGATCTTGATGTTGCTGTGAGCGGAGCAAGAAATCACACTGTGGATTTTACTAAAAGTTAAACTGCTGCTTTGCTTTGCCTTGTCATCATGACTCGTCGACAGCCTCTGAAATTAACTTCTTACCTCACTGCCAGTGGCTGTAAACAAAAAAACAACAACAACAAAAAAAACCTGCCAAGAATACAGGCTCTTATCAGCCAAAATAATTATTATATTTTTCACAGAAATATGTTGCACTACACGATCAGAGGTTCTTGAGTAGAGTCAGGTACTGCATATAGATCAGATTTGATACACATTCACTTACTTATGTTTTCAAACTCTTTTTCTTTTCTTTTTTTCTTCTAAATGTTTCAGACTGGATATGTGCAGTTTAATCACAGCGGAAAGCAGTTAATATATAGATTAGATTAATTGAATTAACCATCCAGACAGTGTTACGGAAATGATTACTGAACAGTTGGCTTTCAGGTGTTTTGATTTGCTTAAAGTTTATTTCACTGCAAGAGACATTTCTTGTCTGTCTTCCCGCTGAGAGGTTAGAAAGCCTTTTGTTCAGGCTCATAGTGAACAGTCCATTAAGGGTTTTTGAAACTGATAGAGAAAGGGCACGTATACTGTAGCATGGACCCAAGAAAAAACACACAAAAAAACAACTGCAATAGACCAAAGCATGTGCACCATTGTGTATGTGATATAGGCATATGCTCTCTAAAATAAAAGGCATATACACTATATAGTATCATGAACAACTAATGAGATGTAAGACTAATGTAAGAGAGTAAAAGTTTTCACATTATTTTCAACCTGTTGGTAGTGAAGAGAGATGGGTGGCAGGAGTACAGTACAGGAAGCACCGGCTCTGACTTGCACCTGCTTCCTTTTTGTCTTCAACAAAAAGCAAAAATCAAACATTTGTTAATTTGAGTTCTCCTTTGGGGTCTCTGTGACTTATTAGTAACTAAATGAGGTTCACATGGACTGGCAGGTGACTCATCATTGTACAGGTTTTGTTGCCCTGCATCATCAGCACCACATGGACTAGAAAAATGAAAACAAGGTTTATTTTGGTGACGGGTAAAAGCTTAGGCTGTACTTCACTGTGTAGCACTGTATGGTTTCACTTCAGGGCTCCCAAAAAAATAGTTGGTCCATTAATGGAGACTGAAAATTGACTCGTGAGTAATAATGAGACAGTTTTGCTCACTCATAATGTATCCTTATGCTCAGCAGTAAAACAAGCTCTTGTTTCACATGGTTGTGTGAAAAGGCTTTTGGAATAAATACAGTTTCATTCCATGTTCTGCCAACACCTCTACATTAGTTATTTTTAACAATGAACACACATATTTGTTAAACCAAAATGTTTTTGTATCTAAACCCAACCAAGCCATAATAAGTGGTCAGAAAAAGGTCATATGAATAAAGAAATAGTTGCTGAAAACATATTTTACTGAAATGTGCAGTTAGAGGTTCAAACAGTTTTTCACCAGTTTACAGTCCAGGATTTTTTGGGCGGTCCTAAAGGGTGGCTCGATGACACACTGAGGCCACCCCGAGCATACCCCTGCACCCCTAGCAGAGAGATAGAGATTAATTCATCTCACTCAGAGTGTCTCAAAGTTAGTCATGTCATTTTCTGAACTCATCTGACACGTTTCAGTCGATTCAAAAGTGCTCGACTGCTCCCACGAGTGGGTGTGGCTTCAGCACATTCAGTGAGCTGAAAATACTGCTAATCTTTACCCGATTTAATCAATTTTAAGGACTTGTTGCTTAAACCAGCTGTTTTCAAGTATTTCCACAGTATTATCAAGTTCACCTTTACCATTCAATACAGTCTTCTCTCCATGTTTATAATATCTGGCATCACTAAACAACAAATGACACATTCAGCTGCAACCAGTTAGCAAGGAAGCTTTGATCTGTATCACCAGGACACTGTTAATCCACCCCTTTCAGCAATGCCTGTGTTCTGTCTACTGACAGATCTGACAAATGTAATTATTTTAATGACAATCCCTAATTACCTAGTGTGTCACCCTAGAAAAGATCACTCTCTTGTCACTTAAAGCAGTCCTGAGATAAGTTTTATTGCTGCCAACATGATCCAGCATTGGCACAAAGTGACACAGAGTTTGAACATCGTCCCATCCTTTTTCTTTACATAGAGGGAGACTGAGCAGTTATTGTTGTGTTGCAGAGCCATCACTGTGCAAAGGTGGCTGTAGTAATTGTCATCTGAGATAGAAATCTATGACATTTCCTCTGAATTCTAACTTTATCAGCTCGAATGTTCTTTCATCACAAAATGTGGAGATGGTGATGGAGTTCTTTGCTTGTTTACGCTGTTAGCATTAGTAAAGGTGATGTTAGCAGGGAAATGTATTATTGTTATGATTTAGAAGGAAAAAGGAAGGGCATGAACATATGATGGAAAAGTGGTGGGAGGCACTATCCTATCTCCCAAGGCCAGTCATTTAATTTCTTTTTTAGATTCACAGACACAGAGAAAAATGATCAAACAGAGTGAAGTGAAACCAAAAAGCTGCAGTTGCTCAGCACCACCAGACAGAACAAAGACACAAGTTTAAATGCTGAGGTTATGTCTAGACTAGATAATAGAAAGTTACTCAGAAACCATTGTTTTCTTTTGCACCAAGGCAATAAAAAGTTACTATTGTATCTTAGTGAGATATCATAAATACACCAATTATATATAGTTAAAAAACTGAGATGTTTAAAAATAATTTCCAAAATATATTTTGTATGCATGTTTTCTGTGTTTGAATTTAGTTAATTTGGTCTGTTAGAGGACACTTAAATGTGATAGTCAAATAGGTTATAATAGTAATACTTTTATGTATACTGCATTTATGTCTGTATTTGCCTAAATTACCATGAAAATGGGACATTGATTAAAATTTTAATATTTCATCTTAACCAGGTTTGATATTATTCGTTGTTTGGTGAGAATTGCACCTTGAATATATTTGTTAAAATGTTTTCATCAGCCACATTTTACAGCAGAATTCTCTGTTCATTAATTTGATCATGATTAGATGCACATCGAAATATATGTATCACTTTAAATGGGATTCGGGTTGTTGTGGGCAAGGTGAGATGTGATTCAGGTAATCTTGAAGCTGATAACTCCTGTGAAATATTGATAAGTGTGTCTGGGAACTACTACTCCAACAGTCTCCCTATGCCTGAAAGTTAAGATCATTTGATCACCCACCTCAGAGACATCCACAGCAGTGATTTACTCCTGGTATTTTATTTTATATTTTATCCAGCCGATCATCTATCTTGGCCCCGGCACATGAAGCCTGGATTTGCCCTCTGTATTCTGTCTTCCAGATTACAACAGGTTCAGCACCCTGTCCTCCGCCCACCACTCAGCTCAAGCCTTTTGTGAGGCCTGTGGGATGTGGCTCGCTGCCGATGATCCTGAGATGTTGCAGGAAGTTTAATCCCCACACTGTGAGAAATGAGGTTCTCCTGCTCTCCCTCTTGCTCTTGCAACTTTGATCAAGCCCTAATGTGATTAGGCAGTGACCCTGACATGACTAGCCTGGTAACTTGTAAAAGAAGCCCAGGGAAGGAGGGGCTGGGACAGGCAGGGGGGGCATCTTGATCTGACCAGTAAACTAAGAGAAGAAAGGAATTATTCTGAAGGTGTCTTTCCTCTGTTGCTGCTCTGCCTTGTGGGTAATAAAGGTTTCATGTATTCGTTTTACCCCGGCAAAAATTGCAATCTATAATGACCTGACATTTCTTTTTTAAAACTAGCCAAGAGGCTCATGATTTGAATGTTAACCAGGGCTACACTTGATGTAAGGTGCAGTCTACAGGGAGGAAGCTTCTTTTGAATTCAACAGGATCTTGGCTCCTCTCAGTTGAGTCTTCATGGTAAATTAATGTAAATCTTCCACCATCTGTATTACAGAGGAAAATGGTTGTGTACACATCCTGTCAATGTAGTACATCTGCATAAATAACCTACAACATAATTCAGTTATTCACATGAAACTGTGGCTGTGACTATACGCCTCACAGACATCTCTTGTTCAGAGTCGTGCACTGAGCCTGTTTACTGTGTCGTGTACTGGACTGCTCCCATATGTGCTGCGCATTATTCTTGCCGTCAACTCGCTGATGATGTGTGGGGTGAAACGCGGTGCTTTAACTTCAGAGGCCAAATGTGTCAAGTCTCGATATATTAACTTCACTCTAATGGACTTTATCAGCCGTAGTGCAGAAAGTCATGGAGATTAGAGCGGGAGGGAGTGGATGTTTGATTATTTTTGCATTCTGTTTGGTTCCCCGCACTGTGTCAGCAGCTGCATGAAGATCCTTAAAATGCTCCTTGGAATCTATTGAATATGGCATAATGTGGCTTATACTTAATTTCCGGGTACCTGCGTTCCTTCTGATACAGAGGCTGGCCACACAGCCCTATAAAATCCTGACTTTTAATGAGTTCATTGTGATTTAGGGTTATGTTTTCTCTGTTCATGTATGTTTTCAACAATAAATGACAGTCTCAAGGTGTATGTGAATGTTCAAAAATGTATGCCATCAAAATTTAAGAAACATATTCTACATGTACACCATGTTTTACAATAAGTATTTCAGTCAGATACTGGCTTGAAGATCCACCTACATATTGTGTATTCTTTGCTTGCTTTGGCAACCCAAAAGGGACAATGTCAAAGAAGAGACAGAATGTGAAAGATGTCCTGTACAATTGGCAGTGAGATGGAAAAAGATGCTGCACCACAAGGGATCCTTTGCCATTAGTCTAGAATGAGGGAGCTGGTGTAGAATGGAAATAGGCTGATTTACAGACATGATGGTGCTTTGAATAAAAAAAAAAGTGTTTAATCGTTCATATTGTTGCATTGAATGTGTATTTTTGTCCAAATATCAAGGAAGTAAGAAGATGCATATATTGTTTTACAGACATTTCAAAAGCGGATTTGAAACCAATGAAGCTGAATAATTTTCTGAGTTACCACAGTGTGACTCACTCAAACATCAGTTTGAGTCAGTCCAATTTTATTATAACAGTGGCATATCTATGATTTGACTCACCAACAACAGTATAAAGAATGGACAGAGCATGAATGACGTCACCCGTAGGTTTCTAAAGTGCTGTTTTGAAAAGCTGATAATATGCAGCAGTGGACACCACTGTGTTGGACGTACTGCCTCCTGGTTAATCTAGATATCAGCAAAGACGTGGATCATCATTAGACCTAAAAGAGGTGAATCATTGATAAACTGCTCTGTAACATTAATATTTCTTGTAGGGGTAGAAAATACATGTGAATGTGATCTATTGTGTGTCACCTTTAAGACGTTTCAAGAGCGTCAATTAGCAAATCGAGGTTGAGTTGGATTGTGGCTCAGTAAGACATGCAGCTTTTTTTCTTAATGTGTGATTGCAAAAAGATCAAAACATTCACAGGAGGCATTCGTGTGGATATTATTCATTGATGCTTTTTCCAACCCAACACCTTTTTGTTTGGTGATAGTTTGTGGAAGTCTTGGTTAAAATTTTGACATGTTTTTGTAAATAAGACAGATCTTCTCAGCTGCTTGGACTAGTTCTGTTGGTTCTATGCAACAGTTTTAGCAGCTATAGAAAGAAATTAAAAAAAACAAATCAGACAGAGTTTTAAATGTAAATAAAGATGAAGAATAAAGAAGAATAAAAAATAAAGATGAGAATAGTATACAGGAGTGCAAAATACAGTGCAAAAATTATCCTCAAAAAGCAGTTTCCATTTTGACAAATGCTAAGAAATTTTGCTCAATTAGGTCTGCAAGAGGCACATCTTTGGCACCCAAAGATACTGCCTGACGACAGCGTCATTCAAGGCTGTGTGGGGCTAGACAGGAACATAAACTAACACAGATGCCTGCATGGTGGCCTTGATAGATCGGGCAATAAATATACGATTTCAGCAAGGTTCATTTATTTGTCTCGCCTATCTTACGATTGGTTTTTCTAGTCAGTAAATGTAAGGACCACGGATTGAGTCAATTATAATGAATACCACCAGTTCAATTTAAGTATCTCGAGCACTATGAGCTCATAGTGCTGTGGGGCTTTTGCAGTGCACTTCCCAGAGTTCACTTGTCAACTGTTTAGTAGTATTGTGTGCAGTGGCTATTTATGTAGCATTTTCTGTATTGCTTGCTGGTGGCTGGTATCAAAACGGCTGTACCATCACCCCATAAATGGCAGGTTGAGGAGGGAAATGGCACATTTCCAACTTCCTTTAAATACTAAAGCACACCACCTGAAGTTCACTTGTCAGAGATTGAGATATGGTAACTATAACTTATTATTTTTTTAGATTATTTTTCATGAAATAAATATGTATTTCTGTCTATATTAAATATGCAATGCTATGCATATTTATTTAGTTCTGAGTACTATATGCAAAGATCCTCTTTAACAGAATGCTCAGAGGATCTTTGCATATAGTACCAGAGGTAGATAGACACAGATGGAAAGGAGCAAAAGTGAGCAGTTTTAAATGAGTAAAAATTCTCTTCTTGTGTTAATTGAGTTGAGTGCTGGTGTTGTGCTTACATAACGAGTCCCAGAATTTACATGCAAAAGACCAAGGCCACACAACATCAGGGTTTTCAAAGTCAGGCACTGTGGGGCCATCCTCAGAAAATCTGAGACAGCTGCACTCTCCCACACAAAAGTATGTCAAATTAGCTGTTTGCAATGTAACCAGAGATGTACAGACAACTAACACTGGATTAGTTTGATAATGAAAAAACGGGTTGATTCTCCCACAAATTCAGAAGTTAAAATTAGTGTCTTTTTTCTAAGGGTTCTATGCCGATATATGAAAGTTTGTTCATAGTGAACATCTGAGATAATTGTATCCTTGTATAAATGTAAGTATAAATCACACTGAATGTAAAAACGCCTACCATGTCTCTGCGTTCAGAGTTATGGCTCCAAGATAAGCTTGCAAAGGTTAGGGTTCTCACAAGATCCCAAGAGAATCCCAAGAACATTTGATAGGAAGAACCAAGAGGCAAGAATCAGAACACACACAACAGACAACAAGATGATCTTCAGTTGACGGTTTAATATCAGCGAGACCACAGATGATCTCGATCAACATAGAAAGATACAGTCATGATATACGTTTGGCACACTCCACATGCAAACCCTTTACATTTTCCTGGCCCTCCTCCAATGTAACTCTAATCAGCATTTAGGCTCCACTTCTGAGCTTCATCCGTTTGAAGTCTTGTGCCTCTGCCAAGACTTCTATCAGATCTGTGAATGTTAAACTGATGAATGAATACAAACATGGCTTTAAAACTTTTGTCATCTTAACACAAATACCTCCTAACAGTCTTGCCAGGCTCCAAGCTATTCATTTATGTGTCTGAACACAGTGGTTATGTACCACTCAACACCCTATGAGAAACTAGCAGCTACGACATGAGCAATCGCCGTGGTTTAACACTAGGGGTGTGTAAGCATTTCTGGTAAATTACCATGAAAGAGGTTTTTCACTTTCCTCTTCCGACCGAGAAGTTTAATATTTTTTGTTGATCCGATTGGTTGAAGTCTGCCCACGATAGACAGTGACAAACAGGTAGATCATCCAGTCCAATGTATTTTTTCCAAGTGCCCTGCCCTTTTCCAAACAGTCTCCAACAACATCTTCCGAAATGGTTTTGTGTAACAAATAGTCTAGTGCAGTCGGAATAAGTCCAAGAAGGAGTATGAATTTTTGACACTAACTGCAGGGGCAGCAACTGCTACAAAGTATAATAACTAACTTCCTGTTGTTTTCAGAGCACCAGTGTTCCAGCAGCATCCCCGCATTATAATGTTCCCATATTCAAAACAAATAGAGCAAACAGAAAAAGACTTAAGGTGCCGTAGTCAGTGAGTAAATAAATAAACACCATGGATTGTTGTTTGGTCGATGAATTTCCCTTGATTTATAGTGTTGGTTGTCTCTACTCTGTGCACTCTTCTATCTCTACCATTTTTTTTCATGCTTTACTGCAGCATTTTTACTTTTCACATTGGAGCCCTAGCCTTAAAAGTGAAAGTATCTTTCCACTCCACCCAAAATAGAAAACATACAAGTAGTTTACATCCCACACACAGTAGGCCAGACATCCCACCTTCTCCTGTGGTGGCCTTTTGTTACTCCTGTTCTTCAGCATTACACATACACACATACCTGCCATCCTTTCAGCTGCATTATGGTCGAGTATATCAACAGAGACCTCAAAGTAGATTTTCGCCCAAGGGAAGTCAATCAAATCCTCCCAACGGTGAGCCATTTCTCCAGGCCTAGCTGATCATTTTCCCTCTAATATCCCCAGTCCCGGCAGCTCAGAGGCTGATCAATGTTGTTGAAAACAGAAAACTGTCCATTCTGTCTGGGAGCGGTGCTGGAAGTGAAAAACGTACTGAATTGATGACTTTGTAAACGGAAGCTGGGGTAGAATTTGTGACAACCCTGGTTTCCCCCACCTCCCCCGTCAAAATACGTTCCCTGTCGTCCTCATCACAAACGCATTAGCAATTCAGAGCGTGGCCCTGGGGTTGCCGAGTGTTTATGTGGATGCCCAGTGTGATGAAGGCTCACATTTGTTTCCTGTCACTGACCTGTCACTCATTTAGCCATTAGAGCCAAAGGCAACGTTGATTTTAACCTCAAATAGTAGCAAAGACGTTAGCTATGACCAAAGAGGGAGGGACAGAAAGAAACCAAAAAAAAACACACACCCTTCTCCAAATCATCCACACACATCAAACAAAGCAGACATTATAGCATCAAAGCATTCAGGGAGAAATGCCCTTCAAAAAAGTGGTGAGCTGGCACACTCAGGCTCACAGTAGATTATATGGTGAGAGATGCTCGCTCGCTCGCTCTGTTTTTTATTTAACATTATTATATGGGATCAATATTCCTAATTAGCACTTCTAAAGCAGCTTAAAGTATTTGTCAGATTTCCAGATTATATTTCCCAATGTGTGGATCAATTATCTGTTTGAAGTGTCATCGTTTTTGTCCTACAGTAATTCTCACCCCGGAAGCTTGGTAAAAAGAAGACTCCTCTCCCTTCTTGGGAGATGGAGGTGCACCAGAGTCTTTTAAAAGGCAATTTACAGTAACTTTGCATCGAGTCTGAGCTGAAAGATGCGACCTAGCCCCAAAGCACACACCTCACATTGTGTAATGCAGATTAGGAGCAAAGCGTATTACATTTAAATGGCATTTAATGCTGTACATCACGCTGATCCAAAATACCAACAGCAGGTGTTAAATGAGATTCAGTGCGAGGAATGCTAGAGGGTTGATGAAGGTGAAAATAACGCCTTGTGTTATGCAGAGGGTTATTTTATTTTCAGTACTCCCATACTGTATGTCTTTAGTCATTGAGTCTATACAGTACATGTTACATACATGGTCATTAGCCAGTGTATAAATTCAATATAACTGATGGTACAGTAAGACCTATCAAACAAAATAATTTTCTTCGTCACTAATTATTTGTTCATCTGATTTTCCTGGAAGAATTTGAAATCTACATTGTTGATGATGATGATGTTTGCTTCTTGCTATATTTTCTTATTTCTTTCCACCACCAGCTGTCAATCAGCAGAATAGGGTAAAATCAACAGCATAACTATGCGTGAGCGAGATACAATCAAAACATCACTCCGTAGTGTCACGAGTTGAGCGGTACCTTTTCACCTGCGTTAACTCCATTTTAAACAGTCGTTGTTGTGTTTTTTGACCACTTGGCGGCAGCTACACATTATTGGCATTATTACTTCATAAATGTGGTGTGATTAACTAATTAGCAAACATTAGCATATTTATACATCCGGTGAATAACATTAGCTATCACTTGGAGTGCTAGTGCCCAATTTTCACTTTTGTTTTTGCTCTTTTTACCTCCGTACCAACTCCTCAGGGACATATCTGGATATTTAGCTCCACTATGTTCACCATTTTGTCTCTAAATTTGTCTTCCTCCTCTCTGGTGCTGAGCAGATAGTGGACATTGGTCAGTTTTTAGAGCTTTTTTGAAAACAGCTGCCTGCTGTGTCTCTTATTGAACAAAAGCAGCATTGCTATTTTTGAAGGATTGTTCGCTTTGTTGGGCGGGTTGTTTTGTAGTTCTTTCACATTTCTTTTTTTTTTCTGAATGCCTGACCTTTCTGACCTCGTCTTCAACTGTCTGTTGTCTAAAAAATGTGTAACTTTCATCCCACATTTTCATGTTGAAATGTTTCAACCCGCTCTTGCCAATTTATTATGACAGACAGTAATGTGTTTGTTTGGGCTTTACTTCCTAAAGTTTGTCTGATAAATGCAAACCACTGCATGGAGAATTATTGTCATAATGCATACCAGCTACTGACTTTAAGGCTGTCCTTTAACATATATTTGTGTATGAATAGCATTCAGTACATGTGGTTGGTAATAAAACAGCCTCCTGCATAGAACATATTAATCAACGCATTATTACCACATTTTTATCCACCAGTTCCATATAGGATGACAGCTCATTGTAGCAGCACAGTCTTATTAAATTCAATAGCGGTCATGTCAGCTCAGGTTTTATATATGTGGTGTTTGTCCACGGCTGACCCTAATTATTTAAATGTAGCATTAATCCTCAGAATCCAGGGGATTGTGAAGCTGAATTAGGGGCAGCCAGAGGTTAATGATGGTCAGAATTATCTGGGTGGTTCTGAACACCCTTTTCAAAAACCTGCATTTAATGTGGCTGCTGTGACAGCGCTTATAGCCTGCAGACTCAATTTTCGCACCTTATAGATATCCTGGATGTTTTTTTTTTTCTAATTATTATTATTATTTCTTTTGGTATTTGACAAGTGCTATCAGCTATAAAAGTAGCCCACCAGACAGAGAGCTAGTTTAATAGTACAGAAGTTTGACGGATTTCTGTCCGTCTATACTTTCAGCGTGCTGTAGTCTGATCAATAACTTTGCCACTTGCATGTTCTGCATAAAAACATTCACTCAGGTACAGTTCATGTACACAAAGTACCAAGGAAATTGGGTAATATTGGTATTTAAAAAAAAAAACAAAAAAACAACTGAGCCACTGTAGATGAGTTTTTCTTCAGGCTACATTACAGTCTTTGCACTCCAAGTGTTACTGGAAGGTGAGTACGGATGTGAAGTGCTCCTTATATAATACTATTCTAAATCCTTACAGGCACGTTTCAAGTAGCTGGCTTGTCTTCCACAGTATTAACTCTATGTGGCGGGGAGATGTGCCTTTATGTTGGACAAATTACTGCAAGACAGAATGATGATAATGGAGACAGTTTAACATGTTATGCATATTAATATAACTGGGCTGCCTGAGCTTAAAAGACACCATTGATTAATGTAGACCAGATCCAGACTGCATACATTTCTAAATAATACTATGGAAAAATGTTTAAATAAATTACAAATGAGATGTACCAACCTCTATGTTATGGATTTAGCACATATTTATATTGTACCAACCTCCAAGTAAATTCTAACTGAGCAAAGTCCACCAGACTTCTTTTCTAGACTTTCGAGACAAACACTTCACAAGCAGTCTTATCATCAAGGTTCACTTCATCTTTTAAACTGTGAAATCCAAAGTCGTGCCAGAACTTTGCTGCTATCAGGTGCTGCTTGAAGTTAAAGCCATTCATTATGCTTTAAGTTTTGTTTTTTTTCCAGTAGACATCCTGCATGCACAAAGGGGATATATAACATAATATAACATATAATTCATTTATTCTCATTGTTACCTGCTTTGAAAGTAAAAGCAGTAATTATATAGCTCATATACAGAGAAACAGTATGTGGAATCATTATAGCAACATAGCAACAAACTTTCTTTTGAGTAGACTTTCTGAAGATATTCAACTCGGCACGCTCAGAATGGGTGAAGGAGCCTGAATCCTCACCTGTTTGTGATCCTAATAAGGAGATCAGGCAACCTGACAAGAAGGGCTTTAACTTAATTAATAACATGTCATGGCTTAGCTGGCATACATGTAGTATTAAATGCCCTGCAGCTCTCTCCAGGTCTAACATGACGGCGCTGGTAGCCCGTGACTTGGCATAAGCAGTATCTAAGGAGGAGTGCATGGAGCCCAGGGGTGCACTTGATTTGGTCATCAACATAATGAGGTAATTTTAAACAGATTGCCGCTGAGACGGATAATAGGCACATCATCAATGCGCTGGCCTGACCTTTACTAACAAAGCATAAAACTGCCATGCTCCGGCTTGATGTTCATGATCTCATGGCTCTGTTGCAGTAAGCCGTGATGAAGTTTACAGTTTTTATTTTTATTAGCTCTTTGAAAATTATGTAAATTCATGTGTATATATTGATGAATGCGTCTGTTTCATATCATTATTTTGTGTTACTTTGTAATATATTGCAATCTTTGATCCAAATGTAACAGAGGTGCACCACTACGCTTTGAAACCCTGTTAGCTTGTCTAAATTGACTGACAGGTCCTTTAATAACACAGGCCTACAGTATATTTTTAGCTTAGAAGAACACTATAATAATCTATATGTCAGAAACGTCAATTACCCTTCAAGGAAAAACACCTGTAATTTTCATTCTGACACCTTCTATTGCATGTTTTCAAGTCATGTCAGAAACAAAATCAAAGGTTTAATAATTAGATAAGTTCATACTAGTAAAATTAAGCTAATAGCACATCTTAACTTCTTAATTTCTTTGCTATCCATTCAATATTTATACAATGAAATTAGCAGTTTTTACAAATAAGGCAAAGACGATTTCTTCACTGAGAATTTATGAATACGTCTTCATTTTGTATTTTTATGTATATGCTCTTATGTTCGATATAAAGAAGGATGCACCTTACATGAAAAGTACGTGAAATGAAGGGAACGGCAGTATGAGCCTGTTATTTACTTCATAACTGACAACCTCAAATAGCAACTGTGTCCTGACTGATGTTCTCATCTTACCGAGCTGAATGAGAAGGGCACACTCCGTTTCTGGTCAGTGAAAAATTGTGAAGTGCTTTTGGGTAGATATGACAACTTGTATGCCAAGTCTCAACGGAGACTGATCAGGTGAAGCTGTGGGCTTTCATTTTAAGGTGTGTGTGTTTTTATTTTATTTTTCCCCTCAACTGCATTTTTTCCTTTGCTAGTGTGAACAGAAGGTTCTCATAACCTCTACACTCTACATCATCTAATAAGAAAAATGTCACCCTGACACGACACGGTAACATTAAAAGACATGATGAATTAAAGCAACAGTGTGTAGGATGTAGTGGTGATCTGATGGTGTTGCCAGCATTTAGTTTGTTTGTTCTGGGCTACTGTAGAAATGGGTTGGTTCAACCATCGTCAGTATAAAGACTAGATGTCATATCCAAGACGTCACCCATAGGTTTCTGAAGCGTCATTTTGAAAATCGTAGTATGGTGAGTCTGGACTCTCCCATGTTAGCAGTCCTGCCTCTTCACCTCCCAGCTAATCTAAAAATAAGCAAAGACATAGAATCCGGGTGGACCTGAGGCCAAGTGATTCCTGTGTGCTCAGACAAGCCATCTGTGATGGGACCTATTTGTCAATCAAAGTGGTTAATGATGCATGAATTGAAATTTGAACAGATGAGATTAAAAAATAATAATAATACAGTCTCAGTACAGTTGCCGTTAAACTATAGAGACAAAAACTCTTTTTTTTTTACCCGGCTGTCAACATGTTTATTTCTGCTGTGAAGTTTTAACATGGGGACTGATGGAGAGTGACTCGTTGTGTAGACAGCCTCAAGTGGTCATTCAAGGAAATGCAGTTTTTGGCATTTTCAGGTTGCAGCTTGGATTTAACATGGTGGACTAATTTTCATTAGTGATTCTACACTAATGAAAACATAATTAGGCTTATTATATTCCATGTCTGTCGAATGCCCACATCTCACACACTGGACCTTTCAGTAGAGTTTTAAATTAATCCTTCAGTGAAATAGCTAATTGTGGCTAATAAATCTCAGCATTATCTTCAGACCTCTGACAATAAGAATAAACATTACATCATCCCGCAAAATAATGTTCAAATGCTTAGCAAAACAAATACTGTTGCCTAAAGAACAAATGTAATAATACACCATAATAATCCACAAGCATCGCCGTTATGATGCCTGTTATCAACATCCTGGTCATTAGTCATCAGAGACAAATGCTCACTGTTGCTGGCATGAGACATTAGAGAGATGGAGGACAGCAGTGTGTTGAGGGATGTATTATCCATATTCTTCTAGCAACCAAATATGAGTTGCTCAATTAAATCTTTTTAAATGAAAATCCTTGATGATTTATATTGTGAATTTCTGTGTGGAAATTTCATGTATGTTTGGCATGCAAAGTCTAAATATCTTTAAACCTCATTTATTATTACTTACAAAGACGAAACAATTAGGTTAATGCTCCCCCCCCTTCCTCTCAGTCCTTACAGCAGATAACATCATGGTGGGAAACACTGCAGATTTCTAAAGAAATGTCAATTTCAGACATCACTCTTTGCTTTGTGATATACAGTCGGGGTATAAGGGACTCTCCACTGGAATGTCAGAGAGAAAACACCTGCTAGATTCACATTTATGTGCACACACACACACACACACACACAGGACGTGACTGTCTTGACTCCTCCTGACATGACTATACACTCTAATCTCCGTTAGGGTTCACCCAGCGTGCTACGTGCTTCAGTCTGAATAATGTTTCTCCATCCTCGGCCTCCTAAGCCACGCTGGCCTTTGACTTGTTTACACAGATTAAAGATGTGATGTTGAAACATGTGCTGGATCAAACAGCGCATCTGCCGAGGCGTAACAAATGTCAGCATGATGAAGGTGAGGACTGTAATGCTGTATTATCTCTGCCACATTGTTTAGTGGATACAAAAGGGGAAGCAGGTGTGATGAATGTCCAGCAGAGACGAGCACACATTTCTACCTGTCTCCACCTGTGTGTTGGTGGGGGGAGGAGGGGGTAAATCTATTTAGCCAGGAGGGTGGGGGTTGGGTCAGGCAATCCAATCTGAAGATGTTTGCTGGTTGACGGGGTGGAAGCAGTGAATGGACATGGCACAGTTTGGCCCTGGGAGATTTCTGTCTGACACGGCCAGGGAGGATACACAGGAGAGGGATGAGGACAAAATGGGAAGGTCAGCACGGGACAGACAGGTGTCAGCCGATGTATTGTGGGTTAACAGCCTCTGAATGTTGTTGCCGTCGGCTCAACACAGAACAGAGACATCTATGAAACAAGGCTGAATTTCTCCCTCTTCTCTGCATGCCTCTAGCAGATCTTGTCTCACTGAATTTCTGTTTCTTTTTATATTTAAACATAATGATATAAAGACAAGTCAATAATGTAAACAGTATGTGTACAATGTAGTCTTAAAGTCTTTAGATGAAAATATTTTTAATCTTTTATTTGTGCAGTGCAAGAGACGTCTATAATGAAGAGTTACACTACTTGTTTGCTGCTGTTCAATAATAAGAACAGGTGTGAAACAGTTTGTCTGTTAATTTAGCCATTCGGTGGGGGAGAAATGAAAAGAGAGAGTGTTCGATGGCTTCTACCAGCTCCCAGCAGCAGCATCAACACCTGGAGAGCGCCGTGGCACTCAGTCCTGATAGTTGTACTACTATAATGCATAAAGTTGTAGTTTGCGGGTTGGGTTGTTGATTAATGGATTTTTTGTGGGTTGTGAGGTACGGATTATCTCTCATGTTTCTGGTGGGTGCAGGTCTTAAAAGTACCCTGACCTGTGTATCACCATGGCTTGTTTTCTCTGACTTACTGTGGGAAAATAATATGTATTTTTGGAACATCTGATAGCCCAACATTGTAGCGATTACAATGTTAACAAAAGATAAATCTGTCATAGTTTTTATTATCAAAGAATTATTTTTTATTTTTCATCCTGTCTTAATTGTAGAAAAAAAAACTGTTGTTGACAAACATTTTTCTTCAACGCAGTACAATATTTATGCAAACTAAACAATAAAATGTGTTTGTCAGCCTTTAAAATTGACCCAAATTATCTTTGTCATTCATTCCCCCTGTATGTATTAATGTAGCTTTAATGTTCAAGCTTTAAGTAGATACAAAGACAACTTTGTTAAGGTTAGTTGTGTTACATATAGAACATACTACTACATGCATTTGGCAACAATTGTTTGGATGTAAATCATGAGGCAGGATGGACTCATCCTTTGTGTGTAGATATGAGAAACACATCAGTAAACTTGGATTCACTGTTTATTTCTCATTTCCTTCCATCAATCAGAATTGGTTACTTGTAACAATCACATCAGTCATTGTCTACGTTTCACCAAATGTTGTTGTTTTTTGTTTAAATCCAATATTCTGGGTAATATATATTCACTTTGTTGCCTGGAGTCTCAGCTTGTTGCCTAGCAATCTCAGTGATGTCACTGCTGATACTGATAAGTAAATGGTCACATTACGCCCATGTAAAACTGCAATTTTTACACTTACAAGCCAACAGGAAAAAATGTGTTGATTAGTGAGTTTCACAGGTGCAGGTAGGTGTATTTTGTTTTGACAGCGCCAAGCTAGCTCCACCCTCTGTTTCCAGTCTTTATGCTAAGCTAAGCTAACTGGCTCATCAAGTGAGACAAATAAGTAAACTTCCCAAAATGTCAAACTGTTCCTGTAACTTACACCATGTGTTTTAGTTGCTGCACCCTTAATCATAAAAGTTATTTGCCAAAACCATAATCATTACTTTCACTTTAAACGTTATTGTCATGCACAGATATTGTAGATTTTTTTTTTCAATGTAGCTACTGTCTGCAAATGATAAATGCTGTAATTTCTCTTTATGAAAAAAATGAATCAGTGAAATAATACATGATAAATTCCATCACTCTCAGTACACAGCCAACAGTTAACTTTTTTTTTTTTTTTATCCGTCAGCTTTTAAAAGGCTGTGTGAGTCAACAACCAGTCAACAGTTAAATTGCTTTTCAGATTCGACAGGTTCAGATAACAGATCACAATTTCATCAACAGTGAATGTGGGTGATGCTCTTGTTTCTATTTTGTAGACAGACAAATAGCACTATGGGAAGAAGATCATTAGATCATGTTGGTGTCAGATTTCTGAGAGAAAAACAGGCTGTGGTTTAAACATGTAAAATAATTAGACTATAGCACACTGACCTTTTCTCTGACCCTTTTTTAAAGGCTGCTCTGCTGACAGGCTCTAATTAACATTAGCCTCCAGCAGCTGACTGGTGTCTTCTGGGAAGCAGAGAACAATCCTGGCCAGGCTGTAGTCCTGTAAAACACAGCGAAAGGCCATCAGTTCATCTGTTCACCACCCTCCACCCCTCCTCCTCCTCACCAACCACCTCCTTCTCGCTTTCTACTCCAGCGGAAAAAAAGCTGTAAAGATCATAGATGCTGCTATTGGAGATGACTTCTGTCTGTTTTTACATTTCATGTTTTCACATCATGTTCATGTAGAGCTGGCTGACTGACCGTGTGCAGAAAGCACTTAAGGACACGTAAGAAGTGGGTGAGCTCAAACAGGTTTTAGATAGAATTAACAGCACACTGAATCTGATTACTTTAAGTAGACGTGGAGGCAGTAAAAATGTGAAGTTGATACCCACTACACAATCATTGTTAGGAATCAAGTATTTGGACCATGACTATCATCAAGCACTTGATGAAATGATCTCAGCACCTGTTGTTTTCTATGTGAACTCACGCACCTGCCGCAATCTTGAAGCGTGTCATTGTCAGTTGTCACACATCGTCACATCAGGACACACCACTTTTCCCAGCATCAGCGCAGCAGAAACAAATGTATCACATTCATTCACCCAGATTGACAAACTATGGATAAAGCACTCCACCAGTTTTACAAATTAAGTTCACTTTGAATGTCACAATGACTTCTACTCAGCCTTTGAAAAGAGTTGTACAATGTTCTTTGTCGCCCTGAAAGGAGAAAAAATGATTGATGGAAATTTTCATGGTAGTTTTCAGTTTGTTTGTTTTTTGTATACAGACTATACATATACATGCCAATAATTACAAATTAATTATTTCTTAATTTTTACATAAAAAGTACTGTATTATTTATACAGTATGTTTTCTGCTTTTGTAAATACACACACATTTCAGTAAAATGTCTATCTGAAATGAAATATGTGGCTCTTAAAACTATACTGAAGGTGTTTAATTGTAACAATTGAAGGAAATCTGTAAAATATTTTCTCCATAAAACCTTGACTGAAAATGTTCAGTTCATAGTGGTATAGTTTGTTTGTTTGTTTTTTTACAATGTGGAGAAGCAGTATTTTTCAAATGTGGCGATAACTGCACATTTTTAGACAGCGATTCCTGGAAAAGTCCCACAAATAATTCTGTAACAAATGAAATAAGGGAGTTAAAGAGAGAAGTTCAAACCGTGGCTCATTTTCCCTCCACACAGGTGGTCAGTCACAGCATGAAGACGGTGTAAATGTCAGATCTAGAGACGCTACTGAGTTGCTTTACAGAAAGTGTAGAATTTTAGGATGTTCTCAGTGTGTACTACTTTGATCATTGATTGCTACTTTGATCATATTTTCAGTACCCCACCCTAATGGAAATGCAATACAGAATAGCCAAATGAAACCTTTGACAGCTTGTTTCTTTTTTCTTCTTTTTTTTTTGTATGCTGTGTCGACTGTGGAGATGTAAACCCACAATACACCACACATTGAGTATTTGTTGCCCCTTTGGTCCTGCTGCTAGCAAAGAACTAGATTAAAGCTCAGCCAGAAATCATTTAAAACTAAAATGTTTTTCTTTTGCCTTTGTGCATTTTGACTCATGATGAAGACACATGAGAAGAAAAGGCTGCAGATCAATGAATGTGCTCCAGTCCTTTTTCCCCTCTGGCGTTTGCTGTCCTTCATCTGAGAAGTCCCTGATTCAGCTGCTTATTGCTGGAAGATGCTCAGCTGCACGTCCTGATATTACAGAGTTGTGCAGGTGGCAGTTATGGATGACTAGTCATCATCCCAATGCTGTTTTGGTGCTGTATTTACTCAGACTTCTGTTAAGTCTTACACAGGTTGTAGTATCAATATCGATTCAGTGTCTAAATATTTGCTTTGCTTGGAGGCTGAGGCACTCTGAGCTCTCCAGATTATTTAGCTCTAAATACATATTCTCTGATCTGTCACACAAAAATGATTTTCTGATCTTTTCATTCTTTGATAGAAAGTCAGGATAATCTCTCAAAAAATAAAAAAAATAAACTCTTCTTTTGAGAAGAGTCTTTTAATCAATGACTTGTTCAGATTTTTCATTTTAAGGTCAAAACACTTCAAGGCATGGTGTCCCCTCACCCTCCAAGATAAATTCAGGCAGTGTGAGAGTACGGTGTGAAAACGATTACCCATATTTTTTACCTGCAATATGTGTTGTGCTGACAAGTACTCCCTACACACCTGCTATTTTTCACTGAAAAAAATCAGTCAGCTGCATCAGGGAGGCTCATTTTCATCATCACTTCATTGACTTTCTCCCTGAGCTACATTTTCTTTGCAACTACCTTGTGATTCAGCATGAGGCCAGCGAGATCAGAGTACGTCTTAATGAGCTTGCGCATGCATGTGCTTTTTTTTTTCCCCCTTTAGCCTTGTTGGCTGACAATTAGTGAAGGCGCTCACATGTTGCTGACAAAAGCAATTCCCAGTAATGCTCTCGCTAGGTGAGGCACGTGCAGCTTTGTGCTTGATCTTGGCAGCTCAAAGGTATGCTCATCACACAGGAGGTCAGAAGAATAAACCAGGTGACACACAAGCACCCTGCTCGGATTTTGTGTTGAATTTGCAATTTTACAAATTACTTTTATGGTCCCACTCACGGCAGGATGGGTGAGGCAAAGAGTCTTGATTGCTTTGTATTCAATGTTTATGTTCCGAGCCACATAAAACATCAATATGCACTATCAAAATCAAACAAAGTCAATATGCTGTTATTTTCTTGGTTTTGACCATAATCTGTCTCAATCATGACCCTCATGACCTTAGAAATGATTGAAATTCCCCCTCAGATCTGATACAAAAACCTTTATTATTTTTATAAATTGATTTAGCATTTAAAAGGCTTGATTTTCCTACAATTTCTAGTAATGTCATAACTGAAATTATGATATATATTATTATTCATTGATAATCCGTAAAGCTTTGTCTTGATTCTTAAAGTAAACACCAGGTGATTTTATTGATCCGGTTTAAAAGCCAGTGCAGAATTGACATGGTCTTGTTTGGCTGTTGCCATGGAGATTACTGTGAAAATGTTTTCCATTATTGGTAAGGTATGAGGCATTTGGCAAAATATGGCTAATTACAACATATGCAGGGCCCTTTAGTGTTTCCGTTCAATAGAAACACAAACATTTTTAAGTGCAGTTATCTATCCTTGAGAGGCATCTGTGGCTGTCCACCGAGGTCTTCCATGTTTTTTCGATGTTGACCTTATACCTAGTCTTTGTGATGTAATTCAACATGACATTCAAGCATCTCCCCTGGACCACTGAATGGCTCTTAGTGCTGTGTGGCATCAGAAGAGGCCTAGCTCTCTGGTTCCCTCTCTATATTCTACAGGGAATGAACCGATCATCTCTTGTTTTCCAAATGGACCTTCGGGTTCTGTACTGAGGCAACAAGCCCTTCACTAAAGAGCTGCTCCGATAGGTGGAAAAATATGAGTGAATGTCACTGAGGGAAAGAAATGCATGTACAGAGATATATTTTTAAAAACATGAACATTCTGTATCACCATAGGACCACAGTGGTCACAGTGGCATTGAAGTGTTAAACAATCTGAATGTTTAATATCCTGACCAACATGGCCGCAGCCTCACCCAGGGGATGTGAACTGTGCTAATGGAAATCAATGAAACCACTGGCATTTAAAATGTGCCTTGATGAGATGTGTGAAGTAACCAAGAAAAAAAGGGATACATTGATTGAAAGAGTAAACGGATAGAACAGATAGATGTTGCTCACTGGTATTGTATAATGTTTTCCATGAGCCAAACATGGGCTGAATGACCTGTACCATTGTCCAATCACGCCATATTGCTGTAGGGGATGCAAGCGTTCACGGAGGACTGATGCCCCTGGGGTAATCACCAGTACCTAACACCAGAGGAACCAAAAGAGAAAGCATCAGGGCAGGATACTGTGAAATGTTAGTGTGTGATATTACTAGCTAAGGTACAGATCTTAAATCGAAGTTATGTGGGTGTTGGATGTGTTTTAGAAGGTTCCCCATGAGAATCGCGGTGAGAAATATTCTTTGCCGAAGGAAAAGGAGAAAGAGAAAATGCGTTTTTACCTCTTTTTCTCCAAGATGCACAGTTCAAAGGTGAGCCGCCGGCCTCCTCATCTCACCATCTCATTATTTTAGAACAAATAGCATCTTGCCATGTCAAAACACAAAATAAAACATTTTATTACCTGCTCCTCTTTTGCTTATCCAATCTAAACGCATGCACTGAAAATGTCTGCAGATGCATGACATTGGACCAACTG
This sequence comes from Larimichthys crocea, assembly GCF_000972845.2. Classification (NCBI taxonomy): domain Eukaryota; kingdom Metazoa; phylum Chordata; class Actinopteri; family Sciaenidae; genus Larimichthys; species Larimichthys crocea. The sequence continues at coordinate 8,207,846 of NC_040028.1, forward strand.
ACGCTCTCATACAATGAGGATTTCCACCCTTTCATTCTCTAAATATCTCTTTCCTAAACGCGCGCTTGGATCTCAATTGTAAATATTCTGAATGATAGATTGACTGATTGATTTAATGGCAATGCTTTGCTTCGCTCTGATAGACCTGTTGTTATTTAAATGTAAATACGCTGATGGCTTTTATATTAGCAGTCAGTCTTAATTATTAAAAAACACTGTTATCTGTAGGTTGTCAGGTCTGAATCCGATAACCCCTGATAAGAGCAAAAAGAGGGATTAATGGATTTTATTAGCTTAATGATGAACTAATAGGCATTGTGCTTCACAGCATTTTTTTAACACATCCATTCCTTTGAGATATAAGAAATGACACGTTTGTTAAAACTGCTTTGATGAAGAAATAGCCTTCGTGAACAATGACACAGATGTGCTGTCAAGTTAAATGAGTATGTAATGAAGAGAACAGTAAAAAAGAAACTTGGGAGAAACTAAGAGGCTGTGAGCAGAAAGCTGCCCATTTGGCAGATAGACAGCTGCTGTAGCAGCTCCCAGCAGCTTTCTGTAGACTTTGACAGCCAGGGATAAGTGGCCATTAAAATCGCATGATCACTTAATACACCTGTCATTAGCCATAAACTGTGCATTAACACTTCTAGCTGGAGCTTAACACAATGGGAGAAATACAGTATTGCGTCAATAAAAACAGAAGAAATTGTCCTACATTTCACCACATTTCATTATCGTAGTTATTGTACTCACAAAGGAGCTCTCAGGATAAAAGAAAAAGGTGTCCAGCACACTAAATTCACATTGAATGTAATCTTTGATTGTCAAGATTTGTCAATAGAAAACTGTCTTTAAGCAAAATCATCAATTTTTTAGCACTTTTGTAGCAAAATCAATATATGGACTAAGAAAATTATTGTTATTATTTTTAAACATGTTTAAAAAGATGGTAAAACTACAAAACACAAATTAGCAGAAGATCAGAAAAGGCAATTTGTAGTGTCAGTATTTCTTAAGATGTTTTGCTGCTGTGTAAATATGTTATACTAATTCTGCCTTTGCTGTTTTAAAGCGACCAGTGTTTCTAATGAGGACAGATCCTGTTAGAGACAGCTGTCTCTGCTTTCTGGTGTGTGTGTTTTTTTTTATCTCCATTTTTACCCATCCAAATCCAGACACCATCTCGATGACTCTGTGTTACTGTCCCATATACTAAAATTACATTTAAAAACATCCACCTGCTTTTAAATCTGAGAGCAGTCACATTTGTCCAACCTTTTTCAGACACAGCAGAAACAAAAACTAATGCACCAAAAGAACATTTGGTCCCCAAATTTGTTGCTGGGGCTTATATTTGTGGACAATGACAATACCTTCCATGGTTGAGGACACATTTTTATATCTGCAAATCTCATTTTTATGAAAAGGCTCAGACACTCTTACCTAACATTGTCAGTGAATCACTTTCAGAAATTGTAGTTAGAAGACGCACCGATTAGGAACTGTATTCTTCCGATTCTGGCATTTGGATGAAGTTGTCTGTGCAAACAAATACAGTATCGACTAGGCTGTCCAAAATCTTCTGACGCTGATGCGTAACAGCTGTTTTTATTACAGATTTCCCCTGTAAAGACAACAGGCAGTTTCTGTCAAACCAAAAAATAAACAAAACGGACAATAGACTTAGGACCATGGCCAGTCAATGGAATGTTATCATTAATAGAGTCATTAAAAGAATAGGAAGCTGTATATGTATAAATGGATTTTCTGGTAATTGTTTTTGTAGCCCGAGGCTTGGGATGCGGATTTGTTTTGTTGGTCTGTTTATTTCTTCAGTGTCATAGCTAAGGGTTGCTCATTTTCTGCATGAATATACTGTTTGAAAAAGCATGGATGCCAGGTCATTTAATTAGGTAGAAAAGTGTTAAACAGGGCAACTTTCCTGCCAACACTCATAGCTCTTCTTCTTGTGTCAGAAATTAGTTAATTAGATAGTTAAGTTAGATCTGTCTAACTTCTCTACATTTCACTGTGGTACATTTAGTAGTAGTAAGAATAAACATGTGTTCTGAGTTTGCCAAAGAAGAAACTATTATTCTAAGATTAACCACCCAGCCAAATTTGAACGATTAAAAAATTGGCAAGTTTATTAAATTAGGCTTCAAAATCAGGTAAAAATTAGCTGTATTCTCAGCTCCAGGACTGTGGGGACTAAAGCTAGCATGACCAACTTTGAAACACTCTGAGTGAGATGAATTCATCTCTCTCTCTCTGCTAGGGGTGCAGCGGTATGCTCAGGGTGGCCTCAGCGTGTCATCGAGCCACCCTTTAGGACCGCCCAAAACATCCTGGACTGAAAACTGGTGAAACACTGTTTTAACCTCTAACTCCACATTTAAGTAATATGTCATTCAAAGTCAGCTTAGAATTTCCTTAACACATTCTTTAAAGGTTTATAAAGTTTTCCACCAACACGTTGCATTCTTGCATATCTCATGGTATACCATGAGCTGGCTTCTACTCGAGGTTTCTGCCTCGTAAAGGAGTTTTCCTTGCCACTGTCAACAAGTGCTTGCTCTAGGTAAGAATTGTTGGGTCTCTGTAAATTAAACTAGAAATAGTATAATCTAGACCTGCCCTGTATGGAAACAGATAACTTATGTTGTGATTTGCTGTTATATGAATAAAATTTAATTTAATTGAATAGTTTTTTAAACCTCCTTCAGATATGGGCTTACATTCATCTTGCAGTTTGTAAAATGATTCACAGAGTAAAACGGATTTGAGAGACGACTTAGATAAAAACATAATGAAGTAGAAACAATCAATGAATGTTTATATATTCTATTGTTAATAGACACAACAAAGAAAACAGGTTTTATTTTTTCAATGTATTTATACAATTCACTTTTTTTATTGTGATGGATATTTACACTGCGTCTTATCATTACTGCTCCTCTAAACCACTGAAAACAGTATTACCTCTCTCCATTTGCAGTCGTCAAGGCTGCTCTTGTTACATGGAGCCCTCCGGAAAAGATTCTTGGATCCGAGACTGAAAACCTAAATGGTGGTTGCGAGGTCAAGTGGAAGTCATCATCAAAAAGATTTTAAGATCTGTGTTCCTTTTGCTATGCTGGAGGCGGGTCGGTTGTTTTGTGCTTTTAATAACAGTAGAGTTAAGCCTTCTGCAGGCCTACAGTACTAGCTGCCCTTGTACACATTACACTGCCATCTCCTAATCAGAGCCATGAGCTAAGTTTCACTGAGATGTGTCGTTTTGACAAGTATGAATATCCATTTTTCACTTTTTTCAAATGCGCATGATAGCTAAAATTTATGCCCATGTGGGATTTTTTCTTGTTTCTTTGCTGCCTGAGGGTAGTTGACAGCTGCTCGGTTTGCCAACAGTCTTGTCTGATAGCAGGCCAATGGGTTCCAGCATTTCTGCGCTGGTTTCTTCCCTCATCACAGTTTCACTAAAACAAATATGGAAATGGAGGTTGTCAGTGCTGTGTCCCACAGGATGCTGAACAGAATCTGTGGCATCTGACTCTCTGTGGTCGTCACAAAGCCACACGACAGACTATGTGTACTGTGTGTGCCTGGGGTAGCACTGGCACTTAACGTAGCTAGCTTGTCCCCCCCCCTACCAACTCCCCACTACCACCGCCACACACCCAGTGCTGAGTGATGTCAGACAGCCGGGAATGCTGGATGCTGAAGGAGAGCGCAACGGCAGCAGGCGGCAGAGATAAGGCCCCCCCATACCTCCACAGATTAAACAGCAGGATTAACCTCTCTACTCCACCACTGCCACCATGGTGTCTTTCACCTCCTTATCTGCCCCTACCTCCCCCTTTTCTCCTCCAACATTTGCCACCATACATTTGTACAGTTGTCATGATGTGGGAAATTGCTTTTTAACCCTATGTGGCTTTCTTATGTCCTTGGCAATTGAAACATAAGAAAATGGAACAAACCTTGCCAGGAGGGAAAAAAAAAAAAGACAGAACTATGTTTTCCCCAAAATGCTTTCTGGTCTCGTCCCAAGCCAGACTTGTCTTGAAATAGCACATCTGCAGGAATAAGGAGGAAAGGAAACCCTGCTGAATATGTCACCGATTACAGCAATTTTGGTCATTTTGTCAGTTTTTCCGACTTCTTTTCTTTGTGCTTGCCAGATTTGATAACTTGAACATTCAGTGGCAGCATTTGAGTTATTCATGTTCAAAGGAATAAAGCGAGCCAGAGGCACCAATAAATAGTCCAACAGATAATGTCCTCAGCTGTGCCACCCTGAAGCCACACTACAGAAATGATTTGCAGATATTTATTTATTTCATGCTCCAGTGTTCAGGGCTACAACCACACTTACAACAATACATGTCCAGTGCTGCGATTTCATGGTTATTAAAGAGCAATCAAAAAATGTTTAATGTTTTCAGTCTGCTAAAGTGCAGTGTTGAATGCATGTGCAATGCAAATGGTATATATTTACATACATTGTGTCCAACATTTCCTCACTCAATATCCATTCGGACGTCAATGCATTTCAACTATCTTTGCCCAAGGCTGACTGTATGTCGCAATTATATAGAAACTACATTAAAAACACCACAGTTTTGCTATTACGATTTGCCAAGAATATCCCCAGCACCTAATAGTAGTGCCTGAATATTCACAGAGAATATAAAAACAATGTGTGTTATGTTGTCATTTTATCTTTGCATGTATTGTAGGGTATTATCAGTCATATCAAATGCTTGGTTCTGGCCATCAGACGTCAGGCTAAGACGCAACAAAACGAAGATCCCCAACTCTCCAAACCAGGCAATTAGCATAGCACCCTACTTGTGTTAGGTACTTGCGATAAGAGGGCTACTGACCAAGTGAGCTATGACATTCCATTGATCCAGAAAATTGCTGCAGAGCCAGCCTTGAAATTAGTTTAAATTGCTGAATCAAAAAATGTTATCCTGGACTCTGGCAAGGCCAGCGTAAACCTTATGCCTCTAATCCCCAGACTGATGTGAAAAGTTGTCAGGGATCGTGTCGCCCACCGCCACGATTGATGGGGGGGGGGGGTTTGGATTCCGTGTGACAGAGAGAGACACATGCAAGCAACTGGGATTTGACTTGGATGGCACTTATGGCTATCAGGGTCGTGACTTGGTTTCAAATCTGCAGGCTTTGGGAATTTCCAGTGCGATCTACCACTAGCTTTGTGCTTTTCGATTCAATTACACGCTGAGTCTTACTCTGTGACAATGTCGGATATCAAGCCCTCTTGGATGTGAGTTGAGTCATAAATCTTTGACGCACAGTTCAAGGACTGGGGGGAATAATTTACCATCAGTCAGGTGCCTCGTTTTATCCTCTTTGGGTACTCTCAAAATAGCAGCAAACAGCATCGTTGGAGTTGTAGATTGATGGGAGGAGGGAGCAGGCAGGAATATGTCAACTCTAAATACCCTTAATGTGGAATAAGTTCTGGTAAGAGGATCACTGAAGCAAACACAGGAGTGGATTAAAGTCAAATATAGTCTGTTATAAGTATAATCACCGGTCTGTCTAAAAGCAGTGCTTGACCAAAAATACTCGCACCACTGGTGTTGAAAATTGTATATCACATTTATGCTATTTGGACAAGAAAATGAACACTGGTCACTCACAATGATGCAAATAGTAGCATGTCAACCTCAGAGGGAAGTTGTAATTTGAACTTTAAGAACTCACCCACACATTGGTTGGCACATTATACTTTTCTCACAGCAATTAAACTAGCAATAGACACAGCCTTGAGCTCAGTGATTGGCTGCAGCATGCTACTGCCCAGGTGTGCTGAGACTGCTCGCTAATGACTGGCTGAAATATGATTTTGGCACCAGTGCACAGCAGTCAGACACTGTCAGAGCTGCAGATGTTGTTTTAACCCATTCATGCAAAAGCGTTTAGCTGTACAGTATGTTTGCAATAGAACTCCAACCACCCTGCTCCTTGCCCCAACACCCCCCGACTCATCTTTGTTTTTTACAATTGGGCTGTTGTGGATTCAGTTTCACATTCAAAGATTTCCTTCCATCTTCACTGCTGAGTTTGGAAAACAACTAGAGAAAACAGAAGGCATTTATCTGCCAGTTTGACGGGGCAATCTTTCCAGAACCTCCGTTTTTTAGGTTTGTTTATCGCGTCCCACAATGTCAGCAAATGTAAAATTGGCCTTTTTTTATAGTTTCCCTTTTTCGCTTCATGTGGAAAAAAGTTAAACTCTAAGTGGGTGAATCTTTAAGTATCGTACATAATCCCTCCTGCTTCTGACAGGAATAAGAAATTTGCCCTAAAGACCACTCAACGGATTTTTAAGTTAGTGTGTGAAAATCCAGCCGGATAAGAGAATGCCCCACTGGATACACCAGGATTAGTACATCTATTGATTTGTGTCATCGTGAGGAACACGCAGTATATTACAAGCACATTAGAAGACAGTATCTCTCCACATTAAAATGTGAAGCAAAGGGAATGGGGCAAGGGCACTTCAAACAGCTGCTTAGCAGCTTACTGATTTGCTGAGTGTGTTTCTTCCCAACAGGTAAGTAGTAATATGTTCTCATTAGAGCTCCAACATCAAAGCCACAAACAAAAAAACAAAAAAAATCCTTTTGTATCTCGGGCTGTGGACTTCACCGGTTCAAGATTGCAAGATTTGATGTAACTTCAAAAACATAATGCAGGGTGAATGATCTGGCATTGCAATGACCAGTCCTCTACCTGGAGCAGTCTTCAGTTCTTTGTCTGCTTAAAGTCTCCCACTGAAGCGCAAAAACCACAGGGCCTGACAGTGTGTCGACTCTGCAATGTGTTGACACTGTTCAGTATGTCACACCTGCACAGATGCTGAACTGGTGCAAAAATAGCCAAGCGTGGCACGGTCAATGTCCAGCAAAGCTAAATAATTTCTATCCTTATCCCAGCATTTTCTACGGCTTAAAAGCTTCTTTTTTTTCTTTTTTTTTTGGGACACTATCACAGCAGAAACCCATAGACTCTGCAGTGAAAGTTAGAGAAAATACAAGTTGATATAAAAACATGTATGGCATATTTATTGATATAAAGTGTATGTTTATATAACTGTGAGTAGGAGTGAAATAAAATCACACACATAACGAAATTTTGAGAGGATGATCTTCAGTGTGCTCATTAAAAAAACTATAAAACACCCCAGCAGCACTAATACACAACTCACATACTCAGTTTCCCAGTGGTATGATTTGTATGATTTGTAACACCAGCACAGCTAACCGTGAACACACCGTGCAAGCAAAGTCCAAAGACAAGACTAAATGCTAAAGTTATGACTGACATGCTGCTGCATCCCAGTGGCAGAAGTAACTAAAATGAAGAGACCAAAGTCGAAACCAGTTGTCTTATATATTAAAACTGTAGATGAGCACGTTTCAAAAGACTGACCAAAGTTCTTGAATTGGAAATCATTGGAAACACTGACTGAACAGCAGTTTTAATAAGAAGAGTTCACAACCTTGTGAGGCATTTTCAAAAAATGTAGTGACTAGAGACTCACTGTGTCATTCACCTCCATCATCAGGTACTATTGTGAACACTGGAGTGAAATGATGGCAATCATCTAGGTCAGGCCTGTGAATCACAAACTGATTCAAAGTATTCGCCAAAAATGTGGATGAAAGCTGCTCGTCACCTTGTGGCAAAACAGTTAAAAGGCTGTTTTAACCTCATGCTGAGGTGCGTTTTGTTCTAAACAAAGTCCTCAAACAATCTAAGCTGAAAGGTCTCAACTTATACAAAGCGAAGAAACAAAAATCTTACAAGGTTGCTGGTTTCATAAGCAAGGTCAGACTGCGTGAGAGGAGATAGTGAACTGTCAATTAATGTTTGATGTCTGCAAACTCGGACAGACAGAGCTCCTGTAGTGAGAATGGTAAAAACGTGTGTCTCCGGGCTCTGCAGTGAGTTGAACTCATATTTGAGTGATATAGACAGGACATCTGTTAACCTGGTGAGGAACTCTTTCAGTAGAACTGAGAGCTGCAGCAGCAGGTTTCCTAGTCTGCAGGAACAGTTGATGGATGTGTCCTCGGCCTGCAGTCTAAAGATGAAACATACAGACATGGCACAGTGTTCAGCCTTAATGAACCCTTGGATCTAATGTCCTGTGTGGAGTAACTTCCTTAGCTTTGACCCAAATCAAAATGTAGCTGTGGTTAATCATCAAAGATTTTAAAGACAAACAACTTGAGCAGCCTCATTAAAGGGAGGCTACTTGGTCAATTTGTTCATTTTTTACCCCAGCAGTGTTTTACCCCAGCAGTGTCACTTTTTTCAGTCTGGAACAACATTTTTGTACCTCAATAATTGCCAGTTTAAAGTATGACATACTGTGTTTCTGTTTTGGTGTTGATGAACGGATAGTTGAGCTTATATGGCTGTGACAAGGTCAGGAAATACTGCCTGAGGAGCCTCAAAATAACAATGCTGCATTTGGAAAGGACACTTGACTATCCTTGAATGTCTTTTAACCCACCACTCTATCAGCCTTTTACTAGATTTGACCAAATATTCAAAATATTTTGAAACCTTGAACGAAGAGAAGTATGCATGGCAATTCTCTGGTTTTGAGTTGGTTTGTCAACTCTGTCTGCTGCTTACAGATCTCTCAGAATGACTTGGTCAGGGTTGTGTTAAGTGGTTACCCTTGAAGGACGATACAACTTCAGCTGAGTGTGTGTAATATTCATAACAACAGCAACCCTGACCATCTCAAACTTCACTACAAAATCGACTTGCTTAATTCTGAACAGATTCATGTAATTCAGTTTGTTTTAAATGTGAGAAATTGTACATGATACTTGTTACTTGTTAGAATTAAATTCAGTTACTGGAGTGCAGCTAATCAGCTCTAGGCCAAAACATTAACCTTCTTAACAGAACTTCCATTGGGACATGGAAGCTGTGATCTATGAACAGGAAAAATCAAATTTAGGTTTATTTCAGTTTTTGTGAGTTTCTAAAAAGACACGGATCATCGACAGACCTGAGGCGGGCTGCTTAAATAAGCCATCTGTAATAGCACACACCTGTCAATCAAGCGGTCACGCTGTTAATTATGCACAGCTTCGAGTCTTAATATCATCTGAACAGGTGAGTTAAGAAAAAATATTCACACCCCTCACAGTTGTCATGGGTGGGGAAATGTAGAGACCAAAACCATTATCTGAACCAGGCTGTAAACATTCCCAGCCTGAGCAAGCCCATGGCGACAATGGCAAGAAAAACCCAGCGAAATCATGGTGGACGGTGACCGGTTGAGTTTAAAGAGGGAGTATTTATTGTATAATGTACAATGTAGTGCATGAAGTGTTTAAGACTGTTAGATATAGTCATACGTACACATAATCGGTACCTGTTCCTTTAGCCTCTGTGGTGCCAGGAATGTGTAATGATGTTTGCACATCAAGATACTATGATAAGTAACTACTACAATTTAAAAAAAAAAAAAAAAAAGGTTAAAAAAATGGCTTATGGAAAACTTATCATTCAAGTTATAATTTATATGTCAGCTGTGTTTTAAATTAGAAAACCTAATTATGGTATAATTAAAGGGCAAAGAAGAGTTATTAAAGTTATCATTTCAGAGATTAAAACAGATTAAAACATTGCAGATATGTTCTCCATTTAGTTGGTTGTTGAGGTATTGCAGTTGGATCTAGTGGCAGTACAGTGCATGTCCCACCGGAAGGCAAATAAGTAGTACACCGCTTTGAACAAAAGAGGACCATGCAAATAAGAAGAATATTTCATGTCCTGAGCCTGTCATAATGACAAAAGAAAAAAACAAGCATACCTTTTAGTTTCATTCAGCAAAGCTGCTCCATCGTTAAATACTTGCTGTGCGAAGACCTCCTGGGAAATTAAAAACATATTGTGCCACAATTTCCCTGTGACTCAGAGAGTCCCTGGGGAGAGCACTTTTAAAATTTCTAATAAAGGAGACTTCAAATTACAGAGAGGGGACCTGGCATTAATTAAACTGGGGATTTCAGTAGGGTCAACTTCTCATATTTATCTGTTTATGCCCATGGTTCGGTCCTCTGTAAAGACTGTTTGGTGTATTGAGGTCGCGGCTCATGTGTAAAACAAACATGTGGATGATACAGAGATGATTTATGTGTTACAATAAACTAAAACCATAAGGTGATAAAAACGTGTTGCAGTGCAGAGGGGTCAGGATGATCTGACAAAGTTTGCTTTTTTCTGTTATTTTTCTTCTTTGACATGTCACCAAGGCGCCCTTGACTGTGGAAAATGTCCTGCTTGCTACTTAACTCTCAGATTTTAATGTCATCATTGCATTCACCAGATTAATATTTTAACAAAGTGTGTAGTGTAAATCTGTTTTAGCAAGACTTCAAAATTATTGTTTCAGCTTATCTACAAATGATCACTCACCATCTGCAGGTTCATAAGACTAAAATCACGCTGTCCTACTACAGCACACTGCTGTGAGTCTATTTTTCATTCAAGATACAGAACCTGCTGTTCATGTTGTTTGCAGCCTTGACTTGTGCTAAATTGTCGACTGGTTGGAAGGCAGTACACAAAGAATATAACATGCTGCTGTTTCAATGTGTGTATTCTTTGTGTGTGAATTTGAAGAAGGACTTTGGTAAGGAATAACAATATACTACTATACCTGTTTCCAAAAATACAACTGCATGTTTTGTTTAGGTCTTTGCCCAGTGAGTAGTAGAAACTAAACACTGCAATGTTGTGCTAAATGTTAAATACATAAAATAAAGTAAGGTAACATATTTAGATCGAGTATTTCTAACAAATCAGCATACGTTCATGAATTGTCTCATATAATCGATATTTATATATAGATAGATAGATAGATAGATAGATAGATAGATAGATAGATAGATAGATAGATAGATAGATAGATAGATAGATAGATAGATAGATAGATAGATGCAATATCCTCAGGTAATAATCTGCTCAAAATTCACCCAAATCGCTCGTTTGACACAAACATCCTGCAGTTATTGCGTTCACAATATTGGTTATTTATACAGTATAGGATGTTATGATTTAGTCAGAGATTAAATCATAACACGAGCGGTGTTTCCTTTTCCTATAGGACCACCACACCAGAATTTGCTGGATGTTTGAAATAAACAACAGTTTAATCAAATTTAAGCCATGACAACTTTACAGGGTGATCAGTGTGTTTAAAGTTTCTCACCCTGAAAACTCCAAAAACAAAAATATCACTGCAAGATTATTAGTTAATGTTGAAGCTTTCTGGATGAATTATTTTTACAATCTCTATCATGGCAACAACAATACGGTAAATGTTGGGAAATGTAGCACATCTGTCAGCTTTGTGTCTGTGTCATGTTGTTTTTGCCTCTGGATGAAAAACATTTGCTGGCAGTGTTTACAACTCAGGGATTTAATCTGAGCTTTGTTTTACATAATTACAACTAGTGATCCCGATCAGTAATTTCCTGTGTCACCATTTCCTACCTTCATTGGGTTTTGTGGATTTCTAATGAAGTGGATAGTTGTACCACCAATTTTGAAATCTAGAAACCTTTTCTTAAAATTAGCTGACAAAACAATTGATGAATGTGAGCACCAAACATGGCTTCACATGTGCTTTAAGGTTATATAAATGTATTCTTGTAGGAGGAAAAGTGCATGTCGGTGTACTCAACAGAACAACCTGAGAAGAAGGACGTAGCTTCATGTGCTTCAGTTATGGTTGCATGACTTTAATTATATTGTCTGTTTGGCAGAGCAGTAGCACATCAATCTTATCTGCTTAGCTTCATGCAACAACACTCAAACCTCAACAAAAACCTCTCAGCTGACAGGTTCCTCAGCACAGCATTTTGTCTCGGGCTAGTCTGAGCTAACCAAAGATCCACAACTGCCTGGAATGTCAAAAATTAAGCTCTATACAATGTGTTGGCTTTATGTTTTTGAATTATTTAGATAGATAAAGACTTATTTACAGTACCTAAATAAGGAAAATCAAGTTTAAACTTTATTGATCCCCAAGCGGAATATTAACACTGAGGATCCGAGTGTAGTTTCACAGCTATAATATATTTAAGTACACATTTCATCAGCATAATTGATACAGTGCTGCAGACTACTGCATCACCATTATATCCATCATCATAATAAAGTTACAATTTTATATCAGTCAATTTGACACTAAAAAATGCACTATATCCTAGGCGAGCCTCTTTGTTTGTTTTGTTTAACATTACAGATTGGGCCTTAACGATGTTTGATCAGGCTTAATTGAAGATAAGGCCAACTTTATCTCCAGCTCAACAAACAGCAGGGTAGAGCCAAGTAGGAGTGATGGATGGTCCCTCCGAGCTCCTCTTGTTGTTTGTTTCATCCCTCGCTGTGTTTAAAAATGACCCTTCAAAACTGTACCAAGGGTGGAAACTAGTGTTCTCGGTGCGCTGAAGGAGGACATGCTTGCTTGAGTAATCCTTTACCATGGCTTTTACAAGGGCCTTTCTTGGCACCAAGGCAACCCTTCAAACATCAATATCGGGTGTGTGCTATTCCCTTTGGGTTGGTTCAGTTGATGGCTTTCCATCCCTGTATGAGGGCTTGCTGGCAGAGATGGAAGAGGCATGGGAATGCACTGACATTGATTTCTTCATCCCAATGCACACGCTGATGTATTGACTGCCATGCCGATCAGTTAGAGACATTCTGTTTACCACTGTTTGGTGGAGCTGAAAGACAGTGAGCATCGCACTAAGCCACTGAGTCAAAGGGTATACTCATTTCATTTCCCTGCAACACTCTTCTTTTTTCATTTTCTTTCAGGAAAACATTTTACTTTGACTGTTCTGTCAGTGAAATGTTGCCTGAGTCAGTTTAAAAAAGAAGTCTTGACATACTGTTCGAACTATGACGATAACCAGCGTGATTATGCTGAGGGGTGTCTGAGTGCAAATAGTAAGGCCTGCTCTTCTCTGTTGCGCTTACGGCCATTCACTTGCAGAAACTGCTCTTGTTTAAAATATCTATAGGAGGTTAAAGTCATGAATAGAAAGACTTGCGTAATGTCTGAGTCAACTAGGCCTTTCCTCTTCCGCCACAGTGAACAATCTCTGATGCATGGAGCTTTATAATGATAATTTAGCCATCTAAATGGTGCCATCGCTCGCTAATGATGAAGTCAAGCACAGCACGCAGATCACAGACTGCAGTGTGTGTTAAGTTAAGGCGCCGGGTGTCTTCAGAGGTATATTGTGCAGCTTGTTGTCAAAGCGAGGCTAAAATAAACATGCTCTGTTTCTGACATCTGTCAAAGTGAATTATAGATCTCAAGAAGAGTTGCAGAAGTCACTATTCTTCTTCTTGGTTTACAGCTCTGTTTTTTTGTGATAATAAGTCATGCGTTTTTAGTGCCTGACTGGAATCTGACTGATACAACACATGCTTCTAGAGGCAAAATACAAGGAGAAACACACTGCAGCTGCTTCCCACCTTCAGGTAATGTGATGTGTCTCTGTGTGTGTGCCTGTGGTGTAAGGGCACAAATGACCTTGTAGCAAGAGAAATAATCCTGCATACTTGATGACCTAATGTCGAAAGATAAATTAATTATATGTCTTCACTCTTGACCCTAAAATCTGTTAAAGCCTTGAAATTCAACTAGTTGCATAATAATTATTTAAAATGGATTGATTTCTAGATGTGATGGACAGGTGAAGCGTTTGCATTTCATCATCTCATTTCTGCCTGCAAAGGTGCTCATCACCTGAAGCATCCAGTTTGGCTTTGTGTCTTTTAGATGCAACAAAATTGCTCCGAGTTGTATTAATGGAACTCAGGCACAATCTGAGCAGAGAGGGACAAGGTCAAAGTCGAGGCTACCACCTCTGAAATTGATTTGACACAGATTCATCTGCACAGAGCAAATGTGTGTTAAAAAATGCATGCCTCTTGATATTTTCATATTACAAATGTATAAGGAAACAAATATATGAATGTGTATATGAAAAGTATTAAAACCTCCATCTGCATTACAGAATCAAAATTTACAATTTCAGTCTTTGCAAGACAAACTCTTGCTTTCATCCTGTTTATGCAGAAAGTAAATAAATAAATAGATGCGTGGTGAAAGTAAATCTCAATTTAAAGGAAGCCGGTGACTCTAGTCTGTTTATATTACAGTTTTTGTTTCAGTTCTATGTACACTATTTATACTAACACTAAGTGGGTGTTTAACATAAGAGAAAAGGCATAATGTAATTAACTTCAAACTATTTACTATAAGTAAAGTGTTGCTTTGATTTTTGGCCTTTTGTAATTGGCTTTCCTGTTCTCACTTCTAATAAGCTAGCCCTAAGTATTCAGTACTATATTGATAAATTAATGAGAGTAATTAAAGCTTAACCTGCCACTATAATGAACATTCTAAAATAAACTCTAATACTTGGTCAAAGGCTGGTGTCAGACTTAGAATCATGTTAATGTGAGCAATACATATTATTTTCACGTTTAAGCACAAAATATTTAAATTATTTATAGTGCTGGTTGTTATTTGTTTCCATCAGCGTTTACTATTATTACCATCTGTTTGAATAGTTTCCTGGATACGTTTGACCTGCTGTTAAAAGTCAGGAGTTCACATAAATCATTAGGCAGTAGTTATCCTCTGGGGATCACTAATGTCTCAACACAGTCTGATGGCAATCCACCCAAGAAGTTGTTTAGGTATTTGTGGTACAAACCAACAAACTGAAATAGGTTTCATGAATTCAACATTAAATAAGATATGGCGGACATTTACATGCATTTAAATTGTGTTTGTGATTTGGACTAAAGTGCCATGTATGTGTGGTTGAATGCAACATTTATGTTGGCCTTTGTATCTGTCTTCTAATTGTGACAGTGAGTAATGTGTTTCAGTAACAGGACACATAATGGTAACGATCATCTTGACCCTGCCACAGCTCAGCCGAGTGCACAATGGCACAGCATCACTGTGAGGCTTTGGCTGTAAATAACAACAAACAACTTCAGTGTGAGTAAACTCCAAGGAGATCAAATGCACATTGACAGCCAGGGCTGTAACCACAGGAAACCTTCCAATATTTTGAGGCCCTATCACAAGCAAGTTCCTTAACTGACAGTCAGAGCCCAGGAAACAGGCCTGGGATTGTCACGACTGTGGGATATACAGAACCCAACATCAACTCTTTATAATCCACACTGAGATTTGTGGCCTCTGATGCAGGATATCAAAAGCGCCTGTTATGTGCATAGAAAATTTGAATTTAAAAGTGACGCAGCTACATCATCAACTTCTAAAGGTTTCTGGAGCAAATACAATAATATTTTCTAGCCAGGTGTGATTGATCCTCTAATTGGACATTCAACAGCACACGTACAGTAAATGACAAATATAAAAGGATTGATAGATTATAAAAGATTGTATTTTTTTATCTGTCCTTGAAGTTTGGGAGCTTCAGATGCTTACTGGAAGGCATCCTGCAATCTCATGATCCCCATTTGGCAGAACTGAAGTCTGCATGCCAAACATCTGGGCAGGTGGCATCCAGCCACTTGGCTAATAGCAAGCCAGATATCTGGCCTGTCTTTGATGTGCAGACAGGGATTACAGTGGTCCTCTGCTCTCACACTTAATAACCTGGTATTAAAGGAGCATCAAATCATTTATAATCTTTATCGACCTCCATTGGCGAACAGTAGTAGTTGCAACAAGAGTGATAGATGAGCCTGAGGCACAGAGAGCAAGAGAGAGAGCCAGAAGACACAAGAGTCTAATGAAGAAATGAGATGCCACTATGGTAAATACAGAAATAATTATACTGTGGAATAATAGTGAAGCAGTGTTTTGGTTGCGAGGGTTTGTAGTCTTCATAACTGAACTGTGATACCAATCACACAGTACAGCATGGAGGGGTGGAGGGTGTTGTTGGTGATTGGATGGAGTTTTTGGACTTGAATAGAATATAATAATTAGCATAAAGGGAATTTATAATGTCAGAAGTGTCACCACCTCAATTGAAATCAGTGAAATTGATTATTAAATCTATCAGTCCCCTGTGGATATACTGTGCATTTTGTCCTGTGAAAATTCTCTTAGTGTGACTTTGTCACAGTCAGTAAAGGACAGGATCAGTGGTTTAAGGTTTACATTTCCTTTTTCGATGTTCCTGTCCTTTGTTCCATTATCTCCTTCTTTAACTCAGTTATTTGAGAGGACTGCAATTAGAGGCCAAATTAAACTGGGTGTGTTTAGGTGTGCAGTTATACCTCTGTGTCTGCCAAACTTCCTTGGGCTCTGGCTTTAGATCCAGCTTAGTCTAATGGACTGTGAGATCTGCTTTTGACTCAAAACAAGCTCTTTCGCCTGAGCAAAAACACTAATCAGACTTGTTTACTTGGATGATTTATGTAGCATGAAAAACACAAATCCCCATGCTCATAAATGTTACACGGTTGAGCGGCAAATATCGTTTCTCTGTTGCACTCACCAAAAGGGAAAGGTTTGGAGGTAAGTGGGTAAGTAACTGCACTTATTGCACCATCTTGTGAATAAAGCAAGTGCTGCATGTCATTAGGAGTCTCTGGACATCAGACATGTGACACCAGGGTACACAGGGAGAAGAAAAAACATTTATTATTGTTATCTCATGTACCAGCCGCATTTTATAAAATACTAGCAATCACGAGCATTTGTTGATACATGTGCTCAGTTATGAATAACTTGTCACAGAGTGACACGAGATATTTATTTGCATCTGTATCTTTCTCATATCCCTGAAAGGACACCATATTTTATATTGATGATTCATGTCAAGAGATAGTAGATCCTGCTTTTCCTCTCTGGTAGTTTCATCAACCCCAACATGTGGCTTCAATCCAACAGATATCATTTCCCCAGAGTTCCCTGGAAAAGAAAAACAACCAAGCAGGTGTCTTGGTTATGATGAATACTAAATAAAAGTTTGGCCAAGGGAACTGTGACGGTGTTTCTTCTGCGGCAGTTTGGGTGGGAGTGTTTGTGTTTTGGAGTAGATGCCAGAGTCTGAGAGAAGCAGAGAGTTGTGCAAGATTGAGAGCTTAGGAAATGAAATCTTGTGTTAATGACAGAGGTACCTTAATTAAACCTGAAATATCTAAATGACTGCAGAAAAACAAAGTCGACAGTTAGACAAATGCCTAAGGCGTGAGTGTTTGCCGGTGCAGTGCCCAAGGCAAATTTCTCCCTAGCTGTATGAGTGTCCACTGTACAGAATGACTGATCAGTACTGTGGCCAAGAAGGGGTGAAGTGGAAAAGTTAAGCATACTTGGCTCATGTAGACACACCAATATGCTCCTTTGCTATCTTGAGAGCCCCATTAGCTCATACACTCTGCATGACTGTACTGTACTCCTCTCTTCTGAGCCATGACCTCAAACTCTGGAGTGGAATAAATAGCCTGAAATTGCTCCTAAACCACCATGGGGCAAAACATAGTTTAACCAGAGGTGCTGTTAGGGAGGATCCCGAATGACTCAGATGACCCAGAGTTTGACAAGACCCCTTAAGTATGCCAGGGATTATACATTTCTAAGCTGTTTCAAGAGAGTTAAAGATACTTTTAACACAGATAAATGGATAATGACAACAGTTGTTCTTTATGTTTCATATACAAATAATTTATAGGTGCTGTTCTGGTTGATTTTTAAGGTCAAGAACTAGTTGGCACTTTGGTTGGATCCTGGCACAAACTCTTGCTGCAGGAAATGCTTTATCTCAATTATATATAAAGACTGATGAGGGACCTGTCTCACTGCGGTGATCCAAGTGAATTATCCCCATTATGACAGTATTTCTAATCACATTTATAAAACAGCAGCTTCATGGCCGTGATGTTAGTATAGACCGGACTGAATGTACCGGACTCTTCCATTTGTGAGGAGCTGTTTTGTGCTGGAGAGCCTGTCCATTTTCAACCTCCTTTTCAAAAGCATCTCTTACTGCTCAATAAGCTGAGTATGCTCGGATATGCGGAGAATAGCAGCACGGGGGGTGGTGGTGAAGGGAATACTAACATTTGAAGAGAGAGAGGTTTGCTGAGTGCACTGTTCTGACTTTGGCGGTCCACTTATTTGTGATGTTCTGTCAGAGGAAACCAGAAAGAGGGCAGCAAAGGCAGAGAAGAGATGAGTCAGAACTCCTGCACTAATGACTGAAATAATCCCCACACCGTTATATCGGACTTTATCATTTTAACGTATGGTATTCAGTGAAACTGCAGAGTGGAACGTGCAAAAATAATACTTAAAATGATCACTACCTTGTAGGATCAACCTACTTCGGTGCGACATTCTATTATCCTCCTATAAATCATCAGGGAACTCTCTTTCTTATGACAATTTGAGAAAATTACCACATTTATTAAACAGGTTATTCTGCCCAACTGCAGAGGAGACCAACCATGAACACAGCCCACTGATTACACAGTATTATTTGATCACTGTATTAAACTACCATTGCAATCTCTGCATTCAGTTGTGTAATGAAGGTTGGAATTGAAGCACAATAACTTTAATGTGTTGAATGGCAATCTAAAGCATGTGTCCCTCACACCATGTTTAGAGGCCGACATTGAGATGTAGTTTAATGGTGCAAAACCTTTGTGACTCACCTTCCAGTCTGTACTGTTTAGGCTTCATGGCTGAGCGTCTCCTCCGTTTTTATGTGAGAGGGAGGTTATGATGTGATTTGTATTTACTACCCCGCTGTACATATGTATGTAGAGATCTCAAAGCGCTGACCCACGATAAAGGTAATCTGCTTGACGTTTGATTGAGGATAATTCATGAATTATGCAGCTTAACCGTGGTGCTAGAGAAGAAACAATGAGTTCTTGTCAGTTCTTCAGACGTGTGTGCGTGAGTTATCACATCACTATCATTTTTTCTAAGCTTGAGCTAAAGAATCTTAAAAATCTCTGCAGTCTTGCTATTCAGCCTTGTTGATGATTTCTGAGGGCTACTGAAGGTTTTGACACAGTCAAGATATGAGAAGTCCCATGACGAGGTCCATAGGCAGATTGTGAAAGGAATTTCTGTGTTGAGTTCTCCAATAAATTCAGAAAATACTCTATGTTAGCATTTTATTAGGTGCAGTAATAATCCTATCTTGAATGAATAAAGCTTATATAACAGTTTTTGTTGTCACTATGCTATTTTATTGAAGTCTGTGGTTATTTACAAGTCTGTAGATATGATAGCGTTGTTGCTAATGTTTTGTCCACCCCATGAGTGGATCAGCAGCTTGTTTTCTTTTCAGAGCTATCATACTGAGTTATGAAAAGTGAACAGTGAACACAAAAAGCCTTTTTAGCGACGCATGTCAGTTTGTTGGAAATCAGGTGAGGGAACCCAAAGACTTTTTCCTTCTTTTCATTTTGGTCAATAAAAGTTGACAGACAGCAGAAAAGAACTGTACACATAAATACCAGCGATAAGATGTCTGTTCTCTTTTGCTCAACACATGCAGTGTAGTGTTGCCTTATCACCCCCTGTTGTTCTTTTTTTATTTGCAAGTGTGTTGGTAAAGAATCTCTGTTTTGAGAATGTGAGGGAAACACTCACTTCATAAAGCAAGTTTTTTTTTAAATGATTATTATTGTGTTAGGGTTATTGAGTGCAAGAATAAAAGGAAGAAATGCAGCAAAAATGATGTTGTGCCCTGCACTTAAAAGCTATGTTCACTCTGTAATTTTTATCACAGTCTTTCTTTTTCTTGAAGATTAAAACATCACATGCTTTTTGTATCTCCCTTTAAACGTCAGTTGGTAACAGCTGTTTTGACTGAACTGACGTGTCACTAAGTAGTTCTCGAGGCAGCTATTTGGCTTTCCATTGTTCCAGTGTGTCCTCTTTGTCCTCTAGTGCAGGTTGAGCATTTTCCTTCCCTGTGTAGGTTTGTCTCATATTACATCTTCTTCTATAAGAAGACAACTGCCAATGGGATAAGACAATTCCTTTTGTTCGCAGTGCAATTTTTGTTATATCAGGAATTTTTAGAAAAGAGTACCTTGAGACAAAACAAACAACCCTTCACAAGAAATAAGAAAAACTGAACAGTTGATGATTAGATTTTTGCAGTACAGTGCTATTGTGTATACACCGCTGGTCCTGAGAAAATATTCCATAGAGATGCCATGTAAATATTCAGTTCATGTCACGTTTGAGTCTCGCTGCTATAGTAATGAACACATTAAATCAAGGAACGCTCTGTCTCAACCTTAAAACCTGCATGAGCCATACTTAATGGTTTTCAACTGCCAATCAGTGCTGTGGCATATTCTACCACCCTCCGTAAATGAATTCAAATCCCCTTCCCTCAGACTCGGAGTGCTACCCGATGCCACGCAGCCTGCCTGGAAATGGATGTCCTCCGGAGAAGCACTGAAGTGATTCCTGCAGGTTATTTAAAAGGAAAAGTGCCATGGGACTGTCAGATCACAGCCATAAAGAGGGTGTTTAAGGGTTTACCCCACTAGGGATTATGAATTACATGGTAAGGGGTTGGTCTCTTAATGCATTTAGCATGGAGAGACAGAATGACAGAAACAAGGCACTTACTGGCAAAAGACACATAATGAACTGACATTTAAGACAGTCTTGTCAGAATTGGTGAGAACCATTACATGAGATAACTTTATAAAATTATATTTTTGTTTCAGAAAGTTTAACACCATGAATATAAGACTCGATTAGAAAAAAATCTCTGCAATATATATATATTTTTAAAAAAAAGAAAAAAAAAGTGAGAAACCTCAGGACAAGAAGCAGAGGAGGCATCCATCCCCCAGTTCGGACAGACATAGAATACATGTCATGTATACAGAGTAGACAGGAGTAGTGTCTGATTAACAAGGAAAAAGGTCCTGGGGTAAAATATGGCCCACCGTTCTTCCCACTGTCTTTGCATTATGTATGTATTCTGTTAAGTGCCCATCATGTTCTCTGCACACAGCAGACTGCACATGGCAGGTTCATTAAATTTTACCCAGAAGACCCAGAAACCAACTACTCTTATTCTGAAATACTGCCCAACTCCAGGGTTGCTTTGTTGAGTTAGTCTGCGGCAATTTGATTAAGCATAAATCTTTTTAGACATATGGACTGTGTCAGCATAATGTCAACTGGAATAATAAAGGCGTTCCATTTTGACACAGGATCCCCCTCGAGCATCAAGACAAAAATCTAAGGACTTAATTAACTGTTGTTGTTGTTTTTTTGGCCACTTGGGGGCAGCAGAAACAAACTGTTAAAAATATATTGTCACTTTATAAACTTGTTATGGTGAAAAGTTGTCTTTTTATTGATCATTAGTATTCATTTAGCATCATGTTTGTGCCCACCTGCTCTTTCATGGTCTCCACCAACCCAATAAATGGCTCATTGGCTGCTAAATGTTGCGTTATGTTCACCAGCTAGCCGCTAATTTTGTTGAAAAAAAGCAGAAAACAGGGAGAGTGGTGAGATTAATCTAAAACGGTACAGCTGCAGGCCTTGGTGTCAAAACTATAGAAAACACTTCACAGCAGAAGAATCTCAAGTATATACAATTAAATGATCAATGGTTAAACTCCATTGACCAACTGCAAATCCTACTGTACCATATTCAAGTAGTGTGATCAATTATTAATATAAGAATAACCGCCTAAGGCTGTTCTCCTCTTCAGTTTATAGTGGTACATGCTAAGGTCAAACAAATTAGCAGTTATTCAAGGTAATTGCTGCATGGTGAACCAAGGGCCTTTGATGTACTCGCAGGAGACATCCCTGTCTTTCATTCCCTCAGTTTCTTCTCAGGGGTCCTGAATCTCCCAAGTAGTTTGGACATTTTTTTTTCATTTTGTTTCCTTTTTTGTTATCACAACACTCTACATAGTGTGACACAATATGCAACACGTCATGTAGGCAGGGTGTAGTGTTTTGTTTTAGTTTTTTGCCTGCTACACAAACTCCATCCAACTGATTACAACGGACATGCTCTGCTGTGAGCATGCTGGAGTGGCTGTAGAGTTGTGCAGTGGTGTGCAAATGAATGAAAAGTGATGAATATTAGTTTATGCCAGATATTCGCTCACAAAACAGAGATGAATTATCCTGTATTCTCTCCTGAGAATTAAAAGCACAGTTAAAAGTATTACATATATATATGCTGCTAATTTTTTTGTTATTTCAAATCTCTGAAACTCAATTTTTTTTCTAGTAGAGGACCTTAAAACCCCAATTTGGTTCTAAAATTTTCAAGCTCTCAAGGTTGGAAAGATTGCCCTGAGGTTTTGGGGGCCCTGGGAGTTTATGAAAGAGTTAATGATATTTTTTCTGAACGACAACAAACAATGCCTCAATAAGTGCCTAATGATTAGCTGTTGTAAACAGCTTGAGCGGCTCAGAGAACTACAAAATGTCTTTTCATTTGGATTGTAACTGCCATGCTGCTGCTCTGTTTCAGCTTGTCAACAGCGGTGCCAAGTTCCCACTTGGGAATTGCCCGAGTCAGCCATGTTACCTTTGCTAAATTCGGTGCAAGATGTAACAAGAGAAAAATGCTCCATCAATCAAGTTGCAGATGCAGAAAGAGAGAGATTGTGGGGGTGGGGGAGGTTCAGAGGCAGAGAAATAAACCAGAGGAAGCTCTGCCAACAACCATTTCCTGGGTGAGATGATGGGAAAACTTCTTCTTACTCTCTGGGGACATCATTTGTGAACACGCCGACGTCCTCTGCAGCACAAAGTTTTAGAGCGGAACCCAGGCCCTTGGTCGAGGTGTTTTGAGAATTTCTAAAGTGAAATCCTCCTTTGCCTCTGTTGCCTGCTCCATCAGATAAAGTCTGCCTGTCGAGGCTTAAGTGTGTCAATGAACGGTGGGGAGGATCAATGATAAGTGCAGCTTACCTCCTCAGCTGCTCCGCACCAGCCAAATAGAGATTAAACCATTTCAACCTAATAGCAAATGTCAGTCAAAAGTCACACCTGAGCCCCCGCTCCGCAGCCCCCCACCTTTAATTTGCCACCTCCCATTTTTCTACTCACAGTGGCTGGAAAGATGCTACCTACCTTAAAAAAAAAAAAAAGAGTTAAGTGTCTATAAAAGATTTCCACTACGAAGACCCCTTTCTACCACATCAGAGTGTCAACTGAGATCTGTAATTTCTTTCAATCCTCAACTAAGACTCACTTTGAAGGTTGCTATTTGTAAGGCATTCAAAAACACTCAATACAAAACATGCATGCACACACATGCAGATCAAAAGTCTCATGGTCTATTATTTCTTAAAATACAGCTGTCTTTCCAAACACCAAGCTTTTGTAAACTCTGCTCATTTCTTGCTCTAATCACTGTTGTGGATATTTTTTAAATTGCCCACTCTTCCAGGGAATTACTTGACTGAACACCACCGCCGTGGCTTTGATTCACAGATGTGAATACACCCCGCGGTCTGCAAATGAGAGCTTGTGTTGTTCCACCAGTATCCTTTATTTAGACATCATAGCACTCATTAGGTGGATCAAACTGATATCAAAGTCAGAACACAGACGCTCATGTTTTGGAAAATGCCACCGTCACTGTGTCTCCTTAATGATACGTCTGCCGTCTTTTCAGCTCAATTGTTATTTCACTTGTCATTTCTCCCGCGACTTGTCAGTTGACCTCTACTGCCATGCGATTTCCTCTGCTTTAATGCTTTCATCACTGTCCTCTTTTATTTGACGTTTGGACAAAATGAATCCAATAAATTACTTTTCTTTTCTTTCTTTTTTTTTTTTTTTTGCACTGTGGAAAGATGTATTATGATGTATTATGAATGTGTCATTAAGAGTAGAAAGCTGCGCTCTCAGGATAGTTAAGCGATTGGCATGTGTAGCAGGACTCATAGCTCGGAATCTACAGAAATCATCAACATTTCATTCTCAAATGTCTGTTTCCCTCAAAATGAGCTTGTTATAGCTCATTTTGCAATGAAGTTTTTCATTGCCAGCATTGTCAAATCTGTCGGCTAAAATGACTGTTGCTAACAATTTACCAGCTGTAACACTGGCTAGATAGATAAATAAATTAACAGTAGCTAGTCTGTTGAAAAAACAGAGATGCTTCTTGGTGTCTTTAAATAATGCACTTGATGTTTTTCAGAACAGCTAAATGATGTGATCAAACCTTAATCAGGATCAAAACACATGGTTGTTTTAGTCTTTTTATTAAAATACTTACATGCAGATCACAGATCGTCCCTTAAAAAACTCACTGGACATTTCCAAAAGATGGATATTTTCTGCAGTGCAGCAGTTTAGATGGGAAGCATAAACAAAGAGATCATGCGTCCCCCACAGAGACAGCTCCTCTGATAGGTGGTGATGTGATAGCTCATTCAAAGCAGCCTCTCACTTATTGTCTTTTGTTTTCCTTTGAAGGAAGATTAAAGAATCTTTTATGCCATTTGATATTTCAGTGGGATGGTAGTACTATTGAGCTGCATTGTGCATGGTTTGTGTGGTGAGTGTTGGGAATTCATTCAAATACAGCTTATCAAAGTCCACGAGGACTGAGCCAGTAGACTGCATCCAGAGGTGTGTGTGGGGGTAATATTCAGTAACTTGGGCAAGCACACACACAGTTTGTTTATTTACTCTTTGCGCCATATCTCTGCCTTCATTTTAATGCACCACTGGTATGATTGTGTCACAGCCAGCAATGTGGGCTGTCATGTTTATGGTGATGCTCATGATAGGAATCTATTCTCTTCCAGGTTTACACCAGATATGGGAAATGCTACACTTTTAATGGTAACAAGACCACATCCAGGAAAACCAAGCAGGGCGGAATGGGAAATGGGCTGGAGATCATGTTGGATATCCAGCAGGATGAGTATCTGCCCATCTGGAGAGAGACAAGTAAGCCTCAAAACTATTTGTCCAATATAATCCCATCCTATGTTACAGCACGAGACACCTCTGCTGGGCTTTGTATAAAAAAATACAACCTGTATCTATTTCTCTGGGTCATGTACTGTAAATAATGTATTTTTTGATGGCATTACAGCAAGCTGGAAAATGTGATTTGTAAAAGAAAATTCCTGAACAAAATACCTCGGATTTGTGCTTGCATCGTAGATGTCACATAATATTAATCCCTACTGGCTTATTTCTCAAACATGACGGAAATATAGTTGGCAGTTAGCGTCAAACTGAGTCCAAGCTGTCAGATGAGGCAGCCATCTGAAATTCCCTTGTACTCTCCCTTTGCACAACGCTCTGTGCTCGTGCTCTGTTTCATCCTGAAGATGAGACGTCCCTGGAGGCCGGCATTCGAGTTCAGATCCACAGTCAGGACGAGCCTCCCTACATCCACCAGCTGGGCTTTGGCGTCTCTCCGGGCTTCCAGACCTTTGTTTCATGTCAGGAGCAGAGGGTAGGTCTTCTTCATCGCACCACCGCCCACCCCCCACCACCACCATCACCACCATCCACTAGATTACTGTTCTCTCAACTATTCGCCCCTGGTGGTTCGGACTGGGGTCTAATAAATCTCTGTGTGCTTAGCTGACCTACTTGCCCCAGCCCTGGGGGAACTGCCGCTCCACCAGCAAAGAGAAGTTCCCAGGATACGATACATACAGCATCAGCGCCTGTCGCTTGCTCTGCGAGACCAACGAGGTCCTGCGAGTGTGCAACTGCAGGATGGTGCACATGCCTGGTAAGATCGCACCCCAACCCTACCTCACATTTACACAGAGCCCGGCAGGTGTCGAGGGGAAAAAATACTTCGTTCACATGAATTACAAATGCACACATGCTTTCAGATTAATGACTGCCATAATAGGAATTGAAAGAACAAAGTTTTGTGGAAACATCAAGGTCATGAAATATCATTTAAAAAGTAACACAACTCACAGTGTGACAATGAAAAAAGCACAACATACTGATGGACTATTTCCAAGCGTTTCCCTTTGTTTTTAAAAATTGTTTGGTCTAATGTGACTGAAAAAGCAGCCAGCGAGCATGATATTATTGTAGATGACCTACTGTGTGAAACAAGTCATTATTTCTGGCCCACTTGAGTAATTTCTGCACAAATATAATTTGGGCTGCCACATGCTTGACCTTGATGCTTGATATTTGGAGTGGGATGCGCTTCAACAGTGCTGTCAGCTCTCTAGTCAGTGACTCTTGAGATAACATGAAAGTCTCAATGAATTTAGGCTCTGGTTGTTTATGCATTTCAGCTGTTTGGGGGATTATTCTGTTGTTTGCTCCCGTGGCCCCCATTAATCATTTTGATTACTATTATTGGTCCCTGTTGTCCTTGTGTTTAGTTTCCACTGGTAGGTTTGCAGGTTAATTACTTACACTGACAGATGTTTCATGATACAGTACGCAGTCCTTTGATATATTTCTAATTATTTTTAAGCTAGAAAAAGAAATCATTCTTTAATGTGGCATGGTGTGCTGTAAGCAACTGCGAGACGAGAAAGCAGAAAAACTAGAAGGGGAAGAAGCTCCGTTAGTAACATGCTTTAATGGCACATGAATTTGCCTATTGCCTATAGCAACATACAGTAACTAAGCGATGGTTCAGGACTCATCTGAGCCAGCACTAACTATAAGCTCAATGAAGAAGAAGCATCTACTCTTAAAAATGTTGATGGTGTCTGCATCTTTAACCCAAAATCGGAGCTTGTTCCACAGAAGAGGAGCTTGATAGCTGAAAGCTCTGGCTCCCAATCTACTTTTGGACACTTTAGGAACCACAAGGAACGCTGCAAGGTACTATGAGCTCCTTAAGATATGATGATGCCTGACCATGAGGACCTTTCTTTGTCAACAGAAGGATTTTAAATTTTATTCTTGATTTTACATGTTGCCAACACAAAGAAGCCCAAATGGGAGAAATATAATCTCTGATCCTGTCCTAAGGGACTTACTGGAGCAGCCTGATAACAAGGAGGTGCAATAATCTGCTCTAGAAGTAACAAAGCACAGACTAGTTTGTCATTAGCTAATAAAATATATTTATTAGCTTAAGGAACAACTAAATTTAGCCTGTAGTGACAAACAAAATATATCAGAGATAAACCTTTAGTTGGAATGATCATTAAGCAGAAAAACAAAGTTGTGTGTCTGATGTTCTTTCCGTTAGAACGCTCGTCAGTGTAGTTCACTGCTTACGTCTCTGTTCTGCTCAGGGACATGTTGTAAAGGTGAGCCTGACAAACACAAGTTTAGATGTTTGGACGTGCTCTGTGTGTGCGTCACCATGGCCAGGGTGCATGAAGTCGAAGGGATGAGTCACTGAATGCAAACTGCGTCTGGTGAGTGGGCATGTTTGAGGTGATTAACGCAGGAAGCGCACAATGTATGCAGGAACGATTTTCATTTACATATTTACACCGTGCTGCTGACATTTGCAGCCTTATTTAGCACGATTTAAAATGTGAGTAAATCAATTGATGTGAATAAACAGCACAGTGTGAGACGTTTGCTTTGAGGTAGAAACAAGTTTTAATATGTTGTAACACCAACATTTCAATTACATGTTTTAACACCGTGTAATTGAACTGATACATTATGGAATTTTGACAAAGGAAATTATTGACAGGCTATAAAATGTAAAGACTGCAGTTCTCAAGTTTGTTTACAGATCAGTCACACATTTCAAACATCCTTTTTGTGGTCTGATCTGTGGAGGGGATTCCCAGCTTATCGTTTAATCTGAACAGGCTGTGAAGCAGACATGTTTCTAATCAGTCTGCAGAGCGACAGAAAACTTTGTGATTTGCATAACAATAATCTTATTTATTTTAGTCTCACACACACCTGAAGATCCATCTTATTTCCCAAAAAAAAGAAAAAAAAAACTCTGTCTCACCAATCAGTTGTCCAGACAAACAGTAACTCTTTCAGAAATAGTTTTTATTGCAAAAAAATTTCAAATAATTGAGAGGCGAATAACAAAGGACCACAGAGAGGGAAACTTTTGAGTTAATAGATAGTAAGGGCCGTTCACAGAGCAGAGGTGCCCGGAGAGCAGCAGAACCACTTTGCTCTCTTTGTGATGATGTATCACATCAGAAATGATATTTATTATATCAGATATAATAAATGTGGGAGCTTTTCCAGGCCATTTACCCAGTCTGGCTATGGATGAGGGTTCCTAGGTAACGGGAAGCTCACATTAGTTCATTGCACTTATCAATGATGAATAAAATTTAATGTTGCATATTAAGTTTGCTGTACTTTCTTCATAAGGTTCCAGAGAGTAATTGGTTCAAAAGCTTGCCAAGGGAGCACGAGGCCAACTTGTGAACGGAAAATCTTTTAACAGCTTCGATGTGACAACACGGTACCGTGTCAATGAAATGTAGGAACGCTGCGCCTTACACAATTTACAGTATCGATATTTCTCCCCAGCAGTTCTCTGTAGCAGCACAGCACTTAAAACTTTGCATTGCTCAGATTTTTATTCATCATAATAGTTTGCTTCTGAAAGGACAAGATACATATTTGTAATCCATTTCTTTCTCACTTACATAATCCAGCGACTGTTAACTGTCCACTTAACATGCCATCAGCATGTGTTTACATAATACCATAATCAGTCTGTTGCTGCTAGTTTTTCAGTGTTTTGCACTAGTTTATTGTCGTTTATAGTTTTAAAGCACTGAATTATATTGTTGTTTATGTTTTCATGTCGTTCTTCTTCCACTAGAGTAGCAGAAAATCTAGTAGATTATGATGTTGGTGACACAATTAAACATCTGCGTTTGTATGTTTCTCACAAAAATGACTTCAAAATGACAGATTCATTTGTGTGGTGGCTATTTATGACTCCTGAACTGTGAGGCGTAGAAGCAAAATTGTGTTTTCCTGGATTATTTGGTTCGAGATGAATATTTCAGTATTTCTGCCTATTTTGGTATTTGAATGACCACCCCAGGAAAAGCTTTTAACTTGTTCTTGTTCTATTCTAATATACAGAGACACCACTCAGCTTTCGTCCCCACTCTCAGAATCTTCTTAAAATACACAAAATGTTTTTTTTCTTCAATCAGTGTTTGATGATTGATTGATTGATTGATTGATTTAGTGTCATATAGTTACATATTATTTCGATTCATTAAGGGAAAAAAAGTATGATCACAATATCGTACTGAAAGACAAAAAAAGTCTGTAACTCTATTTAGAGCTAGAGCCAAAGCACTGCAACATGCAAATAGACAACACGAGCAAATTAAGAAAACATCTTCACTAGTGTGACAACACGTCCGCAATATTCAGAACAAATGCTCCAAAGTAAGAAAATACAACCAAATACAAATGTGCTGCATGTAGCAACAACATGAACTGTTTCCAAGGGACATTAAAAAGTGATGAACAAAGACAGACTTGATTGCAACACGCTTTTTGTCCAACCAAGGAAAAACAGTACATTTTAACTCATTTTCCAACACCACGGATATCCAACTACAATAACTTCATGAGTCACAAACCATGGCAACAGTACTCATAACCCCAGCTGTGGTCATCACTTTTTAGTGTCCCCTGTCCATTTTCATCCGTGCTACTTGCAGTGTTTATGTTATTTGGTTGTTTTCCCACTTGGCACGTTGTCAAAATGTTTTGTTTGTGTTCATAAGTTGCAGTAAATTGAGCTCTCACAGCCTCCGTAGAAAGGAACATTTCACAGGTAGACAAACATGCCTCTGCCAATTAATTGTGCTGCTGATGAATACCTGCCATTAATGGCCAGGGCAATATGTTTGTCTGCGAGGAAGTAACTCATTGATTGTTTTTTAAAGACTCGCTAAAGATGCCTCACGGGTGAGACCAGCATGCTCCATTTCTCAGTGCAATCAAGGACAAACGTCCAAGATGGCCCAGTCGCTGTGGATGGAAGTCATCCTCCGTGTGTCTGCCTTCATTTGGAGATGAATAATAAGCTGTGGAGTGTTGTTTTCAGCAGACACGGGTCACTGATCATTTTGTTTCTGATTGATCAGACTCATTTTCTGTTTCTCCTCTCCAGGAACTGCAGATATCTGCCCTCCCAGTAAAATCAACTGTGTTGACAAAGCGCTCGGTAAGAAACAATCCTCCTTCATTTCTTTTCTCATTACAATAGGTTCCCCCAGAGGGAAATGGAAACACAATCAGTAAATATGATAAGGATTTTTTTTTTCTGTAATACAAATACCTGGAGGTAGAGTTGGTATTTTGAAATGACTTTTCCTCATTGTGATTTAGTCACTTTAGAGCTTGATGGCTTTGCTGCCTTCATTGTTGAACTGTTAATATTAAACCAACGCTCCATTCCTGCATATCTGCACCCCACCCCAACCTCAGCTTTGACTCCGACCTCACTCTCCTCCGGCATTCATCATAACTGAACAAAGGTGCCTTGGTTTCAAAGGCAGTAAAAAAGACATTTTTTATGCCCATGACAGACACATTAGTACAATTATCATTTCTCAGCTAAATAAGCCAGAAATTTAATTATGTCTCTCTTTGCTGAATTCAAACCCTATTCACAAAATGTCTGAATGAAATCTTAGATATATCTTACAAGAATGGGCCATATTCATCTGGGTCATATTCCTGAAAAAAAAAAAAGTGAATAAATTCTCCATAAAAAGGTAATAAATTGAAATATAATTTATATATTTATATCGCAAAGGTGTTTTGTTCCACTATCAGACAAATAATATATTCCAACGTGCTCCTGCACACATAACTTTATTGTGAGTTATAAAATACATAAATCATCAAATTATAATTAGTGCTTTTAGTGCGCCGTCTCGCTCCGTTTTTGTCTAGGCTGAATGCAGTTAGAATTTCTAAAGAGAGATTAGGAAAAGCTATTTTTCCTCCTGTGTACATAGTGTTGTGTTAGAGTTAGGATTGTGAATATGGATTTGTTAATGTGGGAACAATTCATGCCTGCATGTTAATTGGGTGTAAGTCTAGGTATGTTTTGCAGAGCCCTGAGTAGTGCCTACTTTATTCATTATTTATTCGCCAAACAAATACAAATGAAACTGAATTACAGTAAACAAAACTGCTTCAGTTTTTTGTCTCTTAAATAATATGACTAGACTAACAAGTCATTTTGTTAATAAATCCACAATGATATTGGTCTGTTGATGTGATGTGTGACCTCTACAAGAGAAGAAGTCTATATTGTGTTGCACATTTTATCCATTAAATGATGTTGTAAACTGTTAATTTTGAAGGCTGTAATGAATTTTCACCCATACAACTGGGGGAAAAAAAACACTAGTTTTCTGGGCATGAATGTAAGATAATTTAATGATGCTGAGTGCAGAAAATTGCCACTTCTCACTAAAAATGCACATTTAGCTTTCAGAAATCCCTTTTTCAACTCTAGGAACCAAACAGACATCAGTACAGTGTGCATTTGTACTTAAAACATGGTATTTTCATTGTCATGAGTATCATGAACAGGTAAACATAATGTCTTTCCTAAGTGCTGTTGCTATGCTTACCTGTGGTCCAAAATACAATGTGCATAGATATAGAACAGTGGCTCTGTAATTAAAGCATCCTGATATAGTGCCCTGCCAACCAACCACAAAACGTAACATTTCTCCAGCATATTAACTTAAAAGCTGCGCCGATCGATATCTTTATTGTTTCAGTTTCAGTTTTCAGTTTTATTTGTCATGTGCAGGTTAACACAGGGTCAACGGTACAAAGAAATGTGTTGGACGAGAAAAACAGGTCAGCTCAGCAGTAAGACAGTAACAGCACCAGTCATTTAAGGATAAAATAAAATAAAGAAAAGGGGGAAAAAAGGAAATACATTCAAATAAATAAAACATAAAATTATAGAAATATGAAAATGAGGATTTGAACAATTGTTTACAATTGTAAACAAATGTATTTAAAAAGTAACAGCTGATGTTTTACCTGCTGTGTTTACAGCTTGTTCTGCTGCCCATTAGTGGATCACAAAAACACTCATATTCTTATCGAACACACTGTCTTCACACTTTTCCTTTGCAGATTTTTGTTGATTGTTTTTGCCTTTGTGTAGTTTCTATGTATGTTTCTCTGACTACCAGCAAATCAGCACTAAAACTGACCTCGGCCTATGTGTGTTGAACCTCTGTTTGCATTGCAGCACAGCAGCAGAAGAACACTGGGGATAGCTGTCCATGCGAGACGCCCTGTAATCTCACCCGCTACGGTAAAGAGCTCTCCATGGTCAAGATCCCCAGTAAGGGCTCTGCTCGCTATCTCTCCAGGAAATATGACAAGTCAGAGGACTACATCAGGTACGACGGGAATCTTCAATAAGACTAAACTCATGTATGAGCAGTGATGTGGTGCTCAATAAAAAGGGCCATAAACTATGACCTCCAGTCTGTGATCACCAACAGACAGCCATAAATAAAAACAAAAATCAATTATATTTTCATACAAGAAGCAATTTATAGTTTGTCTACAGGTGAAGAGCTGGTGATAGAAAGTCAAGTGTCAGGTACCATGAGGTCATTATATATGTATAATGTTTAAATGAGAATATGTTATTATTATAGAATATATTTATTAGACTATAATATGATTCTTAGACTCCTTCTGGAGTTCATCCTGCTCTGACAAACACAAAACAAAATATCTTGTAATCTGTAAATCACATTGCCATGCAATTTAATAGATCCTCCATTAAATATAAAAATAAGTCCAGAGGATTATTTGATATGGTTTTGATTACCTTATGATCTGGCACTACTATTAGGTCAGAATGTCTCTCTGACAAACACTTCATAGCAAGATGTCCTCAGAATAAAGTAATTTGTTTGATTTCCATGTCCCCATAGGAGAATAATCTGCTAATTTTATATTTTTATGTTGTGTTAAGTAGAGATTTTCTCCAGAAGTGATGAAGAAGACACCATATTTCAGGTGTCTTCTTCATCACTTCTGGAGGAAATCTCTACTTAACACAACATAAAAATATAAAATGAGCAGATTGTTGTGATCATAGGCATATCAAATCTTTCAATTGTGTGTACTTGTGTGGCATCAACAAAATGTCAACTTCCAGACAAAATATCTGAGGCGTAGCTATAAGGCAAATTCCCCGGGAAAATGAGGATAAACCTGTCTGACTTTAAAGGCCCGATGGCCTTTCCTGTAGCACCACCCTCAGGAAAAAGACACTATTAAAGGTCAGAGAATAGAGTGTCAAGTTTTAAATAGCAGTGATAATCTTAACATTTAATTAACATGTGTAGGTCTGTTTTACTCCGTTATTAACCATCAGACACATAATTGCAATGTAGCTTGAACATTCACTTCAATCTGTCCATACTGTTAATACTGTATAATTCATATTTATATCTGCACTGGTATCTGTATATTCTTATACATATGTACATACTCTGCACTTTACTGCCTTTTTGCACTTCTGCTTAGACTCTGAACCATATTTCGTTGTCTCAGTACTTGCACTTTGGGCAATGACAATAAAAATGAATGTAATTTAAAGTTACAGGTACCAGACAGACTTATTATTCAAATCAGAAGGTTGTGCAGTTACATCCTTATTTCAAAAAAGCTTCAGTCTTTAGTCCTCACAGAGGCCCAATCTGAAATGCAAACATTTTCCCAAAATGTTTTATCACATTCATTTATTTTGAAAATACATCCATCACAATATTGTCAAATTGAGTTTGCACAGATGGTTGCGTGATTGTTCTGTGTAGTTATTTTGCTCCTGAATGTTGATGATTTTCCTGCACAACTGTTGTTACTGCATGATTTTTTTATGATCTCTTTCTGTGTTTTAACCTGTCAGAATTCTGCTTTTACTTTTTATGTTTTATGCATTATGCAAATAAACAAACAACAAACTTAAAATGTGCTTAACAGCTCCAGAAAAAGCTACTAAGTGGACTCATATATTGATATATCATTTGTTCCATCCAGCACATTAATGTTATGAGGTTGTAACTTCTTGCGCCTTTAACTTTTAAATCCTGTTTTATAACACATTTTATGGAACAACAGATTAAAATGAACTTAATGCACTTACGATGTGCTCATACTCATAGTGCCTCATAGTCAGGGGTGTTGTTGAAGTTAAGCACGACTAAACCAAAGAGCTCATGATGCCTCACAACACCTAATATTACTAGACTTTTTAAATCCAGAAAGATCAGAGACGTGGCAGTGACTGAGCGTGCTGTCAGCGCTCGTTCTGCTCATCTCAGTTAAACCCTGAAACACCTCATTATCTTACAATCGCTGGGTAGATCTGTGTAAAGTGCTGCAGGCCTGAAAATCCCATCTTGACAATTTACAGTCGGCATAAAGATGAATTGGAGTGGTATTTTTTCAAATTATGTTTCGATTCGTAGTTGATTATGAAAACAGGGAAGTGTATTTGTTTGACATTCACACTCCACTTGTTTTTTCCAGAGACAACTTCCTGGTCTTGGATATCTTTTTTGAAGCTCTGAACTATGAAACAATTGAGCAAAAGAAAGCCTACGATGTTGCAGGTTTATTAGGTAATATTTCCTCTCGTCGCTGAATATGTAAACATACAGAGTGAAACGTGTTGGTATATTTACCAGGAGCTGTTCTGGCATCATGTCCTTAAGTCCTCTTTCTTTTTTTAGGTGACATTGGTGGACAGATGGGCTTATTCATTGGAGCCAGCATCCTGACAATCTTAGAAATACTGGATTATATCTATGAGGTACAGTGTCAGTGTGAGCCCACACACATCAGCCAATCACAATGTGAAATCAGAGCAGGCTGTGATATAATTTGTGCTAATTAACAGCTGTATTTCAGCAAGACATCTGTTGTTAAACTATTTATGAAACAGCTTCACTGTTTATTTTAATTTCAGTCAATATTGACAAATTTTAACGTTTAATGTTATGCATGTTCGTACACATCGCAACAATCTCAGAAATCCAGATATAATCCTCAGACTATCTAACGACTGGCAGTGTATGTTATCACTTATTATGCACGTGAGGGGTTTCATTTGATTTCCTGGCTGGAGAAACTCATATCCGCTCAGGTCTGTGCTGAGGACATGCTGGTCTTGAATATGAACTCAGGTCTCAGCTGTATCACCTTTAAGCTTTCTAGCCTGCTGCTGCCTGCTGACTGCCAAACATGTATGAATAAAGCAAAATCAGAGGGAGGGACTGTAATGCAGCCATCACGGTGAATGAACTCTTCACTCTCCTGCGTCTCTTGTCTCCCTCGCACATCTCTGCACTTTCAACCTCCCTGCTGCTGCGCTGTGGGCGAAACCAGGTGATCAAGCACCGGATAAAACGTCTGCTGAGGCCGCAGAAAGAGGAGAAGAAAACCAAGCAGCAGACCAGCACGGTTGCAACAGTGGGTCTGGAGGAAATCAAAGCAAAGGTAGAGCACATACTGTACGGTAACAGCTGCACTCTTTTTTTCATGCCAAGTATACAACTTTCCCTGCAGCACTGTAACTGCATTAGGAAACTACAAGGGAGAAGCAAATTAATTTTTCCACTTCTAAAATAATGAGGAACGCGTTGTTCCTAATTAGACTTAACCACTGTGCAAAGAAACATCCTCCCCTGGAGCTTGGATTTGTTGTTGCACAACTTTTTTCTGAAGTTGCTAAACAATTTAAACAATGGACTGCTTGTCTCACAGCTGACCACATCTGTGTCTCACTTCCATCTCTAACAGGGTTTTTTTTTTTTTAAGCAAGTCAGCCAGAGAAATCAGAAAGATATATTATGTTAGCATTGAATATTTAATAGCTTTGATGGGCAGAAATCCCCAGTATTTATAGCAAAACAACAACAAAAAAACAATAACACTTCACATAAAATTGATTCAAGCTAAATGGGAACTGAGCTCTCTATTAACTTAAAATATATACAGCACTTAAATGTAATTTACACTTAGCTGCTATTTACCTGGCAGCCTCTGGTATCTTTCTCTCTGAAACCATGGCCAAAGCTGCAGTGTAAGTGTTGTACATACCAGCGTGCACAATGTATTTAGCCGACATCCAATGACAATAAGTTTTTGCTTTTGTCAAAATGTTTAATGTCAGTAGTGACATTTAAAAAAAATACTTCAACATCTTGTATGTGGACTGAGAGTGGAACAGCAGTATCTTGTTTTGTTTTTGTTTGTTTGTTTTCTATCTAAACAGTATATGGTTTTATGGGAATGTATGTGCTGTTACTGTTAGCAGACAACAGCCTGACAGGACACAACGTAGAAAAATATGTTTGGGGACTTTTGATCTATTAATTATGTTCTTTTTGTGCTTTTATGTATAGTTTCCAGTTGACTCCATTACATATCTTTGTCACAAGTCCTGTGAGTCAGTTACTACTCCATCTAAAGTATGATCATGGTAAAGATTGTGCTGGATTATCTACGTGTTGTCACAGATGACATTACACTGTGTCTTGAAGTTGACTTGTTTGCTGTGCCTTCAACAGGAGCCCAATGACATGACACGGAGTCACCCGGAGGGGGCGTATGCCAACACGATCCTCCCCAACCACCACCATCCTCACCCTCACCCTCACCCTCACCACCATCATGCCGGGCACCACGGCGTGTTTGAGGACTTCGCTTGCTAGAGTCAACCATCGTTTCCAGTCCTGGTGACATCAAAAGATATGAGCTGTCTGTGTTGAGATCAGTAACAGACCCTTGGCGTGTCCCTTGGTCCTTTGTTGTCACCAGTGAAAAGCTACAGCCAAAGTCGAACACCAAACTCGTGCTGCTAACAAAGCACTTGTACGTACAGTATGTAGGCACAAATTGGACACAGCTTTTACGTTTGTTTGTTTCTCTCTCTCTCTCCGGATGGGACCCCTCTCAACTTTGTCCTGCTTCACGTAAGAAGTCAGGCACTTTGTGATTTCGGGACCATAATCACTATAAGGGAACAAGAGGAGGACTGCATGTCACCATGATTCAGTTTATAAAGGAAATACATCATTTATTTATTCAGCTAGCATTTCTGATTTCTTCTTCTGTCTGTATCCCTCCTTTTACCTGCCCTCCTTCCTCATGGAAAACACACTGTATCATATCAAGCCATTATAAATTATGTAATTATTTAAGGAGATACTATTATCTATATGTTCTATATACAAGATGAGAATACTTACATCCATCCAAAATATGGGGGGAATTATTTAGGTTGAACTGTATGACCTTGGCTTAGAAGATCTAGCAGCATCTTTCCACATGATACACTTCGTCTGGTTTGTGGTTAAGGTGTTAGAGAGTAGCATTGTACTTGTACATAAAGTCCAACTTTAAAATGAGAAAGCTCTAAAGTTCTGTTTCAATGGTTGTTTATATTCAGTTAAATATAGTTGTAACTTATGTAAGATTAATTTTAGTTATTTATACATTTGAGAAAAGACTTTTATATGAAAAATATTGATCACGATTGTAGCAATCTACTGTACACTTACAATCTGCAGATATGTTAGACTGCCAAACATCAATATGTGTCCACGTTAACAAAATGGACTGATGATGACTATTAGCTCCATCGTTTCCTTTTATATGTCCTGCTTTTTCCAAGACAAACACACAAATCTTCTGCATATGGACGATGTTTTCAGTCATGACATGCTTGTGCTTAAATTATGCGTCTTATACAGTTAATTTCTGCCCTCCATCCACTCTTCACTTTGGTTAGCATCATAACTTTAGGCTGACATAAGCAATAAGAAACAGAATTTTATTTTTTGCCAAGTCATCTCCTTCAGCTTGTGGGCCAGTATCACTGTAAAAGTGTAGCAGCTATTTACAGTGTCGATCCGGCGTGTGTGTGTGTGTGTGTGTGTGTGTGTGTGTGTGTGTGTGTCTGTTTGTTGCATGTGCACTTTACCATTTTTGCACACATCGCTGAGCACATTACACTGATGCGTCTCAGCTGAGCTGATCCATGAAAAAAAAGGAAAGCTTGAAAATTTCAGAATAGTTAGCATGAAAGCTAAGAGTTATGTTGCAGTAGTAAGGTTTTTATCAAACAAACGTAGAATTAGAACAGCTTTTACTTTCAGTCCCAAAATTGTAGAGAGGGGTTTAATTTAAAAACTGCCCCGGAGGCTGAAATGTTCTTACTGGTTAACTTAATCCTTAGTGGGTGGGACAAAGACACAACTGTTTAAAAGAGCACAAGTTAGCAAAGTAGGAATGAAAAATAAAACACACTCTTTACATCGATTCATTCATAGTCATGTTTGTCATTATCGTGGAAGGTCAGCTTGCCCTTACGCACTGCAGGAACTTAATAACCTTTAACCTCTAGCTTCTCATAATCTCCCCAAGAGCTTTTAAGAACTTGAGACTTTTAATGCGAGTCATCCTTTAAACATTGAAAATTTTTGGATTGACAGTGTTTCAAAAGGCATCAGCAAATACCAATAGTACCTATAGTATATAACTTTACTATGAATTTTTTTTAGTAGGAGAGTTAAAGCGACTGTAGCTAAAGCGATTTTGTAGGAAGTCGACAACTTTGCCAACACAGCCGAACATCAAGCAAGTGCAACAACACAAGACATAGCAGCCAGAGCTAGACTCAGATTTATTCTTGTCCAGAAGCATGTCACTCTCTTTTTCTTTTTGGCCTCCTTCTTTGTCGTCTCAAATCTCTTCGCCTCTGCCATACTTTGCCTCTGCTAAACCTGGTTACATTGACCCCTTGCCCAGCTCCGGTTCTTGCACAGCACCAGCTCCGCTCCCTGTCAGTATTCGCCCACATCCCTGCCCTGAAAACCACCTCTTAACTCCTCGTCCCCTCCTGTGTTCTGACCTCACAATCCATGCAACACAGCTAACAAACTGACTAACAAACTAACAGCAGCTATAATTCACAGCAGTTTACTTACAATGAAGTTGTGTAGGTATACATTTTCTTTTACATCTTTGCTGGCTCCAGGGCACTGCTGGCACTGACACAAGCTAGGCGGTGGTCAACAATGGGGTCCAGCTCTTTTAAGCACTTCACATGTTTTTAATTTATTCCCTGCAATGTGTTTGTTGTTTCCAGATGCTGAGTAGTCTTCTTGTCAACTATTTGTTCTCAATGGTTCCTTACCCGGACTAACAACTGTTTTTTACAGTTTTCTTCTGTTTTTAAATATTGGTTGTGCTGCTCAGTATAGACGCAGCAGTAAAACGGCAGTTGTTGTTGTTGTGGTGCTTGTTGTTCACCTCTGCTTTTCCACCTTTACTGTGATGTGACACCACATCTAAAAAGGCTGATAGCTGAACAAACTAGCTAATCTAAACAATTTGACATGATTTGACACTGTTGCTTATGTCAGTGGCGTCATTTGCAAACATTTGTTCAGCTTCGTACTCATCTTCATTGAACCACATAAAGAAGCATTCAGGAATGTGCTTTCATAGATGGTGCGATGCCTGAGCTGCGGTCTTTTTTTTTTTAATTAACTCTGACCTGAAAAATGTTAGACACGTTGCTTCATTAGTGCGTCATAAATTCTGATGCTGTCCCATCATCCATTTATATATTTGACAACGCTGGAAAACTAGAAAATGCACCCTCTGATTTACATTCAGTTGTAACACAGGACAAGCTAAATCACAAGATATCTCTGTAGAGAGGTTGATCATGTTTCCTTTCCAGTATGCTAGCAGTGTATTTGCCCCCAGCTGTTTGGGCACACATACTTCAAAACTATAAGATCCTGTTTTTTTGCTTATTGAGGATAAATTTTGATTGCTGAAGTCTAACCCTAAAACACACAAAATCTGAGATTTGACAAGCCTTTGTCTGGGAAATTTATGAAATACTTAACATTACAGAATATCATGTTTACAAATGACAACATAATTTTCCTGTTAATTTGATCGGTGCATTCTGTTGCCGCAATATTGTTATACATCACTTTAGCTCACAATGAGATTCCACAGTCCTCCATCTGTCTGATCCCCCCCTCCTGTCAAGTAATCATGAGCTATACATGGCTGTTTAATATTCATAATCATGTGTCACTTTGACATTTTCAAAAGGTTCCCAATCACAGTCTCTGATGGCATCCTGTACAGGCCATGCATAACAATCTTCTCCTCTGTCATCAATAATTGTAGCTATCCTCAGACGAGCCACACAGGGGCTGGTGTGTTGGGATGAATACAGGGCAGCATTTTCACTGTAGAGTTCTGTTAGTTCTTTGTAGAAAGGCTTTTTCTTTAATCTTTCAGATGTTGTTTTAGCTGCACTGGGAAACAACCTGATTAGATTTGTACACAAAAGTAAAAACAGATAAGTTGATTACAAAAAAAAAAACAGTTCATTTTACGGCTTGCAGTCCGTGTGAGGTGCCACAGGGCTGAGAGGTGGGCGGCAGGTCTGCACTGTAGCAGATAGGACAACTTCCGTGCTTGACAACATGTAGCTCACATTCCTCGGATTCCTCAAGCCTCCAGTCTGAGCTCTCTTCTTGCACAGCTCTTTGGGCCTACCTTTTTATAGCTCCACGACGTTCAGCCTGTACGTGCTTATCACATTATCCATAAAAATCTATTTAATCTGACAAGCCACTGATGTTTCTGAATATGTGCTGCCATGTCTTTTTCAGCTGCTTTGTTTTTTTTTCTTCTTCTTTTGGTTGAGGTCCGAGTGGTTATTTTAGAAGAGAAAAATATGAATTGCGGGGTTTTTAAAAAAAACAAAAAAACAAAAAAAAAAACAGCTGTCAGGACTTCATCAGTATAAATTTCATCCCATATCTGACAGAGATGGAAATGAACCATCACTGCGGTAACAAAGAACGCTTGCATTTTGTACAGATGTGTGATATTGTGATTATTTCCTCTGTTAGAACACATTTTATAAATGTTAAATATGATAAATACAATAACTATTAAAGTTTAGATTGGTAAAACCAGTGCCTCCTAAATCCAAAGCCCAGTTCACTTTGTAACTCTATGTTGTCTATGTTTTCTTTACAGTTATGTAAATGTATTTCAATTTTTCCACCGTTTAAAAGCCTCTCCACCACTGACAAAGACTTTGTTGTAAGTGATTTTTTATTTATTTTAAAGGTTACAAGACGACATCTCAAAGGTAGGTTTTTGGGAAATATGGGTCAACTCAGAAGGTCTTTGAAGCTACATAATTATCTAGTTAGTATAAGTGAAGTGATTTACTGGTCGTCCGTCTTCATGTCAAGCAAACTGTAATTCGACCTCTGACAATACCCTCCAGATGAACCCAAATTGTCATGAAAACTAAAAATTTTACTCAAGCACTTGAAACAACTGTGCCCCAGTGTGGGAGGAGAAAGTCCTGGGATCGAACGTAAAATGAAGTACAAAATAATGACTTACAATTAACTCCCAGCTGCTCTGTAGTTATGTGGTTTTACAGCATGCCTCAGGGTAGTGCATACGGACCCTTGAAATAACTAAAGCTGTAATTAAGGTTGCAACGTTTTCCCTGTTTTTACCCAACCCAGACATGGGGAATACCTTGGGTCTGACATGGGCAGGAATGTTAACTGCAGTCCTACTGAGCACATACAGGGAACATGAATACCAGTTTGTATTAGAAATATTATTTTTTATAAATGTTCAGTAACACTGCAAAACTCAACTCAAGTTCTGAACTTGGACCTGTGCTGTAGAAAGTGAACGTGCTCTTCTGCTGACACCTAAAGGACGAACCGGATTTTGTAGCAGGACTATTTTCTCATTAAAAACAAGA
Source organism: Larimichthys crocea (assembly GCF_000972845.2). Lineage (NCBI taxonomy): Eukaryota > Metazoa > Chordata > Actinopteri > Sciaenidae > Larimichthys > Larimichthys crocea. Next base: position 8,249,722 of record NC_040028.1, read on the forward strand.
CAACCGAAACAAGAAGTGTTTATATTCAAATATTTTATTTAAAAATTACAATAATTCACAGTTCATTGGGAATTACAGCACACATTAAAATGTGATCAGCATTTATTAAAATATATTGCTTTGGTTATACTAGTACCCACATACATAAAATAATGTAAACCAATCCAGGTCAAAACATCGAAGGAAACTTTAAAAGATTAGCAGATGTATTTTCCTGCTAATTACTTAACTGAAGCTGAAATACACACATTTTAAATTGTGATTTTCAAAGCGTGTGTTGTATTTTTTCATCAACAATTATAAAATAAACTGCTGTGTAAATGAAGCGAGGAAAAAAAAGGCTTAAAAATATAGAAAATAAAATATTTATACATGTACAGAGTCATGAAAGCCTCTGTTAGTGCAGAAAGAATTCAAATCTGCATAATTCATAGAGAAATGACAAATCAATAAGTTATGGACAAAACACTTCGCTCAGCGATGGTGGCTGTGTTAACAACACAGGGTGATTAATCTGCCACGCTCACTTAATTCTAAGATTTTTACGTCTACCGAAGACAAAGATGACGCAGATCACCACCACAATAACTTCATATTGTATAATCTCAGCCCTCCATCTTTCACAGTGGTTTTTATGGAATATTAAGTTTCCAATTCTGCACATTATTAGTGTCAAACTCTTCAAAAGGAATCAAGGAGAACATTCATGTTGTGTCAGCTGGAGCGCCGTCACCGTTGTAGATCTGCTCTCGTGAAGACAGAGATGCGTTATAAAAATGAATGCAAAAAGCTAGAACTGAACTCCATAGACTGTTTACATGGAAGAAAATACAGCAAAACACTGTTGAGGACCACCACTGTGGATGTACCGCTTCCAACACATACTTTGAATCCAATTAAAGTTAAATAAAAAAGGACTTTCCTTAATTTTATGTATTTCAAACTAACTCTGATGATGAAAAGTGTCTAGTGTCAGTAAAATACATTAAAGGTCTTGTCAAAACAAATTACAGTGTATTTACCTAACATTGAACAGAAAGTCTCACTGTGTAGTGTCATGAACAATATTGTGATTTACACACTGCTGTACTTGCAGCAAACACTATGAAATTAAAAGTCCTGTCCTCCGTAGGACATCAAATAGTTGTGTTATTTGTAATATTGCACATTATAATATACTAATAACGTTCTGGTGTCCTGTACCGCTACCTCCACCACCACTCAGTCATGTTGAAAAGGCCTCCCATCAGACTGCACTGCGACTGGGACAACACAACCATTTCTAAAAACCGAGTTCATAAAATGGAGGATAATGACACCGTTAAATAACAATCTCTTTAACAATACAGTCCAAATTACTTTGGAAAAGTTAAACATCTATTAGAGTTTAAAAACTGTCTGCTATATGCTTGGTAATGTGGAAAGATATTTCATACATTCTTAATTTCAAATCATTTCTAAACTAACTAAAGTCTGCTTTGAAGTACTGCTTACTTCAATTAGGACAAATGACACACCTGTGCAATCACATCAGACATTTACCAAGGTGATTTCCCCCCATAATTCATATTTCTCCTTCGCCTCCTGCAGGTAAATACAAATGGAAAAGACTCTGAAGACCAACGGATGATACTTTTCTAGTAACTCCTTCTCTCCTTTGAGGCACATATCAAACCTGTGGATGGCTGGGAGCGTAAGCTTACCTTTAAAAAACTGTAACTGATTAAATTCTCCAAGCTATGTAACAGGCTATTTTATCCACAGTGAAGGATAATATCTCCCACCAATTCAAAACTCATGTTGTAATGTACCAAAAATTGATAATGAACATCAGCTGTGCATCACCTGAAGGGGTGACCGGCAAAACTGTGTAACATAAAGATAATTTCAAAACAGTTATCACATCAAAAGTCAGTGTCAAGGCACGTAATGAGATGCGCTTCTGTAAATACTCAAATCAGTAAATATCAAAAGCTCAATGCCCTTGTGTGAAGGGGCACACAACCTGTGGTTCAATATATTAATGTATATTTATTAGAGCCATACACTGAAAAAAATAAGGGGTCGTACCCAGCACACATAGGTATGCTACCTCCCCAACAGATAATAGTCGGAAGGACGACTTTTCTTCCTGGAGTTAATGAATCAAAAAGGATAAAATCCTATGAATACTGGAATTACACTGGACACATGAAAGGAAAAACAACGCCAATGGGTACCTATGTAGCCACGAGGCAGCTCTACATCAACACTCTGCGACTCTGAGTTTCTGCCATCTAGTGGTCGGAAACTGCTTAACGCAGCTTTCAGAATTGTCAGAGTAGCAGAAACATTTGGTTCCATCATCTCATCTGTACAAGTAAACATTTAAGAAAAGTTTTATCAGGAATGTACTGCATTCATTTTTTTCCAAACTAGCTAAAAACTCGAACAAACCAAATAACCCTTGATGCACACTGAAAGATGGAGAATGTCAGGCAGGGTCACATATGTAAGCACAGCCCCAATAATGGGCTGGTGAGGCTTAAATTATGGGTGGTACTGCATGTGTTGCTCCTGTTCACCCCAAATTTTAGCTTGCATAAAAAAGCTATTAGCTTCCAACGTCCCAATGTCCATTTAAAAACACATGCAGGAGCAGAAGTTCACCTGCATTTTCAAGTGCTGTTTCCTTGTTCTTGCTCAAATAACAGCATGGCAAGCTGGGAACGAGAGCCAAGACCTTCCAAGTTGCTCTGAACACATCTATGATAGATGTCTTCACTAAGCCGCGGGTTGCAGGCTTGGTAGCTGTACTGCTGATGCAATGCTGGCTCCACAGCCCTGAATACATGCAGACCCGAATACTTGACAAACATGTCAAAGATGTCCAGGGTCTCTAGTATCTCCTCATTCTCTTGGACATCTGCCACCATTCGTGTGCGTGTCGCCATGTAGTCAGAGTTGTAAAAACAGGCTTCATCAAACGACCTGCGGTCAAAATGGCCTGCATCTTTGACCAGATCAGTTGTGACTGGACGCTGTTGGTTGTGATAGGCCACATCAGGCTTGTAGTCCTGGAAATGGATGGGGAAAAACACCTGCCAGTTGTTTATGGAGTTCATACGGCAACGGTTCAGAAACTCTGAATTGATATTTGTGTTGGCATGAGCCAAGAAGAACAGCGTGTCAACAGGGTGCTTCTTCGAGATAATGTCCATAAATTTGATCTGAGATGGTGTTTCCGTCTTGACGCTTATCCATGGGATTTTTACTGTAGGGTATTTGCGTTCATATGTGTTTATCTGGGTCTTCACACTAGCAAATATATCATTCTGGTTAACCTGCTGTGCCTCTACTGGGTCATAAATAAACAAGAATGTTAGGATAGCATTTTCACTTGTCTCAAAAGCATTTGAGGCAAAGACTTCCAGGAAATGGTCGACATAGCTCCGGTCCTGCCGAGTAAGAGGTATAATGATGTGAACCCTTGTGGCTTCAGTGACATAGGGCATAGGAATTATCTCAATCCGACTCAAAGGTCGCACCAGATGAACCCGCTTGGTGATGGAACGGCTATGACCTTTTTGGTTAACAACCTCTAGCTGAAGATCCAATGTGTACTCCATGCCCCTAATGGGGTCAAAGCGCCTGTAGCCATTAATAAGCTGCTGCTTCTTTAGGTGTAGGACGGGCTTGTACTTCTTATTTAGCTCTCCCATGGCTACGTCAATTACGTCAGCCACATCCATGCGATCAATGCCGCTCAGTTCACACTTGGGAGAGCCATCAATGCATGAATAAATCTCTTCCTCTGTAAAGTATTCCCACTTCAGAACTTCAAACCGTGATTTCGGCTCAAAGGGTGGATTGATCCCCACTGGCCATTGGGCAGTTCGGTTGCCCTCAAAAGCAACCACGCTCACATTCTTTATTTCTGCCTGTGGAAACAAGAAGCATTCTGATCTAGACAGTTGTTGACCAAACATTTACACAACCAATACTGTTTGAACCTACAATACAGGTAAGCAAAGACAAACCGGGTTTTTATTTTTGAATAAACCTTGGATGATTTGTGGTACTTGAAAATCAGCTTACCTGCAGCTTAGCAATCTCATCGTAAGTCTTCTGGAGTTCAATCTCAGTGAAGTATCGGTGCAGGCGGTACATCTGTTCAGGGTCTGACACTGGATGGACAGTCAGGGCTTTCTTGAACTGTTCGTTTTGTTCCTTACTGGGATCAGAGTTTTTTCCCAGCTCATAATGGTGGTACTGATGCCCCTGAGAAGAAACAGAGAGGTCTTTTCATGAGGCGTTTTAAATTCGGCATGACAGAAACATGCCTATGTTACTCCAAGCTTAGTTGTTTTGCTACGCTACTTCCGTTCTCAAACAAACATTACACACTGTCCAGACAGCATCTTGGGCTCGTCTCCACTGCAAACAGGTTGGTTTTAACCATAATTATACAGTAAACACTGAGATATATTTAAAGAATGCAGTACTATTGTTACAAGTACAGTTCTGGTCATTTTCAGGAACTACATTTGCTCTGAACAAGAGAGATGTTTGATCTTAATGAATTTGTCCACTGTTGATATTAATAAATTCAGGTTAAAAATAAACAATGAGGTGAAACCTACACGAACAAATAGGTGACACTGGTACCTAAATCCCACTTTAAGACACAGTAATTTAAGCTGAGAACAGAGTAACCACCTAAGGAGCTTGAGTGATTGAAAAAAGTGAATCCAATCTGATAAAGCTATTAAAAGAACAAAGAATGGAGACACTGCTTAACTGAGCAGAAAAGCCACTCAACCAACAGTTTCCAGCTTGCAGTGGTACACTTAGTGAACCATTGCCCATGTCTAATTGTCATCAATGTTCGCTCTTAACACATGTCTGGCTCTATGTTAAAGCTGTTTTCTTCACCTACACGAAGCCTTTCAAGTTTCCCCCCTGCTTCCTTGCCTTATCTAGCAGAGGTTTTCCTGGAACTCTTCTAGCTCAGGACACTTTAGTTAGCCATGCAACTCACTATAACAAGATGGTTTCCTGCACTGGGTCATGGCCAAGAAGGATAAAATGGAAGCAAGAGACTTTGAAAAAAGGCATCACTAAAATATTGACCCACATGTAGGTATAGACAGTATGGACAGTAAGTTCATATTTACATCCTTCAACAATGTATTTGAATGTCTTGACAAAGACCACAAACTTTTATATGGATGAAGCAAACTGCGCTGAATAAAATAAACAGTTGACTGAAAGGGCACTAGGACAGATCAGGACTCCACAAAGCTTGTTTGACCTTAAATGCTAATGACATTACAGGAGCACAGAATGTTGACCCACAAGGGATTTTCACACCATTGAACCCAAGCAGGGGTGTCAGCTGTGCTCTGCTCTGCCTGTTTACCTATTCCACATTGCTGCTTCAGCTGTGGAAAAAATGAAAGGAATTAGCCATCTACTCTGTAATATAAATACCACCTCTGTGTTAGCATGGTAATTACAGTTTTATATAGCTGTCAGTCACTTAAGTGCTGTCCGAGAAGCAAAGCGTGATTTCTGCCATTATAGTTTTGTTCTTCTGTCCGAGAAGGGCAGACCCTGCTGTAATCTGCTTCACAACTGTTCCCTAAACTGAGACACAGTTGAAAAGAGATGTATGGTGTTAAATGAGTACAGCTCTACAAGAATACCTCCACTTACCTCATATTCGCTGACACAGTTCGTGCTCGTGTAATCAATGATGCATCTTCCGAGCCACTCGTCGGGCCTCGCGCTCAGGATGTCGTTCCTGCAGTTTTCCAGGAAGGGCTGGAGTCGGAGAAGCAAGGTACGTGACAAGAGGTACCCGAACCCTCCGTAGCAGTACTTCCCTTCCATCTCTCCACCTATGAACTCTTCAGGACTGCCCATGTAAAGTTCTCGATCCATGCTCAGGTGATCCACCAGGGCTTTGATCCTGTCAGCTTCGGTGTAGGTGTCATCTTGGACGAAGTAAAACCAGTCATATTCGTTGATGTAATGGTCTAAAATGTACTTGATGTTCTGGAACATGTTCCATATCAGTCGCTCATCTCCATGAGAGACGACAAACATGCCGTGGGGGACTTTGCGGTTGCGCATGCCGGTGAAGAAGATCACGGTGTCCAGGTGATGGCTAATGGTGCGATTGACAGCTACACCCAGCGTGTTTATGGTGTTTTTGGACGTCAGGACACCGACAAACAAACGCTCTCGCATCCCCAACTCTGTGCTTATGTATTTAGCCCTGAAAAAGACATCAAGACAGCTACTGAATAAAAAGATAAACCATCACCAAAAATGTTTGTTTGTTTTCATAACGTTCATGTTTAGTTTATTAACTGATTATGGGAAATTTATAAAAAGGCAGAAATCTGAGATCTCGACTAAATTTCATTGAAATTCTGAATGTTTTTAAAATGCCCAGACTTGCAGAATACCAAGAAAAAATGATTCATGGAAAAGATTCTCTGGAAAAGTAAACAACATGCCACAACTTGTGATTCATGGCATCACCCAACCACCATGACATCAACCCAACCTAACCTTCATTTCCGTTATACTGCAAAAGTCAGAAATTATCCGGTTTAGAGCTGAAAATGTTTGTGGATGCATATGATAATAAAATTTTATATGAGTTCTGGGCAAACAAGACTTGACTTTGGGGTCAGGGCAGTTGTGATTTCACTACTTTTTGACAGTCCATTACCTAAACAAATAATTTGTCCACGGAAAGACCAAAAGCTATTAAGATTAATAATAATCAACCTTTAAAGTCTGTGTAAAGGCAATTCCATGTTTCTTTCAAAACACAATAAGTGTGTTTGAAAAAGTTGCTAAAAACGTGTGAAAAGACTTGATGTATTACTGAAATGTGGAGTTAAGAGGTTCAAACAGAAACCTGGATGGCTTACAGCTCTTTCCACAGGGGAAAAGTCTCTTTCTCAGAAATGCAATGCAGTGTGACCACTTTTGGGTGTGAGTGCTAACACTGAAACAAGGTCTCCATCCAGAAAAATCTTGGAAATGTCTGGCTGTTTACAAAGAAAACGTGAGGCTGAACTCCTCCAGCATGGAGGCATGGCACAAAATATGTGGTTAATGTTTACTTTATGGAAAGCAGGTAAAAAAAAAAAAAAAAAAACATCAGGAAAGAGAGACTTTTATCAGACTTTGGGAGGAAAACAAATCAGATTATGCTTAATTATAACCTATTTTTCATGTTGTGAGTGTAAAAATCACACATGGCAACAAGTGACATCTATACAGCTGACATTATGTGAACACCATGATTTATTCATAAAACCCTGAGGATGAGCTGAGGCCTGCTGCACTGTAGGGTATAATGATGAGGTCTGTGTTCAAAACAAGGTAAGCCATATTATTATCAGCCTACTCACAGTTAAAGTGGTCAAAGCCTACCTGAAAACTTTCTTCGGGGCACTCTGCTGGACTTGTTTATAAGGGACTATTCTCGGTTCAAAATCCTCCTCGGACTCCACATCGTTGATGCTGGAAATGGAGTTTGGTTTTCGGGCTCCTTTGAGCTGTCCATCCTGCCCTAAAGTCACCTCCTCGCCCTCTTTACCGTCCAGGTAACACGCTTCTTCCGTCCAGTTTACACTCAACAAACTCAACGTGAACCCTAAAGAAATACCGATTACCACCGGGCCGACCGACCTTAGGACAGAAATAAACGCTGAAAATCTCATCTTGTTCGTCGGCTCTCTTCGCAGTCCCGCGTCGCTTCAAAAGAGAAAAGGCGTCCACAAACAGGCCTCTAGTCCGGGGCAGGTCAACTATACATCAAGCCTGACCCGAAGCTGTCGATGTATCGACATTCAACTTGAAGAAAAGATGTAGCTTCTTCCTTAAAATTTACGCAGGATTCTTACGTGTCAGTCTCGCCGCCGCCCGGCTCCTCCCCGGCCCTCCGCGTCAGAGGCGGGGGGCTAGTTCCAGACGTGCGGATGAAGCCAAGCTGCGCAGCGCGTAGGGATATACAAACAAGCCCAAGTGACGACAGACAGGAAAGGTGAACCGGAACACAGCCAACCTCTGTTAATACCAGGTGATGTCCTCCGTTCACCTCAGGCTCAGGTTCACTCACTTGTGTTAGGTCATGTTTTTTTGTTTTTTTATTTAACTGAAGCTCAAATGACAGACAAGTGATTGAGGAAGGATTCAGATGTCTACCAGTACGTGCTGATATCATGCTGGATATAATACTGCAAGACAGCAGGGCTGGCCCTAGGATTTTGGTGGCCCTAAACCAGATTTTGTTTGTGGCCCCCAAGCAGCAACCTCCTGAGAAGTGCTAAAAACTGTATTTTTTCTTCCGGAGTCAATCTCCATATGCGCCTGTATAATATATATATATATATTATATATTTATTATATATATATATGAACTATATTAGATATATCTTATCTATATATAATCTAGATAGATAGATAGATAGATAGATAGATAGATAGATAGATAGCTGTTAAGGCTAAAAGTTGGGCATAATTTACAGCCACTTGATTGACAAAGTGCCATTACAGATGGCTTATTCGAGCACCCAGACGTCATTCAGGTCCACGGATGATCCACGTCTTTGCCAATATTTACATTAAAGTGGCAGCGGCCAGCACAGCATATTTTTGGCTTCAAAACAGCGCTTTGCAAACCTACAAGCGACATCACTCAGGCTCTGTCCATTCTTTATGCTGTCATTGATTTTTATAGACTAGTAGACATTACATATTATTTACATCCTTCCAAATTATCCAAATATGATCTACAAAAATACATTTACAATACAATTTAATATAGCTAGAACCTTTTGAGGCATTAATGCTATTAGACTATGCATTAATGATTTAATATATATTTAATATGTAAATGTTTTAGTTGACTAAGTACAGTAGTACATAAGTACATATCTATATATAGTATATAAACAGTGTATTATGTAAACTGAGCATCTTTGGCTCTAAAACTTCTCTCAGGATTAATTAACTTCCAGCTTATCCCATCTAAAAGAAAGTAATGGTACTTATAATACAAACTCTTGTACCTTGTGAATCTTATCATCTTTTGTGGCTCTCATGAGGTGCATCCTGCCTGACTGTACAAATACACTTTGTATAATTTATGATTTCAGATGTATAATTTAAGATATTGTGTTTTTCCCAGCCTGTTGTTTTGTTCTTATGTTGGTAGTCAGGTCTAACCTCCAGAGCGCAAAGTTATATGCCCAGCTGGAAAAGAGAAGATTTCTGTGCATCTTGTGAATGATTAAAAACAATATGAGCTTGTAAATCACAAATATTATATTGTACTTTTACTGAATAACCTTTCATTGGCCTATCCATATCACATTACTTTTTAAAGGATTTATCCAGAGTGTGAAATAAGTACACACCATTGTTGATGCTCTGTGAGAAAAGTACTTCATGTGTATTTTAGTGATAATTAGCTCAGCTTTTAGCTCATCCACATGGCTCTCGCTGTTCCTCTCGGCTCTGTGCTCCTCATCCACATATAAGGGGCAGTGTGCTTTGCGGCCTGCTGAATCAATCCTTCAATTGCATATTTTTGAGTCTTCTCATGAAACCCGCTGCCCCTGATCTCACTTAGCTCACTGGGACCTCCATCCTCTCTCTGATGCATACAGCCTGGGCAAGATCAGCAGCAAAATAATAAAACATCTCATTGTCCTGTTACAGGTTTCTTCACACTGTTTTTATACATACTTCCCACTTTTGTTGGATAAATGAACATGATGTTTGTGATTGTCAACTTGAAAGCCTTTAAAAGTCTGAGAGTCAGTATGGTTGCTGTGCTGGTGATGTACTTTTTCCCTTATATACATACAGTGTTTATGTGTATGAACATACAATAACAGATAAATACCAACAGATATTCACATATCCCTCTAAAGGAAGATCTGAAGCTTAATTTTATGTGAGTATTTTATTGTCACCTGAATGTCTCTCTCTGTGATAGTTAACTAAATTGTAATTATCAAAGTTTCCTCTCTTGGAATATTGTGATTGTGTTTTACATCCTCTGTTCAGCTTTTTCAAATCGATTCTCTGTTCTGTAGTGCCCTCTGGTGGTAGCCAAAATAACTACCTCAATTATCTGAATTTGGATCATAAAAAGGGGTCAATCAAAATGCTCAGCTGTGATCAACTGTGATATAAATTAATCTGTTGGTTTGGATGAAGTCTAATGTGGGGGATCATTTTTACAGGCACTGTAAAAACAATATTCTGTTCAAAGGAATGAGCATTTCCTCTAAAACAAAATTATATAGTTATTCTAAATAAACTATAAAAACTATAAAATAAACAAATCATTTAAAACTTATTTTCTTATCTTTGTCATATACAGATAGGCATTGAGGATTGTTTGGTAATATGACAATGTTGTCCAATGTCAAGTCTGATCACAGTTTGATCACATGATATAGGGTCCATAATAATAACTTGCACTGGGGCTCGCTGTAATTATCATATGTGACTGTCAGGTGTGGATTATTTTACTGCTAAAAGTCACTTTTAAACACACTGTTTACATGTGCAGAAGTCTATTACGACACATGATGACACCTCACCTATAGGTGATGAAGTTAAATGGCCACAAGAGGTCGTTTGTGTTTGTAATTCATCACCGTACAAAACATTAATATTTCCTTGACAGGTCATATAGTTAAAAAAAAAAAACCCACCATCAATCATCATAACTGCTGTGTGCATTTAAATGCCTTGATAAAAAAAAAGGTGTGCTTTAGCAGGTATCAATTTTAAGCATTTATTGTGAAGAGATCATCCTCTGTGTATAACACAATTTAAGAGAGCATTAATTAAAATGTTCAAAACATAAAGAAATATTCATAATAATCATTTTTCTTAAGTGATATAACTGCAGTATAAATAGTTATCCAGCTGGTATTAAAGGATAGGTTCAACATTAGGTCAATAGCCAGCTGCCGAAATTAGTCAATTGAAAAATACATTTCAAAGTTTATCCGAAGATAATGTGAGGCTTCAGCAGTCGAAGTTAGATAATTCAGGTGTATATCTTCTAAATGTTCAGTCTTTTTATAAAATATTCTCTCTTTATGTGAGGCTAATGTTCCTCCACTGCAGCTCAGCAAGGAAAAACTGTTGTAGAGACCATGAAGGTGCACATCTTTACTAAAAAAAAAATAAAAAAACAAAACAGTGGCAGACGCAGCCTTTCTGAAAGGCAAAAAGGGCAGCAGGTACCTGAACTACACCACATTTCCTCCACTGGAAGGTCAGCCAGAGGGCACCCTACCACATTTTGCACACTACTGGGCCACACTGAGCGACAATGGGGGTTCGTTCATGTCCCCAAAGAAAAAACAAAAAAGATCGAAACTTTGTCTGTTAGTCTGCTAAAGCCTCCTTCAGATAAACTGTCACATCAAAAGCGCATTAATGGATCTCTAAATTGCAAGTGTGTACAGGTGGAGAAATGCCAATTAATCCTGTTACAGTGTTCACATGGGTACATTTGTATAGTTTCTAGATAGACTTCAAACTTTATTAAACCCGAGTAAAAACAGGTTTATCTTGACATGAAGCTGTTGTCTCCCACATTCTTCACGAACCCCTGAAAGCACCAGTTTAGGTGTCCTCACAGCTGCCTGAGAAAAAAAACAAAAAAACGTAAATGTCACTACTAGCAACAGCGCCGCTTTCTGCCCTTCAATGGTGGACTTCTTCCTCCACATGCTAAAGTTTCAGCCTGCCACAGCTTGTGCAGATCACTGACGCAGCTTTAGGACTCTGCTCTTTCAGTTTCGCTGTTTTCGGTGTAATTAGCGGTTATGGAGTGTCGCGTGCTGTCCATTCAGAGTCATGTTGTCAGGGGATACGTCGGGAACAAGTCGGCGACGTTTCCGTTGCAGGTAAGAGATGGACTTCAACGCTCAGGTGTTTAAAGCCTCAGATTAGGCGACAAAAAAACTATAAAACACGGTGAGACAGGGAGGTAAACATACAGAGATAAATGTCTTTCAGTGCGGGAGCTGGTTTCCTCATTTGAGTTTATTGCAACAGTATTTTGTGTCCTGACGAAACACTGACCCTTTCCAGCTCAAAGGATGATGGCTGTAAAAATGTGTAAATGCTAAAAAAAAAAAAGAGGGAAAAATGTGACAAATTTGAGAGTGACTACTTGTTGATTTTTACTCCTGACAAAACACACTGCAGCTACAGGTAGCAAAATCAGTTTTTAAAGTCTTTGTTTTCCCCTCCTTGCAGCAGACATAATATAAGCACCATAACTAAACTTTAAGATTTTTAGATGTTTTTTTCATATTTATTATTATATCAATAAAATGTTTTATAGCAAGCTGGAGGTAGTATATCCATGTATGTATGTGCATGTCTCATTGAAAGTCTTTTCTGCTTTATTTCATGTATACCTTGCAGTTATTATTTATGTAATATTATTTATATTATGGTCACTTTCCTTTGCAATATTTTCCTACACTATGGTCACCTGATCATGTCGTAGTTTAAAATCTGTATTTATATTTCCTTTCCGATTACATGTGCAATATTATTTATATCATTGATGTTGTTGTTGTTTTGGCCCCTTTATTTGATTCTACTTCTGTAGTGTATATTACACTTTCTGCTGCTGTAACAAGTGAATTTCCCCATTGTGGGATAAATAAAGTATAATCTAATCTCAAAGTGTCACTTGAGTTATGTCAGTGCACTGAACTGTTGTAAACAAAAGCCAAAAAATAAAAATAACCATAAAACCATAAAATGTCAAATGTCAACCAAGAAAGTGCCACATAAGGTGACTACATGACTCTATTTGTTCATGTACCACACATTGTGTAGTCCATGAGGTACTATGAGGTTTGTAAAAAGAAGTAAGAGCACTTTAAATACAGCGAGCTCTACAACTCACCTGAAAGGTAGACTGAGGATGTCTTAGATCACAATCTCAAAGTGCAGTAACAGTAGTGACATGTAATGTGATTTATATAAGGTGCATTGAAAATAAAAAAATGTTTGTGCTAAATAAACATACAAGTTCTTAATTCACCATGCGATTCCCTCTGAGGTTGGTCATTGAGACTTGCTCTTGTACAGATATAATGTTTTTTCTGATTTAACTGCTGCTTCATCGCTCTTTTCTCAGGTTCTGGGCTTTGAAGTGGACTCCATCAACTCTGTGCAGTTCTCCAATCACACAGGTTGGCTTTGTTTTTTTTTTATTTAGTCTATTAGTTTTGTTTTTAATTCAAATAGATAATAAGATATTTTGTTATTACTGATGTAGTACATGGATTAAAAATGCTTTCAATCTTGAGGTCTATGTATTTGTGATCCATGTGGATCTCTGGGCTCTACCAGCACACATACTAAGACCTAAAAACAAAGCAAGAAAAACATTAAAAAATATATCTTACTGGGTAATCTATGCGTTCATTATATTTGTTAAGCAAACACAGCATGTTTAAGTGAGAATGACTGAAAAAAAAACAACCATGTTCACTCCACTGTGTGCCTTCAGTTTAGAGGGCAGTGAGTTAATCACTGAGTTATTGTACTTTGCCTTGATTGTGTCTTGACCTGACTCCAGCCAGCAGTAAGGAGACTCGGGTACTGTATTTAAATCTAAATGTTAATGTTTGTCAAAGAACCATGTCTCTCTGGTGGGTTAATCTTACTTTACATTAGGTGCATCTGGGGGGTATGTTGCTTAGTATGAATAGCGTATTGTATTATTTAATAATTTAAAGCTGACGCAAAATCAGCTATAAGAACAACAACAATCATCTAAAGAGTCTGCATAATGTTTGGTTTTAATGAATCCTTAAGGAATTACATTCATCTTTAACCTTCCAAACAGAAAACACACATAACACACTGTATACTATAACAAGGGGAATCCATCAAAAACAAAACTTTACACAGATACTCATACACATATGCAAATAATAGCCTACTCATTACTATGAAGGTCTGTGTGGTAAGATTTAGATCATTTGCAAACTTTCTGGTGCCTCGCTTTAATGTTATATTATATTATTTTTATTTATTTTTTTATAGGTAAAGTTTGAATGCAGAAAGTGGCAGTCCAGTGAATAGTAATACATTTCCTAGCTGCCAATAGTGTGAGATCAATATATATTTTATCATGCAAACTTCTCTGGCTGGTCTCAGAATACCTAATAAACAAAGTCTAGGATCTAGCGATGTATCATAGCACATGCACCAGAATAAAATATCAACAAAATATTTCCAAAACGGGCACAAGACCAAAACATAAGAAAAAAGAAAACAACATTTTTTCTCTTATAAAGACATCTCACAAATTCACCTTTCACATCTTCTCTGGGGTTTAAGAAATTATATGTAGCATTGTAAATTACACTAACATTAATGAAGTTTGAGGCTAAAATATTTCTAACCCACAATATAATCAAGTTTGAAAGAAGATGCTCTTAGATTCATCACGACTGTATAACCTTGAATCACTTCAGTGAGCTTTATGCCTGGGTAGGATGGTCTGATTTAGAAACTTGCAGGTGCACACACTGATTAATTCATATACATTTGTCAGACTCGTTGTGTTGTCTGTACCAAATGTTCGTACAGAAATTGAGACATGTTTAGATGCTCTGCACCTCCAGACTGGAATGTATTACAGGAAGTTATAAAACTCCATGATCTGATTTCTTTGAATGTTTTTAAGACCTGGTGACTGAATCGACTGAATTTGTTTTATGTTGTAATTCTGTCTCTATCTTTTTGTATTGTATTTGTTTTGATTGACTTGTTCTTAGTTTGTGCACAAAACATGAAACTCAATTTCTCACATTGAAAGTTGTTTGCTGAAACACCTGCAGAGAGGATAGGATTATAATCCGGGGCTCATGATGCCAAAGTATGTGAAAAATGTGCTTTCACCACAGGACTGGAGACATTTGTGTAGAGATGACTTAAATCAATATAAACATAAGCTCTTCTGTAAGATGAGTGTATGGATGTAGACAGTAATCCTACTCATTTATACTAGCATGTGGAAAAAACATTAATATTCAAACATGTTCACTTTAATTGGAGGGATTGTTATACAATTTCCTCTCTAACTGCACCTCCTGCCTCTGTTTTCCCTCAAGCTCCCTGTTTAGTCCACACTGCAGGAGGTGCTCTCGCTGGCTCAGGGTCAGGTTTGGTCTCTGTGTGAAATCTGAGCTCCGGTATGAAGAGTACACCAAAGTCTGTGTCCATTCTGTGTCCAATCATTTGCAGGCACGACAGCTTTTGAGGGTTTATTCTAGGTTAATGGTGAAAGGGGGGAAGAAAGACGCTGGCAGCTAGAATGCAGGCATTTATTCAGTCAGTATGGAGGCCTTGTTTGGAGCTGGACAACCACACAGAAAAGAGGGACCACAGCAGAGGGAGCTGGGGGATGGGAGAGAGAAAAACACTTCCATGTCTATTCTTTAGATTGATAAATAGCACGACTACATTAACACAGTGTTCAAGTAGTGCTAAAGTTCCCCACGTATCCTCAAAAAGTCTTAGAGCATCTTCATTTTTGTTTTACAACTGTTATGGGAATTTTTTAAGAAAAACTCCTGAGTAAGGAAGGCTGGATTCAAAATATCTAAGTTTAAGTTGAATTTATTGTTCTTGTACAAGAAGGAGCGTTTAACAGTGCAACACACAAAAAGGGTTACAGAGAAAAGGCTCCCTGAGGAGCTCTGTCAGTTGGTTCTTATACATTTTTTCAAAGTGGGCTGTCTCGGACACCTCCCCACTGATACAGTTAATATCATAACGTCCTTTTTTGTTTTCAGCTCAGTAATGAGCATTATGTTTCATATCCAAATGATACTTCCCTAACCTGTCTCTCTTGTCCTTGTACTATTTGTATAATTTTCTCTCCCTGCCAACCTCAGTGAGACACATGCCAAACAAGGGTGGACTGCAAAAAACAGGACACACACACTCTCTATTTGAGTTAAAACATCTGCACCCCAGTATAATCTTAATTTTTATAACAACAACATCTTTAAAATGTCATCATGTTGTTTTAAATCTCCATTTTCCCCATTGACTCCTAGGCTACGCCCACTGGAAAGGTCAAGTACTGACAGCAGAGGAGCTAAATGTGCTGTATGAAGGCATTAAGCTCAATAAGGTGAACCACTATGACTACATCCTCACAGGTGAGTCTAAGCAGCATCTCCTCATGGAGGGAAGAAATGTTGTGGCATAAGAGGTTTTATGGCAGCTTTGTTTATCAGAAGAGATACTAAATTCTAAACAGCAGCTTCAGTAGAACAAGTACTACATTTTTCCCAGAGTCAATGATGTTCTGACAACAAAATGCATCGTTCTTATAAATTTGACTTTGTAGGTTCTATGGGCTGCTATTAGTTGTTTGTTTGGTTGATTGGTAGTTGGAGAGAGAACAACAAAGTAAAACTGACTTTTTTCTTCATTGTCTTCATATTTTCATCCCCAAGGCTACAGCAGGGACACGTCCTTCCTGGAGATGGTGGTTGACATTATTCAGGAGCTGAAGAAGGCCAATCCCAGCCTGGTATATGGTGAGTGTACACTGTTAATAGCCAGTTTTGGGTGTTTCACACGCAAGTAACATCTTCTCTGTTTTAACAGTTGCTGCTTTGCTTTGTTTTAAGTGAGAGTAAACTGCAGATTTTTGGGTTTTCAACTGTTGCTTGCACCAAATAAATAAATTGATGAAATCACTTTGAGCTTTAGGAAATCAGCACTTTTCAGTTTTGAAAATGTTACCAACCAACCAGTTAATCGATTAAAATAATCAGAAGATTAAACCATTATAAAATACGTTAAAGCCCTAACTGAGTGGATTTTTTTCTTCATTTAAGTCTGAAGTTTAACATTGATATTTCTTTTTGCACAGTTTGTGATCCTGTTATGGGAGACCATGGTGCTATGGTAAGCAAATACAGCTGATGATTGTACTTTTCCTGCACAGCATTCAGAAGGTTAACGTTATACGAATTTTATACATTTTCATTTATATAATATTTAGTCTCCACATCTTATTATTTCAAAGGAATCTTGTATTTTTAATTTATGTTGAAATTATTTGTTTTCACCATGAGAACGGCATCATTTTTGAAAAATTGTTGTCACCTGTAAGTAGGTGAAAACACTGCAATGGAAACCAGGAATGAACTCCTCGTTGTTTTTGTCTGTTTCAGTACGTTCCAGAGAACCTGTTGCCGGTCTACAGGGACAAAGTTGTGCCTTTGGCCGACATCCTCACCCCCAACCAGTTTGAAGCAGAGTGAGTATAAACAAAATTGACAGTGCACTAACATAGTTTGAATCCACAAATGTCAGCCTGTAAAAGTTGTCCTGGAAATTCTTTCACTCTGACATTGAGGAATGAGATTTAAAAAAGAAATCTCTCACAGTATTGTCACACCTTCAATGTGCATGCTACACAAAACAAAGGCTAGTTTATAATGTTCACCTCTTTCTTATAAAGGGACATATCGCGTCTCTCTGTCCTGTTGGTACTGTCTCTCATCAGGGTTGTCTCCTTATCTGTCCTGAACTTCCTGATTGTTAGAAATGAACAACGTTTATAGAAGGAACAGTCTCTCTCAGAGTCATCATTGTTTATAGCATTGTTACATGCTATAACCTTTTTATCAGTGTTTTTTTTTTTTTTTTATCACATCCACTCCATGAACACGTGTGTTATTTTTATAATACTTTAAAAACAATCAGGCGAGGCTCACTTGGATAAAGGTTACATGGTTGAAAATTCAGAATAATCAAGCATGAAAAGAATTCAACATGATTACAAATACACTTTTAATAAAGATATCCAAATATGATTATGCGTGATATGCACTGTATAATATTCCCCACAAAATTAATTAGTGTGACTTCATTTGCTGCGCCGCTATAATGTGTAGAAAGAAACCTGTTTAATAAGCCCATGATATGTGTAGTGTGTTTCTCTCATTGGAACTAATGTGTCTACTGTTTGTTTTTACACAGGCTATTAACTGGGAGGAAAATCAACACACAGCAAGATGCTGTAGAGGTGAGTATCTCACATACTTCTCATTGTGCTGTATCTAATCTCTCTAGGCAGATATCTGGACATGAATGCAGAATCTGTAGATTTTGGTAACAAAAGCACCATTGTCTCTGTTTGTTATCCAAGGCAAAACGCAGTAGTTGAAGTATAATCTTAGAACCCACCAGCTGTCGTCTGACAGTGATTTAGCTTTTCCTTAGCTTTTTCTAATGCAGATATCTGTTCTATTCGTTCTCTTCAGCCTCATGTATGATTCACTAATCAGACTGCAGACAAAGTCTTGGCCGGCATATCCATTATCCGGATATCCGCTGGGCGCTTGTCCCCAGAGGATAAATAGTCATCAGATGATAGCAGATGGCATTGTACTGTATCTAATTTGGTTTATGACATCAAAAAGTACAAAGCTTGATTAAACAGGACCCCTCTTACTCCCCAGGTCATGGACTTGCTTCATAAAATGGGTCCAGAGACCGTGGTCCTCACTAGTACAGACCTGCCCTCGAAACATGGGGACCAGTTCTTGGTCGCTCTTGGGAGCCAAAAAATAGGTAAAGTACAAGTCCAACAAGACAGAGCGTGGTGGGACAAACTTTGTATCAGTACTTGTATCAGTAATGCAGGGTATAGGGACAAAACTACTGATTCATGTGCATCTGATGCTCTTCTTTTGTGCAGTTTAACTTGCTGTCTCTGGTAGTTTTGATATCACCACCCTGTCTGTCGTCACTGTAGTGAAACCAGATGGGACCAACAGCAGTCAGAAAATCTGCATGGACATCCCCAAAGTGGATGCTGTATTTGTGGGGACAGGAGACCTTTTTGCTGCCATGTTGCTAGCCTGGACTCACCATCATCCCAGAGATCTGAAGGTCAGTAGCACATGTGACTGATGCAATCTGGTCTAATTTATGTTACTACAGTCTTTAATAAATTAATCACAACTTCCTTCTGTTTCTTACAGACTGCCTGTGAAAAGACAGTTTCTGTCATGCACCATGTCGTTAAGAGGACCATTACTTATGCCACTGGTAGGGTTTATCACGTGATCTCTCTGCTTTCTTTTAAAGTTATTTACAGGACAAAAAGGAACACTGTTTGCTCCCCTTTGCTGTTAATACTATGTCTACACAATCAAGAGTCAAATGTCAACCAGCTATCTTTAAAAAACAATTGTAAAACAACACACACCTTAGTTGATTAATTTGGTTTAGCTACTTTTACGTGTGAATTTCCTAACCTGCCATGCATTGGGGTTGCACAGGTCATGCATATGTTTTGATGTCACTGTAGGGATAGTGTTAAACCTTAGATTGTTATGTGGACACTGACTTCTTCTCCTTGAGATACAGAGCAGCTGTATGTTTGTGTTTAGGAAAGCAGGTGTCATTTTGATCATTACTATAGTAACCAAGGTCAGAGGATAGAGTTGTCTCAGTCCATAGACACAACAGAAAGATACATGTCGTCTCTACAAAGTTAGTTAACATTGTCAGACCACTAAGGGGTAAATATATTTCCTTGTTTGTAGACTAATAAACATTTATGGACATAGTGTAGTTGTGGCACTCTTCTGAGGTCGGCTACATGTCAAATGAGGGACACAGGTTACGTTATGAATGTTTCTCTTTTAACTGCATGGAAAAAGCCGTAAGATGATTTTTTTTGTGATTAACATTTTTTTTCGTTATTACAACAATAACAAAAATCGTAAATAAAATAATACATGCAAAAATAAGAAGAAGCACAGTTATGTATTTATCCACAATTAACTGAAAACTCTCTCCACTATATAACCCCTTTCACAGGAGCCTTTTAAAAAATGTATTTGCCCCACTTTGCTTCATATAGATCCCGTCTACCCAGTTGTTAATATAACATTTTTTCGAATGCCGCAAATCTCCACAGGCCACTCTTGCATCTTCCATCCCCTGATAAGTATTTGTCTGCCAATCATAATACTGGTTTGGACATTTAATATGTTTATCCTGTCCTATCAGAACTGAATGATCACCCAAAACAAATAAACTAGGACTAAATGGAATTTGCATCTCTGTAATCTCGCATAGATTATCATAAATATTGGTCCAGAATTGTTGCATTTTGTCACATGACAATAAAACATGAACAGCTGTAAGACGATGAACAGGTTTAGCATTCACTCAGACTGGAGTGACTCTTTTACATGCCAAACAAATAAATCATTTTCTTTTAACTGCTCTTCTTCTCTTCACTCTTTTAGAGATGGCTGGTCCTGGGAAAAGGCCCAGTCCTGCACAACTAGAGCTGAGGATGGTTCAGAGCAAAGCCGACATCGAGAATCCTGCCATTGTAGTGGAAGCTAAGGTTTTATAGAGGTCTTCACGGTGAAGGCAGAAATGGTTTCATGAACATTCACATCACGCTGGTACAAAAATCAGCTTCAAATCTGGGCTGTCTGCCAGGCACATGTAGGATTTTCACATCAAAGACAGCCGTGTGTCTCTGCCTTACAGAATCTCTGAAGTTTTCATGAGATGGGTCAGCCTGATCTGTTGTATGTACATTCTGCTCACTGCCACATGTGTCTGTACTGTGGCCTGTGTAGACATCATCTGCCCCTAAAAAGAAAAAAAGGACATTAGCCAGTTTAGGTTTAACAGTAGTGTAAGTGTACTTGAATCTTCTTTAACATGGTGAAAATTATTTCTTGCTATGAAACAAGTCATCTCAGAAAAATAAACAAAACCAGTGATGCATGCATGACCATGCCTCTACTTGTTTAGATTATGATAGTGTGTAATAAGTAGGCACATGTATGTTAAGTGTTGCTCACAAGACATTATAAGCACATGAAGTAAATTAATTAAACATGAATTGAACTATAACACAATTAAAAAATTTATAAATAGATTACTATATATATAATTTTAACAATGATGTCAGATTCACAACATATTATTGCACTGGAAGTTTTCTGAAATGATTCTAATAAAAAGTATGGATGCATGCAGTGTGCTTATAATGTACTGTGTGTGTTTTATCATGCACTTTAAGTAAAGTGTTGCCACCTATGTACATGCAGATCGGATGTAAGTGCTGAGATGTGCATTGTAGCTCCCACAAAATGTCAAACATCTTATGCAATTTATATATGTAGTCTATAAAGAATCATTACCCTGATTTGTTTTACTTAGTTTTGCTTTGAAACAAACTGTAACCTAAATGATAATCATGATAATAGTTGATGTCTAAAATTTCTTTTATTCAATTTTCTGAAAAAATGTTGTTTGATTTTTTTTATTATTATTTTTTTTTATGCTTTGCTTTCTTGAAGTAGCAGATGTGTAACATGTTAGATCCATGTTTAACATCTCAAATTGAGGTATTTGCACAGATAATCTTTAATAATATATTTACAAATGATCATTGATTTCATTTTTAACTGTTGTCATATCTCTACAAAAAGAGTCAGAATGAAAAGACCACGCTGTATAATAAATAGCCTTAACAGGGATAGGAAGAGAAGCATTGATTGTGAATGTTTTGTTTGTGTACCAATGTAATAGTTGATCCTCACAGATACTGTTAGAAAGTCAAGTGCCAAACCTTGAGCTGCTGTTCTGATATAGAGCAATAGAAGAACAGATATAATAAATTATGAATCTTTTAGTAAACTGTTTTTTTTTATTTTATTTTATTTTATATTTAATGCAACATTTCAAATGAGTCTCCAAAGTGTGTGCTATTTCATTTAGTGATAATTTACAAACTTTTTGTTGCTTTAGGTCAATTAAGTCTGCTTAAAGGAGCGTACTAGAGCTACTGTTCTACAAAGTGTTCACAAGGGAGCTAATTGTTCCCTGAGGTAACTTTACCATCTCTGCATACAAATGACAGCTCCCTTTTTTCTCCCCAGATCAAGTTCAGGTGAATATAGGTAATGATGACAGGGGATAAAAGAGAAGATCGTGATCAAAAAGAAACAAAACCTGTGTTATGTCTCCACATAAACACTAAATATAGAGATATATAGAGGTAAAGCAACTCAAATATCTAAAACTTAAAAGTATTTAAATGCAAATAGACTTACTGGAAAATGTATGATCGCATTTGATCATGTATTTCAATCAAACAGCTTTTATTTTGAAAGAGTATGTAAATAGAAGCATGAAATTAAGAATAAAAGCAAACAAGTCAGATGGGTGGGTGCTTACTATATTGTGTGTGATTAGGGCCAGGTGACAGCTCTGTTTTGCCAACACTAATCCACAGTATGAATAGCCAGCATTAACCCAAATAACCAGACATGCCAACATGTCTGCCTAAGTGCAACCTGAACACTGGAAGCAAATATTTGTGCACACTATCCACTCTGTGACCAGGAGGCAAAACTACAGGTTTCATTTACTTAAAAGGGGATGCTTCTGTTATTGCCATGTCACAGACATAACAGATTTGTCATACAATAACAGCCTGTGAGGGCTCATGTGTGTACCAGCTTCCTCCACTTGTCTTACCTCCAACTTGTGCTGCAGCTATGCAAAAACACCAGCAGAGGGCTAAAGAGGTCTAAAGTTGATTATGCAAACCTATGCAGGGAATTAAATTACTTTAATGACATGACACTGTCTGGGTAAGGTTGAGATTCAAGACAAAATATGTCTTAAAAACTTAATGCATTATGCTCCATTACACATGTTAGATCAGGAATAATGAATTAAATATGGTGTTCAATATAAAGTGCAATAAAGGACAAAATGTTTCATAATATATATATTTTAGACTAATCTGTTATATATAATGGATGACTGTTATAATATACTGTACATCCCATTTGGGCTGTCATGTTCCAGATAGTATGTGGATTACATTTGATATATATTTTATATGATTTGGATACTGGGGGTTTAATGTCTCTATCTGGCACATTAAATTGAAACATGAGATAAATTATGATTTTGTTCAGGTTTAACCTGCTTTATGAATGAATCTAAGTAGTATATATATGTAATCTATAAAGAATCATTACCCTGATTTGTTTCACTTGTAACAACCCAAATGATAATCATGATAATAGTTGATGTCTAAAATTGTTCTTTTATTCAGTTTGTTTTTTGTAATGCTTTGTTTTCTTGAAGTTGCAGATGTGTACCATGTTAGATCCATGTTTAACATCTCAAACTGAGGTATTTGCACAGATAATATATTTAAAATGTGAATTGTTCAAGTTTAACCTGCTTTATGAATTAATCTAAAGTAGTGACAGGAATATATATACCTATATAATATACGGCCTATTTTAGTAAATATACTACTTTTTCCTGCACTTTAACTTGTGTTGTTTTAAAATATATATATATATATTGTTTATTTTAATGATTAGTGTGAGAATGAATGAGGGGCCGGACCGGATGTAGGGCATGCTACCTTCAGATGGGCTTTGAGGAAATGTGGAGCTTCAGCTGACAAACAATAGCACTCTTGCAAAATCGCATTAGCTCCAAGTCATTTTTTGTTTCATTGCCTTTCAGCTACAAGTAAAGATTTAAATCTCATTTTAACAGAGATTATTTTACGCCTCCTGAAGAGCAGAAAGGGCTGACTGAAGTGTCAGCACATCTTATCACGTCGCTGCGGCTCCTGAGTGGAAAATATTCAGGTAAGACTCTGACTGCTAGCGCTAGCCCGGCTCAGTAGCATAGCACGCCGTTAGCACACACAGCAAACACGGGTCAGTGGAGTACAGGTGATGCCTGTGTGTGTGTGGAGGAGCAGGTTTGACACACATTAGCACTGAAACAAGCTAAAATAGCTCACTCCGTCCTCCTGCTTAAACACAACTACCACCTTTTGTATAACTTAGCTTCATTAGCAGCGTGTCCTTGTGCTGCACACACACACACACACACACACGTCAGGTTCAGGCTAACTTAGTCACCACAGTCTCAACAGCAAACACAAGACACGTTAAATTAAATTTTATTTTTGGATGATGTGTGCAGCTGGAGACATGTGTCAAACGATAAGCCAAGTCACCGGTGAGACACAAGCTGCATGCTGGCTAGTTTGAAGCTAGCCACGCCGCACTGGTGCACATTATGTGTCTCAGTGTTGAAGCATTGAGCTGTAAAACTACAAACTGTGTACAGTGAAGTGTCTGTGAGTTAATTCACTGTACGGCTGCCTTCATGTCACCTCGCGTACTGTGTCGCACCACACACACATCAGACGTAAAGGTTACTGAAGTTCATTGAAGTCTGCGGCTCTCTCACACAAAGCTAACTTTAGGCTTGAGCCTTAATTTAAACCAACGAGGCGAGCACAGCGTGGCAGGCAAGTGTGTGATCACCCCATACAGTGTTTTTTAAAGCAATTTGACTGCTGCTTTGTGCAAGCTGGAGTTAGACTACAGCCTCAGATGTGTGAGATATTGTGGAGCCTCTTGTTAGGAACATGCAGCATGGACAGTACTAATAACTTACAAGGTTGTGTGTGTTATTATTAGTTACAGTATCTGATGAATGGCCAACATGAATAGCTGCTCATAGGGCTGGGTATCATTTAAAAAATTTCAATACCAGTACCCTTAACATGATACCGATACGAACCGACTACTTCATCAGATACTTTTTTCAGCTTGATTTAATATTAATCATGTGAAAATAAGAAAGCAAATCGGTTGCGTAAATGTCACCAATGATAACCAGCCAACTCTGCACATGGCTTGAACCCGCTTTACCACCATACAAACTATTGGTGGACCAATAAAACAGCGCATTGAATCGCAGAACGCTTGTGGTGATTGGCTGCGAGCAAAACCATAGAAACGGTAGGTTTTTTTTTTTTCTTGATCTGGGTACAAAAAGAACCGATTGCAGGTATCGCCTGACAGGCCCAGTTTCGATACTACTTGGTACCGGGTTGTTTCGGTCGATACCTAAAAAGTCTTGAGTACCGATACCCAGCGCTAGCTGCTCATCTAAATTGTAATCTCTTAGATAATTGCTGCTTGACTCTGATCTGATCTGATTGGTGGTAATCATGACTTCATCTTGCTGACTGCCGGAGCTCCTGATAGACAGTTAATCAGATAAAAAAAACATGTAGGTCACATTAATTACAACTAATAATGTACGGTGAGAAATCTTTTATTGAAGGTCCAGTGTTTGAGATTTAGGAGTAATTATATATATATATACAGTATTTATTGGTATGTTTCCACTAGTGTACGGTCATCTGAAAATAAGAATCGGTGTGTTTTTGCTCTCTTATAATGAGCCCTTTAGATCTACAGTGAGAGACCAAACCCAGATCTAGATATGGACTTTTATTTTTAATGTGATTTTGGCAGCCAGAGCTTTTTTTTACAAGCTTGGAAGGAGAGGGTGAGCATTTAATGGCATCTGGGGTCTCGTTTCTACTGATTGCAACCCTTTCACCTCACCCTCTCCTTCCAACTGAACTGTGATGTCTGTGAAATGTGCCAAAAACATTATTTGACCAATCTAGAGCCAATGCTTAGTTTGTCTCGGTTTCTTCTGGGCTGCTGTAGCAATAGAGCGGTTTAACCAATGTCTCTGTGAAGAATGGACAGAGCACGAGTGATCAGGTTTCTGACGTGCCGTTTTGAAGCCGAAAATATAAAATAAAATGCTCATGCTTAGATAGCAGCAGCAGCAGCAGTAGTAGTTCATGGAAACATACTTGCATGTTCTATGTCTACCATTATATCTGAATAGTAAATACTGCCCCATGAATCTTATCACTGAAACACTGGACCTTTTTAAGTAAAGTCAGTCATATTTTTTATGCAGAACTAACTACAATGTGTTACAACACTTTTATCCTCTTAAACACGAGTCCATACAGAAGTGATGTGCTGAATCATAAGACATGCATCTACCTCAAAACTTATACCGCTAAATCATACATATGGGTGTTAATTGAAGAAACTGATGGTTCAAGGTCCAGCGGCGTGTGACTGTTGTCACTCTATGTTGTAACCTTTTGAACTCTTTATCAGCTAATCAAGTCTTGCTAGTATTGCCCTATAGGACTTTGACACATGTACAGATAAACCTTTATCTGAGCACTTCCATCTCGGACTGTAATCCCACGCTAGCAATGTGCAATTTTGTTAACCTGATCATTTTTGTGACCATCTGGTTAACTGCAAAGTAACTGCGAGCATTCATGCTCGAGCAGTCTGGCAATTTCACCCATTAATTAACCTCCCCTCCTCTTGCCATCAGTCATATTATTTTGCTGACAACAAGAAATGCTTTATATATCCTTGAGCTTTATCAGTTTATCACTGTGGCTACGTCCAGAGCCCATTTTACCTGAGTGAGTTAATCAAAATACCTTCATATTCTCAATATGGCTAAATGCAGTATATCCAAACCCAGCCTGCAGATCATATCCAGATGTAAGGAACAATGCTTGTTTGGTACAGACCACAGCAAAAATCATCATAAAAAAATATCAATGCTACTAAAATCGTGACTCATTTTAAAGAGTTTCTCAATATCAAACTCACATTTTTTCAAAGTAACTGCATTTCTGATCTCTGGAAAGTAGCTTTGATTAGACAGACCTTGAGGAATAAACTACATTCACTCACTACATTGTAATAACTACTATGTCACCTAAAGGCAAAGATCTTTAGTGAGTTTTCAGTGTCGAGCAACCGCCCCATGTACGAAGGAAGGCTCAGTCGTTGCTGCAGCAGCACGACCTGTGGCTCTTTCCTACGTCATTCCCCGTCTCTCTCTCCCCACATTCCTGTCACTCTTCACCTGTCTCTATCGAACATAAAGCTTGAAAAGGCCAAAAAAAATATATCTTTATAGATGAGATGATATGTGCTTTGTAGGAACAATTAAATGCCATGACAGTGACCTTATCTCATAAACAGAAATCCAGTATTGCCAAAGCTTGCATTTAACCTGGGCATGCAAGTGCAGGTTAAATCTCTGCTGGTCTATCATCCTCCATGTTAGTCTGTGGTTTCTGGCCTGTGTTTACATGTTCACAATCAAAGGAATTTAATACACGTTCAGTTTTTATGTTTTACTTCCCAAGAGGAACTAACACACAACTGAAGTTAGTGTTGAGTTCAGTTCAGCGGTGCTGTGTGCAGGAATGAGAGCACTTTATGCTTTGAATCGTGAATGACCTTCATTGTCCAGCTATCACAACGTATTTATATTTGGCTCTAATGCCCGGTGGCAAGCCCTCAGGACTGCGCGCTAACCTTTCACCTATTTGCTTCAGTAAATGCTTGAGTTTATTTCTGCATCTCTCTGCCAGCTTGTCTGAACCACATTTGGCCATAGCTCTTTATACGAACCCAAAGGCACACTCGCCCTTTTTGTCATCTCTGCGTGGTGCTTTCAAGAGGATGAAGAATAGATACCGTTGAGTTCTGCTGGCTTTTGGGTTGTACTGTTAATTACACTTGATCAAAAAGAAACAAAGTAGAGCTTGGCAACACACACGGAGAGTTGCTTAAGGAAACCGTCAGCCCTCTCTTTGAGGTTATCACTTCTACTTAATACCACGTCTTACTAACAGGTGGCCAATGGCAAGGTGAGGCAAGAAACTCCAGATGCCATTTTGCTAACTCCACCCTGGTATGAGAGAGAGCCCGGCCTCCTTCGTTAATGTTAATGAAATGTGACATATCCAGGGTGCCCATAGCCTGCTAATTAGCACTAATCTGATCCACTGGATTAGAGGATGGGAATTCATGTAAGACACTGCGTACAGTTCGTGTGTGCCTCCCTCCTCCCAGAAGTGAGCCATCTTTCAGACTTCCTAGCATCTCTTAGTTGTCTCTTAGTACGAGAATCCTCAGGGGCCTTTTGGGAGATTTTGCGGCTTCTTTTTGCACTTGATCTCACCAAAAAATAATTTTTTGGGGGGTTGATAGGAAATTATTTTCTTCTCATTAACCTCTTGTGCTGATTGGGCAGTTCTTTCAGCAGGATCTGGCTGTGTTCTTGCTGCCATCATCATAATCTCCCTCTCTCGTTTTGTGGGATTATCATGGCTGTGAAGCAGGACAGCCTGTGACTGTCCACTGCTCTCTGCAGGCCTTTTCTGTATGTTTTTATTTCTTTTTTTCTGGCTTTGATTTGGTGACATACCAAGAGCCAAAATGCTGAACCAGGGGGCTGTGATGATCTTCACTGGGATCTGTGGGGCATTGGTGCTTATGGCAATGGCCTACTATGTCTACTGGTAAGTTAAATGTGAGAGAGGTGGTTTAGACGAGGAAGGACGCCAGATTTATTAATAGGACTTGTAAAATATGGAAGTCAGCACAGCGCAGTGCATAACTCAGCCTTTCACAGTGCACTAACCACAGTGCAGACCTTTGCAAACCAAATGAAGTTATTACAGTTAAAATGACAGAGGTGTGGCGCCTGCCAAGATGTGTGCTAGTATTTAGTTGATGTCTTTTACTGAACACTTCAACATATAGCCACATAGACTCCTAGCAAGCAGAAGCTGTATTCAGGTGATACAGAAGCAGCTGTCCAGCCTTTAAGCAGCTTTAACCCAGTCAGCGTGTCTAATCCTCCCTCCAGGCTGAGTGGGGTCACAGGTGGGCGTTGCCCTCCACTGGCTGTTTTCATGGTCAAACCCAGTGTTTGCTTTTATTCAATTTGTCATACGAGACTATTGAACATCAGTCCAAGGCAAATATTCTTATCAAGAGAGTGCCTGAAGTTTGGTAAAATCACCACACTACAGGGAAGAGTTGATTTATTTGATTAGTGTAATATTACGATGAAGTCATGGGGCTGTGATCTTTTGATTTTATTTTAGGGTGGAGAATGAGAATGAGCGAGGGTGGGATCAAAATGTGTTTTTACTGCCTCATCTCAATACTGAACTGGATACCTGTAAAGGAGCACTTATCCAATCAGTCACAGTTAAGCTGAGAAACACAGTTGTTGATCTGTTCACCTCCAATATAAGATTTACACTGCCGTGGTGTTTTGTTGAATTTTGGTGAATTGAGGGATGTTGAGTAACCGAGAGAGAATCCTACAACTGTGTCAAGTCTCTTTTCAGTCTGGTAGCCTCTCTGGGACTGACGTGACATCATGTGCAGTATTTTATTATTGCAGTTACTGGAAAAGCTGTAATTATCAACATTACAGTAGTTGATATACTGTTTTTGTAAAGCCTTATATAGAGCAGGCTGATATTATTGGCCAAAATCTGCTTATCGCAGTAAAGACAGTATGATGGTTTACGTCAGCCAAAGAGTCAAAACAAAGAAACATCATCAGTTTTGAAGTAATTTAAAAACAGTGTAGACAGTCAGTGCACATACTTTTAGGAAATAAATTGGTCCAAATGTCTGTCAGCCGGACGTTCAGTCTCAGTGAATGGCGTGTCGATGACGTGTACAACTCGAGTGCATCAATGCACGCTGTTCCCTGTTTCTATTTTCCTCCCATCATACTGAGTTTTGTGGTTGTCATTTTGAGACAAGACTCGGTTTGTAAAGTTTACAGCCTGCCGCGCTGTCGCTTCTGCTTGGCGCTGTGTACAATAATAACACGCTCAAAAAGATTAAATGAAAGAATAAAGATGAATATAAGAATATACTTTTTAAGATGGACTAACTTTAAAAAATATATGTTGAATGCTGCCGATTAGGTGATTTTTACAAAGGGAAGCCTGAATGCACATAAAGATGGCAGTATTTTAGACACATATAGACTTTAGAGGTATATAGGCACTCTATGTTCAGGTTAAAGTGACTGAATGTCCTGATGCAGAACAGACTGGAAGAAAATCAGGACAAAGTTCATGGCGTGTTTGGAAATCTGTCTGAACTGTCACACAGAGTTGCTTCAGCAGCAAAGTTGGTCATTGAGCTTCAAATTTAATCAGTTTAACACATCAAATGCACAATGTGTGTACCTTGTGCGCATTAGAGATGGGAATTAATAAGATTTTATTGATACAATACCATAACTGATTCTGTTTATTGGTCAGATTCTTTGTGGATTCCCTTATATTGTTTGCATAAGTACCACTGTTTAACTGCTGTTTAATTAGAAACCAGTTTGCCTGAGAGTTACCTGTAGTTGTAATTAATCTTCATTTAGTTTTGTTAAGCCAAAGAAAAAGTCCTTCATAACATAAGATACTTACCCTTTGTTGCATAGGGTGTCAAATAAAAGGCGTTGTTGTTGTGTAGAAAGGTGTTTCAGCATATCGATGGTGTTTCCATCCTTTTTTTTTTTTTTTAATCATTTAACAGTGAGCTAGCTGTTTCTACCTTCTAGTCGTCTTGTGAATTTAAGCGAATTTATGCAGTGCTTAACTGTTGAGAAAAGGATTTATAAGCTCTGAGGGAAACGATTTTAATGAATAAAATCATAATTTGGAATCAGTTTGCAACTGAAACCCCAAGCATTAGTGGTGAAACATGTGAGAAACGCCCTCTGTAGAGCCGGTGTTTGGTTTGTTTGTTCAGGGCTACTGTAGAAACATGGCGGTTTAACATGGCAGGGCCATGGTGTCATTCAAAGTTTATAAAAACACAACAAATCTTATTATACACGAATGAAAACATGGTTATGAATAATATATTATATTATATTATATTATATTCTGTACACAGAGCTCCCTAAATCTTACACACTGGAGCCTTAAGCTTATGCAGTAGTAGTGTTATCAGTTAGAGTAACTTTCTTGGAACTGATTGAGAAATATTTCAACAGAACAGTCTGTTTCTCATCCTGTTCAAGCTGACTGAAACAAATCTACATGTACTAGCCGTTGAACTGTGTATGTACTACACACTGTCCTCACTGATCCCAAAATATGTTACAGGAGCCACAAGTGAAAAGTTCAATAGCGTAACTTTACCCCTCCCAGTGGGAACAAAGGTCACATCTGTAACATGATGCGACGACAACTGTTAACGTTTGGGGCGATAATCAGATTCCTCAGGTGATAGATGACACACATGCACACGTGTCAGTATTTCAACACCACCGCGTGTTCGAACTACAGAGATTTAGAAACATTTATGTGTTGGTTTGCCCGAGCCGAGAGACTGAGCTGAACTTTTGTGGATGTGCATGTAAGACTTTATTTCCTTCACACTCAGCCCACTTTGTTTCTCTGTGTATTGTGTTACAGTGTTTGAGATGGATTGATTGCACTAGAGACTTGTTGCCTACCCACGATGAACTGGCCACGTGTCAACTATGTGGCTTCATTTAAGGTTGCTTGGTTTGTCATTTAAGGAAGTAGCACTTTAAGGAAGGTGATGCAGAGCGAAAGGACGGCTGTGAATATAGTTTTTATTGTCCTTTGCTCCCAGTCATCCATTCCGTTTGTTTTGTGTTGTTAATCCTCTGAAAACACAAGACACAATACACAAGACAATATTTGAGTAAAACAAGAAAGTAGTCATTAGAGACGCAATGCAAACAAGAGACTTCCGTGTGGTTAAATAGTGCTACGTCTGACACACAGGCACACAATATCCATGTCTGACCCTTGTTGTCTTGCATGCATGCTGTTGTTCTAAAAAACCAAGTACAAGACGGCCTCTTGTTTTTTTGCTGGTTTGCTGACACAGTTGTAGCAGTGAAAGCAGGTGACTGTACTGTACTGTTGCCAGCACTGCACAGTTTAATTGTATCATAAATGTGAGCACAACAACACAACTTCACCTTCCACAATGAGTTGAACTTGTCCCTTGTTGCACTTGTTCTGGTTTCAGACTGGATTTTCATTCATGTTATGTTTCAGAAATCAATGATCTCATGTGAATAATAACTTGGATTAACAATATTTGTGGTTTTATAACTGTACATGTTTTTATCCATGTACTTTAATATCAACAGTTGATGCTGTCACAAAAAAAATGGAGAAAGTTAGAATGTAAAACAAAGTGGGTGGAGACCCGGCCATCAGTCGAAAAGTGGATCGGGTGTCCACAGATCGCCACACAGAAGAACAACTCGGATTAGAAATGGTTCTCAGAACAGCTTAACGCTGGCTTGACCTACACTTTAATGGGCTTTGGTGCAGATGTGGGAACAGTCCATTCAAGGCTGGGCGGTATGTGCTCGCACTGAACAAAAATGCTTTGTGTTTTTTTTGAGTAGGGATGCACCGAAAATTTGGCCACCGAAAATTTTCGGCCGAAAATGGCCCAAAAGTAGATTTCGGCTTTCGGTGAAGTGGCCGAATAGTAAGGCCGAATAGTAAGGCCGAATAGTGGCGTGACGCAATTGATACAATGAAACAACGTGCGCGGTGATCTGGCCAGGGTTGCTGATTCTTTTCTCATTCACACACAATAAACCCACGATGCAGGATATAGGAAAAACACAGGCAAGAAATACATCATACACTGCTCTTTAGCGGAGCTATATAAACTATGGCGTCTCACACATGCGAGGTGCGTTCAATGACCGTCGGAATGACTATGATGCGTTCATGAACGTGGGAAAAATGGAAATTCACCGGAAATCTAACTAAAACTAAATAGTATTTCTTTCAAGAACAAATTAACAGTGATTAAAACAACATGGGCTTTCTAACAGTATAAATGAAATAATAATTATACTAACTGGAAATTCTACTGGAATATTTGAAGGATATTAAATAAACATTTACTTTCTTTGAAAAAACATGTCTACAAATTTATTCTAGGCTATTTATGCAATAGTAAAAAAAAAAAGTGGAAAATTTAACAACCGCATTTCATATTCGGTTTTGGTTTGGGTAGTCGGCCAACCATTTAATTTTTATTCGGTTTCAGCCGAAAATTTTCATTTCAGTGCGTCCCTAGTTTTGAGTGTTATTGTGACAGCGCTTAATCAAGCTCATGTAATGCAGGATAAACATATCAGGAGGGGTGGAGCCTGTCCCAGCATGCTTTGCACAAACATGGGAACCGGTCTGTTGCAGAGTGAGACAAACATCACAACATCCTCGCCGAGGGGAAATTTAACACCAGAAACTCCTACAAGCACAGACACAAACAGGCCTGTTGTGAGGCACTATGGTGCATTTGGGCTACAGCTCATAATAATTGGTGTGATTAATTAATCAATTACTTTACCAGTTAATCATTCAGTCTATGAAATGTTACAAAACAGAGAAAATGCTGATTATATTTCACATTTTCTTAATTTGTCTGTCCAACACCCAAAAAGAGAGAAGCAGAAAGGTTTCATGTTTTTGAATCTTCATGCAGAAGAATACTCTAAACACTGTCCTTCATAGTGTGGCAGTGTTTGGGTTCAGTATTAAGACTACGTCACTGTGTAGGAAGGTGAAGTCTTGTTTTCTGTCTTTATTTTTATTATTATTTGTAGAATATAAATTCTGAAGCTATGCAGAATCTCGATGCACTAAAATGTAACTGGCTGTATTCAAGTATTCTGTTTTTGTAACTGTTGTGTGTAAAATGTAGATTGCTTTGTCTTTGTGAAAGGTCAGACTCAGGTCAAACGGCCACAAAAAATAACCATGCTCTTTATTTTTTTGCCACAATGTACATCTTTGGACACCTTCAAGACACATTCAGAAAAATATGTTTATAAAGTGAAAAGAAGTGAAAAAAATGATAATAAAGTGAAATCTAATCTAATCACGTATCAAGGCGTGCTCTGCAGTTTGAGCCATGCTATCGCAGCTTTTATCTTGTGGTTTATGTTAACGTACCACCCACATTAAGAATCATGAAGGCTGTTTCTGTCATTACACACAGTTCAGACTGTTTGATGAAACATGCACAGTGCGCTTAATTGAATTTTGCTGTAACGACACTGTACTGTAGCCTTTTTATGTTTTATGTCACATCTGCCAACCTCCTTTCTGCTTTCTTCATCAGGTCTGTATTATTGGCTGAAGGACCGTGTAAACGCGGCTTGTAAAAGGATCCACCGTGGTAAGAAACGCTACCAGACAGACCCAACTCTTTCCCCACATCTCTCATTAAAGGTTTTTCCATCGCTGTGGTGTGACCTCTTCTCTCTCTCTGCCCTCTCTCTCAGGTTGGTCGTAGTGTATAGAGAGGAGCCTACTCAGCTCTCCAGGCTCCTCAGCCATGGTTCTGTTGGCCTACCTGAAGAGCCTGTTCATCCTGCAGTTGCTGATGGGCTTTGTGTTTGTGGTGAGCGGCCTCATCATAAACTTCATTCAGCTCTGCACCTGCATCCTCTGGCCGATCAACAAGCAGCTATATCGTAGGATCAACTGCCGGCTCTCCTACTCCCTCTGGAGTCGTGAGTAGAAAGATACTTCTATATTGTCTGTATGCAAAATGTTCACTTTAAAAGGCACCTGGTAACGTGGCGTCACACTCGACCTGGCCACCTGATGAATGCACGTCTCTTTTTAGCTCTGAGACAAAAATGGGTCTGCTAGATCCTCCAAAATGTCACCAGGGCTCCACTAACCACTGGGTGTGGAGTGTGCAGTGAGTTTTGCTGCAAATGCCTGACTAAGGGTTCAAAGAGAGCAGCTGACACGCAGACAAACAT
Organism: Larimichthys crocea; assembly: GCF_000972845.2. NCBI lineage: Eukaryota > Metazoa > Chordata > Actinopteri > Sciaenidae > Larimichthys > Larimichthys crocea. The sequence continues at coordinate 8,284,366 of NC_040028.1, forward strand.
CAAAATAATGATCTAAAATAGGCTGAACCACTCTGTTAAGCTGCAGAGTTTGCTGTGGGGCTGTCACTAATAAATCAGATATATTAATCAGGAACACAGAGGAGTGTCTAAAGCTTAAACCTTTTTCACTTATTCCATACTGTGAATGAAGTGCTGTCAGTTTCCTCCCAAGACACTTGACGTGTGTTGTCATCTCTGTGCAGAGCTGGTGATGTTGCTGGAGTGGTGGTCGGGCACAGACTGCACCCTATACACCGACCAGGCTACGGTGGACAAGTTTGGCAAAGAACATGTCATCGTCATCCTTAACCACAACTTTGAGATCGACTTCCTGTGTGGCTGGACCATGTGTGAAAGATTTGGCGTGCTAGGGGTCAGTACTGTAGAAAAATGAGGTTGCAATTCCCAAAAAAAAAAACCTCTTACAACAACAACAAGCTCTTAACGACCGAGTTGGACTTCTCAATCCTTACTATGGTAGATCCTTGCTTCATCAGTAAAAACGCATGCCTGTCCTCCTTTTCTAGAGTTCAAAAGTGCTAGCCAAACATGAGCTACTGAAGGTACCTTTGATTGGCTGGACCTGGTACTTCTTAGAAATAGTCTTCTGCAAGAGAAAGTGGGAAGAGGACCGAAAGACTGTCTTCAAAGGACTGAGCAGGCTCAAGGACTATCCTGAATGTATGTGGGTAGGTACACGTCAGAAATACTGTGTTCATCTGTCTTCTTTTTAAGTGTAGCATTTTGCTTTGATTCATTTTCATGCTGCTACACGTCCATGTGCACAAATATCTGTTCAACTCTAGCTCAGTAGCCCAGTGAAGATTGTGAAAGATCCTCTTAGAATTGACTCATCAGGGTTATAAATGTGTAATGTGGGTAAAGGGGTTTATCCAGTTAAAGGAAAATTCTGGTTGATTGCAAGTTAGGTCTCATTTTTGTAGCTTACCCATCATTTGTACTGATTCTGATCAGTGTACTCACTACTTCAAATCAAAGGTCATCCAGAAAGTTGGCCTGCAAACCATTTACATTGAGAAGTTTGGGTATTGGTATTACTGTTTTTCTAGTTTCTGGTCAAGTCTGACCAACCTGTGAGCTTATTAAACACCTCTAAGACTATATGAGAGCTCGTGTTCCCAGATCTCAGTCGTTAACTTGCCAAAGGTAAGATCCAAGTTGTTCTCCATGTCAGTTCTTTAAGTTTAACAGGAAAAATATGAGGAACTCCAGATTCTGCCGTTTGACCCAGTTCCTCTTAAGTAGGTTGATCTCAGTGGTGATATACAGACAGGTTCACAGTGCACCAGCTGTATTTAAAATCTCTCCACAGGAGGGTGTGTGTTTTTATGAAACCTCATGAACTGGACTCCCTGCTGTGCATAAACAATGAGAGGAGGCTTTCACTCTGCTTTGGGAGGATAAAACGGCTCTTTTCTGTTTTTAAATAAGCAAGCGACTTACAATTATCATCTTACCTGGTGGCAGCAGGTCCTGCTGTGCGTCGTACACCTTTACTAATGGCGTGAAGACACCTTGTGTGACAGATTTTCGCCGTGACTCAACCAGTTCACGGCTGAGATTAGGCAGATCAGCAGTTGATCTAATTACCCCTGAAGTGAAACATTAGGCCTCCGCTAATAACAGTTTTTTTTTGTCGTCCACTTCCCTCTTGAAATAAGAGTGGCTTTATTTTGAAAGGATAGTGTTAGATTAAGGTGAACCTGATCTGTAATTCAACCAAGCAGAAGTAGGGTAGTGGATGGGACAGGAGAAAAGAGGTCACCTCAAGTCTATGTGATTCTTCTTTATAGGTGTATGTAGGGTATAAACACAGCTCTTCTCCCTCCACAGTTTCTGCTGTATTGCGAGGGCACCCGCTTTACAGAGACGAAGCACCAAATCAGTAATCAGGTTGCAGAGAGTAAAGGCCTGCCCAAGCTAAAATACCACCTGCTACCCCGAACCAAAGGATTCACCACCACGCTGCAGTGTCTCAAAGGCACAGGTAGGGTCGACACACACACACAAGTTTCATCATGCTCAAAACACACAAGTCTTTTGGTTTTAATCTGTATTTTCTCTCTTGCAGTAACTGCTGTGTACGATGTGACTCTCAACTTCAAAGACAACCAAACTCCCACGCTGCTGGGCATCGTCAACGGCAAGAAATACAAAGCTGACATGAGTGTAAGGTGAGTGCCACCAGTACCGTCCATCTACGTTTGAATCATCAGCAATAATGGTGCATTACACTGCCAGCTGTACCGTTTCTTCAAGTGGAAATGATGTATTTTGAACCTTTTGGCTTCCTACCAACTGCATTTTTTTGTCCCATTACAATGAAAGCGACAGTGAGAACACTCAAAATGTTGGCTGGTTTCCCAGCACGTTTATGGTTTCAGAACAATAACTTCGGCCAGAACACTCCTCCTGAGTAAAGAGCTGATATGGAAACAGAACAGGTTGTCTTGCACAGAAATGCCTGTGAAGCGCTGAGAATTAGAGAACTATAGTGGAAAAACTAGGAGCAGGAAAATGAGAGAACTGGCAAATACTTGTAGTTGTAGTTTTGTGGTTACATGGTTGAGTAGACTAGAGTCTGCAAAACACACCACTCAGCACAAAAGCAGATGATCCATGGTGCAGCGTGGAAGTCAGTTTTAGGTGAGGGGAGTCCCCTAGTGGTGAGAAACTGCCATAACAGACCAGAAACAAGATATATATTTTTCTTGCTGTACTGAGTGATCATGACCTTTTAAACATGCAGAACAATTATGTTATGAGTCTTCTAATCAAGTCACTAAAAAGAAGAAAAACAAACAAAAAACAAGTTCTGTGTATGACACTAAAAATATAATTTAATTCATATATGTTCTCTAACTCTTCCCAACCAGGCGGTTCCCCGTGGAGGATATACCAGATGATGAGAAAGAGTGTGCCAACTGGCTCCACAAGCTCTACCAGGAGAAGGTAAACTGAGGAAGCTGACATTAAAAGCACAAACTGTAATCACAATGTGAGCGAGACGTCCTTCATCATCATGATCGTCGTCATCATTGGCACCGGCACACACTTCAATAATACAGTCCAAGCTAATCATAACTAATTCTAACTTTCTGTCCTGCTCAGGATGCCTTGCAGGAAACTTACAACAAGGAAGGCAAGTTCCCCGGACCCACAATAATCCCACATCGCAGGCTATGGACATTGTTGAACTTCCTGTTTTGGGCCACCCTGCTGCTTTCGCCCCTCATCAAGTTCGCTTGTGGAGTGGCCGTCAGTGGTTCCCCCCTCCTCATCATAGGATTCATTATCTTCCTCATTATAGGTAGGTAAACTCTGCACTGAGCCTCGTCCTCAGGAGGCTGAGGTTCTTTGACTTGATTTGGGGAGAAAACAAAATGAAACTGAAGGTCTCTTGAAGCTGCTGAAAGGCCCCAGTGTTGTTTTAAGATTTGACTTGTCCTCATTCACTTCTAACTTTCTTTTCTCTTTGTTCTCTCCACAGCCTCCATAGCTATCCGCCGTCTCATAGGGGTCACCGAGGTGAAGAAAACCGGTTCCAGTTACGGCAACCAGGAGGCCAAGAAAGAAAACTAAAGTGTGTCACCCCCCCTCCCTTCCTCTCTTTGTATGGCCGTTGCTGTACAGTCACCCTGCGGTGTCTCAACCCTACCCAACTCCATTCTCCTCCTACTGTTGAGTCACTTGGCAGGCCAGGGGAGGAGACCCAGCTGTGAAAACAATAATAGAGAACAGAGTTAGAAATACTAATGGCACTAGAATGAGAGAGAGAGAGAGAGAGAGAGAGAGGGCATGAAAGGTCTGGAGTTCAAGCTCTCTGGTGTAACACAGAACATAAGGAGGGGGAGATGCAGTGCTGTGTTTCCCTGCATCTTTCTTAATCCAGCTCGCGACCCACTATCCCCATTCAAGTCCCATTAAATCCTGGTAGCACCCAAGGTTAAGCTCCAAACCTGTCTTAAGGTCACTTGGACCCATTTCCTGCTCTGAGCTACCTACCTCCACTTCCTGTCATCCATCATTAGCGAGTCAGGGAGCGGTGATGTGCTCATTCTCTTTGCCCGCAGAACACAAGTCGATCCCAGTCTTATCCTTTTAACCCTAACCTCCATCCAGGGGCGGTGTGTTTTCGCAGCAGCACTCTGTAACATGCAGGACATCTCCCTCCACTAAGTGGGACTTGTAATGGGAACCGGTGCCTTGAGGCCCAGCCTGGTTTTCTTAATCTTAAAGGGTCATTTCACCCAAATCACAAAACATTTACCATTTAGTTTCTGGGTATCTAGCCAGGCAGATATTTTAGGTTTTTATATGCCTACAATCTGATTAAAGCTCCTTACTGCAACCTCTACTGTCGCCCAGTACAGTGTGGGTGAATCAAATGTTGTCTATCAAGCTCACATCTTTGAAAGACTTCACAGCAGTGTGTCTTTCCAGAAGCAGTGTCTGCTGTTCTGGATACTTTTTGATTATATCATGTCACCACGTTGACATGATTGGATTATAGTAGTTAGTAGTAGTTACGTTGTTTCTGGAAATGGACAATTCACCTCCATTGCATTGCAGCAGAAGTTTCAGGGCAAAGATCTCAAAATATAAATCCTACTTCATCCCCATGGCTAGATACAGCAGCAAGGTTTAAGTGGGGAATTTAAATTTCTTTTTAAATCTCATGATCCTGGTAAATTGACCCCTTAACATCTCGTCGTCTTGGAGAGGCTGGTGTCTGTTAAACTAGAGGAAGGGCTCAGAATGTAAAAACTGTCCTTATCAAGGACACCTACCATCTGTTACAGCTTTCATTTGTAGCCTGCAGCACCAACACCCATTATCCAGTTTCTATTCAACTTACTTCACACTTAGAAATTTGCATACATTGTAATTTGCATACCCCCCCTCCCACCCTCCCCTCTAAATGTGATGTTAATTCAACCAGCAATCCCAGGAAAAAAAAACAGGCGGTCCTACCCACCACCTCCCCTCCCTCTGATGCCAGTCTTGACAGTTGAAATGCAGCACAGCGTTCTGCTTCACGTGACCGCTCTCCTCCTGCTGTTGAATGACGGTGGAGCCAGATTCCAGAAAAAGGTCACCAACTGTCTTCACGTAGCCTCACAGCTGTTCACATATAATTTTGCTCTCCTGATATAGACTGTGTGGTAGTGATGTTTTAACCTTTGCCTTAAATCAAGCTTGCTCAGGCGAGGGATTGCTTATTCACCACCCCTTCTTAAAAACCACGTTATGTTTGAATACTCCGCCTCCTCCTCCTCTTCCTCCTCTTTCCATGACAGTGCATCATGGCGTCTGCATTCATTTGGTTTGATTCCCAAAGTGAATGCATCAAATCTTTTTAAAGAGAACACAAGGAAGTTGTTGGTTTGTTAACAGTACATTGTCATAAGTTAAACAAAGCTGCTTACACACCATGTGCTTTGTTTCTCTGGGCGTCATAGCCATTGCTGGGGCACTCGCAGTTCCATACATTTCACTATTTTAAAATCCATCACGCCCAGAGTGTAAGTAACAAACGCCGGCTGCTGCAGTACATCAGTGGATCTCTCACAGTGTTACTAGCCACTTGGTTCAAAATGCAAACAATCGTAGCAAGACATGGAGGGGATATTTTGTCCCGTGTTCGCATCCCCTCTCCTCTCACACGCCACATGTAGTGTTAATTATAAAATTTGATTTGTTGGTTTAAGTTTTGGGGGGGGTCATCACTCCTCAGCAGCAATATGTTGTGTACTTTGTCCTTTCTGTAGATTCCTCTCAACCCAGACAGATTTCATGCAAGCCTTAATAGACAGTGCTGTTTTTTTTTTTTTTTTTTTTTTTTTGGTGAAACTGTAGATGCTAATTGAGCCCCCCTGGTAGTGAATGGTTGAAAAATTGAAAGATTTCCTCTGGTATAGCAAGCAGGTTTCTGGGATTAGTTGCCAAGTAGCTTGTTCTAAAGTTTTAACATTAATAATTAAAGAGATGAGAATGGAGAAAGTCGGCTCTTGTATACAAAGAGCTCTGTTCGTAATGGATTCACATTTTTTACAAGAAGATACTTTTAGTTGCTTTACCTCAAATATTTGTTAAAAGCTTCTATAAGTGTCTCTTAGCTTGTTATAATTTTCTTCAAGAGATTTTGTTTCCTTTGATCACAACATATACACACCAGATATGGATGGAGAACAACTCATCCCATCATTCAGTCAAAATCAAAGAAAGGATGTTAAGAAGTTCAAAGAAGTATTTAGAAAAACTTTTTACACTGGATGTTTTTTATTCAGTAAATATAAATGTTAACTTGTGGTTGTTTTTTCTTCTGGAGTCACAAATGGAATCAAACACAAATTACAAATTGACACCACTTTTTTCCTTTTTAAATCTCAAATAATTTGGTTAGTGGCACCTCGAGTCAGCTCTTGTTTTGTTTTCTAAGGCTATTTTTATGTTTTCTTCAAATAAAACACTTGAGAATATTAAAGGATTTAATCACAACTCTTACTCCTTTGACTTATTTGGATTCTTGTGAGTTTTTCTGTTTACTCAGCAGATAAAAAATATATATAACTCAGCACCACCAGGGGCGGGAGTATCCACACTAAACATGTTTCCTCCTTACATCTTTTCAGAAACCATTTCCACAGAGACACATTTACATCCATCCTCCTCCATTCATCGTGACACATTCACAAATTTCCATTAGGGGGAAAAAAGTCACTGAAGTGTGACAGTATGTAGAGACTGTGTAAACTGAAAATATGTATATAAGGTAAATGATGAATGTCTCATTCACTTTTAGAAACTGTAGAGATGTACTTAGCTGTTCTTTTGCAGTAGACCTTTTGAACGACATCTTAACCATGTCTGTCAAATGTCCTGAGGACATTTTTGTAAAGTCACAAGATGTTGAGAAGCTGTATAAATATGTACATAATGTAAATGATGAGTATGATGTTAACTTTTAGAAATGGCAGAGATGCTCTTCTATTCTTTTGCAATAGCTTTTTCTCTTGAATGACAGGCCAAGTGTTCAACCAAACAAACCACTGATGGAAAAGCTACAACAGAAGATTTAAATTGAGCTGGCCTCCTGGGTAAACTCTACACTATCTCACCTTTCAGGTTTGGGGCTGTAAATACCTTCAGTAAAGCCTCTCTTCTAATTAAGGACACAGACAGAAGGCTGTAGTCACAGATGATGCTTACAAAGCATTTTTCCAACTTTGTAATTAATCATGGTTTCTTACTGTAGTCGGTTCCTTTTTTTGCATGATGTGCACTATTGCACAGTCACTGAATCGAGTTAATTCTGACTCAGGGACTCTTTTACAGACTGGCAATGCAACAGCTGTGGCATTAACTCTGAATTTGAACCTGAATAAAAAGGCTTTCTGAGGAAGCTGAAAAGGTGTGATTCTTTTTCTTCTTTTGTTAACGCACTGTTCAGATATCTTTAAAACCCCTAAAATGTTTTTTCTATGCAATATAACATACTCCAAATAAGCAGCAATCAAAGTTAAGTTTGTAAACAAGCGTATGTATTATTTATTAACTGATGCACAGAAATAACCTTTTTCCAAAGGGGCCTGATCCTCTTTAAAGCAGTGAGAGGAGCAAAGACAAAAACGTAAACCTTGTGTTATGCATATCACTCATAACAAGCTGTTTGATAAAACATGTTTTCAGTGCCTTTCGTTCAGTGAATTGTAATATATTACCACCCACATTCAGTTCAGTTCATTTATATAGCACCAAATCATGACACTTTCCATATAGAGCAGGTGTAGACCATACTAAAAACTTTCTTTAAGAGGCAGTAACCTCAAGAAGAAGCTGGCTCATGGTTGGTGGCCATGCGCTGACACTTTGATAGGAGAGGGATAGAGACAAAAAATGCACAGCAGCAGCAATAATAACTATAACTAGAATTTTAAATTTAGTGGCACCTAGTGGTGAAGTTGCAGATTGTAACCAAATGAATACTCTCCCATGCCTCATCCTCCCAAAATGCATGAAAAACTCTGGCTGCTAAATTGACATTAAAACCAAAAGTCCATATCTAGATCAGAGTTTAGTTTGTTTGTTCTGTCCTACTGTAGAAAAATGGTGGATCAGCATCTTGGACTCTATATTTTTAATGGCTGATAATTTACTGTGAGTCTGTGCAAGTTGAGTCATTCTGCACATATGTTGACTATCATTAGTTTCATTACACACCGTCTGTGACATCAGTGGCTGGTCATTTGTATGAAATCTGAACATCTGGGCTGGCAGGGTGGCCCCATAATTATAGCATTATAAATTGGAGGAAAAACCGTTGTGAGGCCATATTATTACCTTTGACTCATTACATTTTTAAAGTCATATGCAAACACTTTCCTCAGAGCACATGCAGCATCGTCAGCCGAAGTACAGCAGCTTAGTTGCAACCTGTCCTTAATGAACAAATATGGAATTATCTGTGTTTATTTAAAATACACAAGGACATCAGGGAAATACAGTTTCAAAATATGTAGTTGTATACAGATGTGTTCATACATGGATGTCAACAGGGTGTTTGATCCACAGTACTATCATCTTTCTAGTCTATCTTTCTTTATAGTTTAGAGTGAAGTGCCAAGTGTGGATGACACTTCCCCTGAGCAGCCACTAACCCCCAAAACCCTCTCTTAACACCAAGCTGTGTGGCCTCTTGCTGTCTGTTCTGGGAAAGCAGACTCATCAGACAACTGTACCTTACGTACTGTTACAAATGTGTTCACTGTGTGTGATGACTACGTCTAATAACTATCGCTAGAAGAAAGAATTTTATGACTGGTTGGGTTGGCTGGACTTTGACTGCTTTCTGGAAAGCTGAGTCAAACATTAAAGCGCAGAAACGCGTCACTTTGTTTGGTAAAACACGGATTCAATATCAGCTTTGAAAAATATTTGACAGAATTAAAAGAGGAAAGATGGATGAAAACATTTCAGAAGGCTGCAGAGCACCGACACGGAAAGGTATGTTGTTGGATTTGCTCTTATCTTTAAAGTCATTACACTTGAGGATTGTAGCTTGTATTGTTTTGATAAATATATAAAAGTTAATGAAGTTAATGACTTCAGATTCATTTTGGCTTGACAAGTTGAGATTGAAACTTCATTCTTGACCTTGAAAAACAACTAAACAAACTCACAACATGCTCTGGAGCAATCACATAACCCAGTTTTCCTGTTTCCAAGGTCCAGATGTTCATCTCAAGAACACAGATTTTCCACAGTTCCTTCCAAAATATTTATTATATATCTTTAATCATTGAATAAGCTTAATTTTTGCTTCTGACATTTGGTTCTCATTTACACAAATTTGCCTGTGATATGATGGCATTTTGCACTGCTGCCAAATAATCTTGTCTGTTGTCCAGGGGACAAACACTGTCTTCAGGAGTTGAGGATTGTCCTCCTGGGGCACAACTGGCTTGAAAAGAGTTTGACGGGAAACACCATCCTCGGCCGACAGATGTTTGATGTCAGCAGAGACGTGAAGATGTGCGTTAGGAGACAGGGCGTTCTCAATGATGACCGGAGAGTTATTGTCATCAACAGCCCTGAAAGGTGGATCCAATACTCTGTCCAAGATCCTGGCCTGGTGGAGAACAACATGTCAGCCTGCCTGGCCATGTGCCTGCCAGGACCTCATGCTTTCCTCATGGTTATACCCATCAGCTCTCATAGAGGCAGGGAGTGGACAGTAGAGGGACCCCTTGAGCTGCTTAATGACACAGTATGGAGAAACACAATAGTAATATTCACCAGATGTGAGAGACTAAGAGGGTTGTCTGTAGAGGCCTACATTACAAGACACAGATTTCTCAAAGCAGTTTTGGAGAAGTGTGGATATAGATACCACCTTTTAGACACAAGCATCTGGGGGAAAGATGATGATACTCAGGTTGCAGAACTTTTGGAGAAGATTGATACAATAGTTATAGGAAACATAAAGACAGGAGGAGCTGGTTATGTGACAACAAATGAGGAAGTCTGTAAAATAACTGAGAAAGAAAGGAAAGAGGTAGAAGAGAGAGCAATCCTAAGACGAATGAATGTGCAGACAGCCAGAAGTACACTCAGATCTTTAATGGGTAAGCATCACTTAAAGTGGCAATAATTTCACAGTTATTTTGTGTTGAAAACTTGCTGTGGGCAAAAGCAACACTATAAGTGCACTTTAGCAGCTAAAGAGATGGATATTTCTGTCAGTTGATGTCGAGTTTAAGGAGAGTGAATATTGATATATTCACTCAATATTGAGTGATTGAATATTGACTTAGGACTCAGCTAAATATCCACAGCTGAGGCTGGGCTGAATGAGTGCTCAGACAAGCACCAACACCTACTTGTCAATCAATTTTTTACTGTCTAGGATTGTAACTAGTAGAGGCAAAATGATTAATCTGCAAATCTAACCAAACAAACACCTCCTCATAGCAATATAATCCAGTTACTGTCAGGAACACTCAAGACATCAACAAGACTCAACATCATACTTGTACTTAAATGCACTAATTATACATTTAAGTTAACAAAGTATGGTTTCACTAAAGCAAAGCCCTTTGAAAGCCTTTTGTTAGCCCTCAGCTGTCTTTAAACAATACCTGTCATTTTCTATATTTACATACATCCAAACATGAGATTTTTACAACTCAAAATCAAAATGGATTCCTGAGAAAATTTGTTGTCTAAATCCTCATTTTTAAATCCAGCAGAGTCTCCTCCAATTTCAATGCTTCGGATTCTCATTGTGGGACCGAATCAGGTTGGGAAGAGCTTGGCTGGAAACACCATCCTTGGTGATGAAGTCTTCCCTGCTGGAGTTCCAACATCACAATGCACTGAGAGACAGGGTGACGTTCACAAAAAACGAGTCACTGTAGTTGACACTCCAGGTTGGCATGGGAGGTACTGCTCAGAGGACACTCCATGGGAGGTTCAACAGCAAATTACCCACAGTGCATCTTTGTGTGCCCCCATTCCCCACGCTGTCTTGGTGGTTGTACGCAGCGATGAGACTTTCACTGGAACTGACAGATTGAAAATCGAGGAACACTTAAGCTTGCTTGGTGTTTGGAGTTGGACTTGAACCATTGTGCTATTCACCTGGGGAGACAAACTGGGAGTCATTCCCATTGAGGAGCACATTGAGCAATGGCCTGCCCTTCAGTGGTTGGTGGACAAATGTGGAAATAGGTATCATGTGTTTGATAACTCAAGTAAGGATATAGACATTCAAGTCAGAGATCTGCTGGCGAAGATTGAGGAAACAGAGGTAGGGAATGATACTGGACACTTGTTACATAGTTTGACGAAACTCCAAGAAAGAAACAGGAAGCTGGATCAAAGCTCCAAAAAGAGTACAAGACTGCTCAAGAAGGCAAGGATGGACAATGATCTCCTGAGGCAAACATTCGAGGACAAAGAGGACATCATTAAGACAGCTGAAGAGAAAGATGAGCAGATTGAAGCTTTGAAGGCAACAATTGGGAAGGTGAGGGAGAAAGAAGAGAGGAAAAATGAAGACTATAAAAAAGAGATTGTAAAAAGATTAGTGGAGACTGAGAGGGAGAACAACCTGCTGAAACAAGTCATTATAGAGAAAGACAAAATGATATCAAGCTTGACTGAAAGATGTGCTGTGAAAAATGATGTCATTAAAGCTACAAAGCAAAGCAGTGAGATGGAAAAGGAAATGCTACAGGAAAGAGTGAAAGAGCAAGAGATAGAGACAGCAGCCTTGAAGAAAAGGTGTGAGAAGAAAGAGCAAGAGTTGGAACAAATGATGATGAATCATGAAAAAGAAGCAAAGGAACTTAAAGAGAGAAATGGACAGCTGAAGAGAGAAAATGAAGATATAAAGAAGGTGTTGAAAGCCACAATCGATGAAATGCAGAAGCACTATCAAGAAAGAAGAAATAAGATAAACACTGTGCATTTTAATCCAGGCAACCACCACAACAAAATAATGATAGACCTCAATTTATTGGAGGAGCATGGCCGACAACAAAAATGGGCATTCACAGTGCCATTGTCCCACCATCAACACACCGTTAAAGCCAGTGAGTACAACCTAACAAGCAGCACATAATATCTTCTGAATGAAGTTACCTACAAGTAAATGTCATTAACTTCTGTAAGTTGCAGAGGCTGACCAGAAAAGGCTGGTAGTGTTGGACAATGACATCAGGCGACAGGAGAAGGTGAGTTTACAAAAGTCCAAACAGATAAATTATATCTTGGCTGAAAATTGCATCAATTGTGAAAAATCCAATTTTATTGATTTTAACAGTAGTTAGTTTTGTGAAGTTGGACTGATCTAAAATTACCACTAACCATATTGACAAAACTTGAGTTTCCTCTCTCTCCTCATCACAGAGATGTATCAGCATGTATGTATTCATTAAATGTCATAACAGACTGCTTTTCAGATCCTTAAATGCTAAACTGTAATAAGCATACTGTTGTTTGCGCTCATACTTCATAGGCACAAATGAGCTTCATCCTGATCATCTGCAAAAAATAACATACATGAGACTGAACTATGTTTTATTTGGATCATTGGCTTCATGATACTGATTAGCTTGCTGTTTTAACAAATAACCCCAACAGCCAACATTATGAAGTAACCAGCACCAGATCCACACAGAGCACAACACAGCCAGCCAGCCATCTTAGCTTTGGTCACAGTTAGCTAGTTGGCTCGTGCCTCATAATGCCAACTGAAAATCTGCAACAAGCGAGTCAATCAATTTACCAACCAGATCAGGACTGGGAATCTGGATGAATTAGCTGATGTTATTCAGCAAAGACTCAAGTATTTTGCTGTGTTAGCCTGTTAAAATCACAATATCACTATATATTTCACATGCTTTACAGTAATGATAGCTTTGATTATATATTTGTGTCTGGGTAGGGTCTTGTTCTGTTTCTATCTTTCTGTCTTTGGTTTGTAATACACAAGAATCAGTTAGCCGCCCCCCTTGCCAAACAGTCACAGAAGATGGCTGCCCACCTTGAGCTTTTTGACATTGCTGAATGTTGGGATTAAAGCCTGGTATGTTAACACATTGATTTTTGTTTTGATTCTGGGTCAATAGAGGGAAATTGCAAACAAAGTGCAGCAACTGGAGGCTGGCTGGATTCAGTCATGGTTCAGTGTTGGAGGTGTTGTGCTAGGAGCTGCAGTCGGGGCCCTTGCTGGCTCCTCCCGGATGGCTACAGGGTTAAGTACCAGGTCAGCTGTCGGGGCTGCAGCTGGGGCTCTGCTGGGCAGCTTACTGGTCCAAGGAGCCAGGCCCCAGCAGAGGAAGACAGAATAAGACATCTACAGCAAGTAAGACTAAAACATCATGGACATGAATGCAGACTTCTGAAAGGAGCACTTGTGGACTGTACTGGTACTGTACAGCTGTTTATCTGTCTGTTCAGATTTTGTTAACCTAGAAATGTTTGAAAAAGACAGAACAGTAGTGTTTCATGCATTTTAGTGTCAGTAATCATTATTCTCACATTCGCAGCAACAAAGCTGTATTTCTTTTTTTCTGTTGCTTGTATTATTTTTACTGCACAAGGATTTGCTGCACAAGGATTTGAAGAAACATATAAAGGAGACATTTTTCTGAATTATTAGATTACCAACAAGTTCCACTGAGAGCCCTCTCAGTCTAACCTTAAGCCCCTAACAGGGCCCAGCCCTGCCAGTCCTGAGACAGCTTCCAGCTGAGCTCTGCATAGGCCTGGAGGCTGTCTCAGTGCTAGAGAGCGGTGTTTGGTTCAGGCCTAAAGATCTGACAACCCTGTCTGGGCCTCCTGGAGCATGCTGGTGGCTGGTTGTGGGATCTGGGTTAGGCTGAGGGACTGAGAGCCAGGCTCTCCCAGTGAGAGCCTGCTGGAGGTATCTCATTAATGCTCGGAAAAAAGAGCAGATGTTTTTTAAATGAAAACATAAGTCATAATTCTTAATAAATTACTTGTTAATTTATATTTGTTAATCTATATATATTGTTATATATATTGTATATATATTATATTGTTATACTCTTTTTTTTTCTTAAGTGAATGCAATGCTTTCAGAAATTTCAGTGTGAATTCACCACAAGTTACATATCAGTGAAGCAAGGTCTGGCCATGCCCACACCATCGTGACAAGAGGTCAAATCAATACATGGAAAGATCTGTGTGGGTGCAAGAACAGAAATTAAGTGTAGCTAAGGTAGCTGTAGTTTGTGTGTTTCAACATAATTTTTTGTGAAACATTTGTTAACAATAAAATATATATATATATACACATGTGTTTGTTCTTTAAATGTGGTGGGATTGTAAAAATAAGCTTACTAGCGTATGATGTTTCTTAAAGACAAGCTTCTCTAGTCTCTAACTAACTCATAAAATTTTTACTTAAAGTATACAATAATCAGTTACCTTTGCAATGAGGCTCAAACAAAAGCTCTAATTAAAGTGATAAATGTTTGAAAAAACACTTTCTATTATACTACACAGAAAATACACATATGATGTAATACGATATGATGCAACTGTATAACACAAGAGTGGCACAAAAAAACATATATGCATGAATTTATTCATGTTATAAGAAATGACATCTGACAAATGACATATCAAAAATGTTGCATATATTTAGACCTCATACATGTAGAATAAATGGCAATAATATATCTCAAAGCAAATACACTAAAATATTGCAATTTGTTACAATGCATTTAATTGTCTAATGAGGGACAAGAGTTACAAATTAGCTTCAGTCAGCATACTGTATATACATTACTATATTACATCGGTCACATTACTTCTTCCAATGAAACAATGTTTACCTGTTTTATTAAATAAACAAACAAAATTTAATGGAAGAGTCATTTTCTGTCAACATAAACTAAACTCAAAATTCTGTTTCGTATTTTGGTCAGTTTGAACCCATATATGAGAGGATTCATGGCAGGAGGAATGATCAGAAATTCTAAAGCGATGAAGTTTTGAAGGCTTTGTGAAATATTTGTGGGGCTAAATCGCATATACATCAAATCAAAAACTATCACAACGAGGAATGTGATTAAAGAGACTAAATGAGGCACACATGTCTGCATAAACTTCACCCTGTCATCTTTGGACTTCACACACATTCTGATAAGATGCATATAAGTCCAAAATATGAAAAAACCATGAGACACATATATGAAAATTGTTAACTGTGAAATAATTTCATTTGCGATAGTATCAGTGTCAGGGCAAGCAAGTTTAACAATTATCCAATTCACACAAAAGAGTTTAGGAATTTTCGAATGACATAACTTCAGAGTAGACGTTAATATAATGCTGACAGAGAAAATGCAGAAAGGTGTTAGCCAGGAGAAACATACCAGCAGAGACAGCCTCTTCTTATTCATGAGAGAGTGGTAGTGTAGTGGTCGACATATAGCCAGATATCTGTCATAAGCCATGACGGCTAGAATGGACAAGTCACAGCAAGCAAAAGAGTACATGATAAAGGCCTGTAAAAGACATCCTTCATATGAGATTTCATGAGAAGAAGACAACAGATCTAACAGGAATTTGGGGTAGAAACCCGTCGTCCCATAAAGTCCATTAATGCAAAAACTGCACAATAAGATGTACATCGGTTGATGCAAGTTTTCGTCAAAGATAATGACCATGATAAGAGCAATATTTAGAAACAAAATCAGACAGTAATACAGAAAAGTGAGTGAAAAGATAGTGAGTCTGTAATTTATGGTCTCATTTATCCCTGAGAGAGTAAAAATTCTAACAGAAATATTATCCATGATTAAAGATTTTCAGTTTTCCAATCTTTACCTGTCCACTGTGCAGTAGGAGGTCACTGTGTGCTCTGTCTGTGGTTTCCCTCCACACCACTTATTATTAACTGCTATGACGATGACAGTACAACAGTTGGGAATTCAAACTCAAACGTTTCTCATTGGTCCATTTGTGGCACATTACACACACATAGCTAATGGTGAACCTGTGAGGGAAGACAGCCTTTATCAGGCTAAATTATTGCAATCTTGACATGACAGTGACAGTATAAAGAATGGACGGCGTATATGTGATCACCCATCAAAGCAGCCATGCTGTTAATTACAGTATGCATAACTTTAAGCCTTAAAATAATTTGGATGTGTGAGTTAAAAAAATCAGACTCAGTACAGTTTTCATGAATGGGGAAATTAGCTATAGAGACCAAAACCATTTTTGTACCACGCTGTAAACATGTTTATTTCTGCTTCTGCGGCTTATGGAGATTGACTGATTCTGTAACCAGCCTTAGATGACCGTCATTCATTTCCCAGCCACGGAGGTTGCCTCAATGCACACACTGACTTGCCCTACACATTTTTTTCTGTTTCTCTTGCTAAAATCATGCTTTGGATTTTTTTTATGGATTTTGTTGATTAGAGATGGGACTTATGGCTCTTTGGAGGGAGCCGAATCTTTGTGATCCGTTCATTTCAAAGAGCCGTTCATAAAGCTGGCTTATTTGGCTCATTTTTATATTTATTCACTTTTAAAAAGCTAGCTTGGGGTTAATTTTATTTTATCCTGGAAATAATCACAGGGAGGAATGGTGGGCTGAAATCTCGATCAAAATAATTTCAAACTCAGATTTCCCACCAATATTTGAGTTTATTCTGAAATATTGATTATAGCTTCATTTTACGTGTGGACAAGATTTTAAAGTCTGATATGGATTCATTGTAAATATTCCACTGCCATATCCTTCTAAGTTGACAGTGAGATCACTATTTACCCTTTGTATAAAGTGTGTGTAATGTTTTTCAACACCTAAACAATAAAAAACAAAGCAGGCTACAATAAAGTGCAAAAGCTTTTAGTGCAAAAACAAGAACATTTTTAACAATGCAGAAACTCAAAACAATATTTTAAAATTAAAACGTTTCACACAAGAATATTTTCATAGAACTATGAACTCAAAAACAATACTTCAAGTATTAGAAAAATAGATAAAATTACATTAAATTAGACGGAAACACATTGATGCTTTGTAAAAAAAAATAAAAATAAATAGAACTATACCCTGGGGAGGACTCCTGAACTGTCCTTGGGTGAATAGTAACCTATACCTGACCTACAAAAAGATCAGTCAGCCCCTTTACTCTGAACCATAACCCCAAAAACAAAATAAAGTGTAAACAAAATAAATGACATTTCCAAAATATAGGCCATAAAGCATGGAACTGCTGGAACAGACGGTCCTTCCCCTCCTTCAGGCTCACTGCCAACAGCATGAACAACTCATGCAATATTTGCATAATATGCTCCTCCTCATGCTCTCTCCGTCTCACTCAGTCAGTAGAGGAGCAAGGAGGAGCTTGTGTGAGCATCGCTGTGAAATGTAGGTGTGAGCTCGGTGAGAGAGAAGAAAAAGAGAACGGCTCCCAACCAAACGCTACTCGGTTCCCATCGTTTATGTTAATGAGCCGTTCAAAAGATTCGGTTTGTTCGTGAACATCACAACTGTACTGTTCATACATTCAGCAGGTGAACCGCACATGGAGGAGGCTTTAACATATAAAGTCTGGAAAAATGCCTGTTAATGCTTTAATACGTTCAAAATCAATGTGGTAACGATCTTGGGGCAAGGTCCTCTTTACAAACCTCCCTTTGGACATCGCTACCCGTACAATGACCCAGTCATAGGAAAAACACCCTACATTGTAAATTTTGTATCCTTCTTTCTAAATACAGAGTTGATGAGTTAACGAACCTCCGTTCTTGGGAATGAGGAAAACTCGAAGCAGAAGTCAGGATTTGAAGGGTGCTAAAGGCAGTGAATGAAGTGTGGAGCATTGGTGGAACATTACTTCTCCACATTTCTAAGGGGTGAAACAGCCTTGTTGGTAATAGCAAACACTTTTTTTTGTGATGGGTTACACATTTACTTGAATTCTGATGGGATACTTAGAGTCCCCCAGTGTGTTTCACAGTGCACAACGAGATAATTTGCAGTCTTCATCAGCTTCTTGGTTGCACACTTCTACATTTGTTTGACAATGATCATAAAGCCAGTTTGTCAAAACTTCAATTTGCTTAATCATCTATGATTGGCAAACCCTTCTCTAAACACGTTTAGGCATCCATCCAAATGAGAATCACCAGTTAACCTGCATGTCTTTGGACTGTGGGAGAAAGCCAGGGTACCTGGAAGTAACGCACCCAGACACAGGAGAACATGCAAACTCCACACAGAAAGGCCCCAGCAGGGGTTTTCGAACCATGCCGTGAGATGACAGTGCTAACCACTGCACCACTGTGCAGTCAGTGGATCCCAAATTTTTAAGAAGGAGGCTCAAGTCTTCCATGATTCATGGTACAAATTTTGTGCTTTGTACACATGACAAGTTTACTTGTATTGAGGACACTGACAGAAATTTCACTAGCTTAAAGAGCACTCAACAGACGGCTCCCACACGCTGAGACCTAATTTCCGTGTTCTTTTTCAGATTGTTGACACTGGTAAAGGTATGAATGGTTTTGCTGTTCTCACTCAACATGACATTTTGTTTAGTGTTAAATTACCTCCACATTATTCTGCATGACCAGCTGAATTGGTTGCACTCACAGAAATTGTAAATTTGTGGAGGTTAAAACTGTAAACATTTACTGACTCACGTTATGCCTTTGGTGTAGTGCATTACTTTGGTGCACTTTGGAAACACAAAGATTTTCTGACATCATCTGTCAAAATTATAGCACATCACAAACTTGTGCCTGGACTGCTAGATGCCATCATCTCCCTACTACTGACTACTACTACTACCTACTGATTCTATCTCCCACTGCAAGAAATGTTCGTGAGTCAAGACAAAAGTAGCAGAAAATCCAGAAGCTGACAGCAATGGTCTTGGGTAAGTGGTACTGGCAGGTAGGCTGAAAAGACTATCTATGACAAGAAGGCCACGACAACATGGCAGCTGAAGATCACCTGTTTAAACCAGTACCGAGGTTCCTGCTCCAGTAAGACAAAAATCTACATGTTGTGTGACAAAGTGTAGAAAGATAACTTTTGGGGTTTCGAGTACAAGCTGCAGAATTAAGGGTTCAAAGGCTGGAAAGCAAAGTCACAGGAAAACCAGGAACACCTGTTTTTTGAGGTTCGGGACAGAGATTATCCAGCCAGAGGAGTTTATTATTCATACATTCAGTGGGTGAATGTCCACCTGGTATATGGATGGAGAACCTTGACAGTTCCTAAGAAATGCATGGTCCTGGGCGAGGTGAGATTTGGAGGCAGGGACAGTGGGGGAGACTGAAGTGCCCTTCACACGTGCTTTGCAACCCTTAACTTATCTAGTCATTATCCAGAGGAGCTGTATGTGAGAATGCAAATGGACTTTACCCTGCCAACTCCCTATTACAAAAGCTGTGTGAGTCCACATGTGAATAGAGTAGGTCAATGTCCAGGTAATTCACTGTGAGTGGGATTAACAATGGTGTGTAGGTGCTTTGTACTGTATTCTGCTTATGCAGATATGTCCAATTACATTGTGGCATTTATATCAATGCAAAAACAGCTGGAGTGAGATTCTCAAAATGATCCACTTAAAAACAAATCACTTTACGGTTTTGTTCAATTTATTGTGCTTATCTGTGAAAATACCAGCTGAACTACATACAATGATGTCTTATTTGTTTGTTTGTCTTCAATAAATTATATTTAATAAATTAAATATAAAGAAAATAAATAAATTGGTATATGTCATAATGGTGTAAAATCAGACCTTTGATCTTTAATTTATGAAAAATAGTACATTTGATAAAATACAATACAGCAATATAATTAAGACAATATTGTAACTCACTCACTTCCAAATTTCCTTCACTTAGCCAAACAATCTGGCATCAATCAAACTTTAACTATGTTTTTCAATATGTTAAAGAAATATTAAATGAAGTAATGGGATAGGGCAAATGTTAAACCACTGTTGTGTTTGCAATGCAGTTGCACAGATAGAAGCCTTTGGAATAATTTCGAGGAATATCAGGACACAAAACATTTAGATCAGTCCATTATGACATATATGTGACATATATGATACAGCTCATAAACACAAATCAAGATGTTTTATATATATATCTATTATCTAATATATATATATATATATATATATATATCTATATAAACCCACCACCACACACACACATTATACATTATTTTAGTTTCACAAAAAAACATGTTGAAACACAAAAACTATAGCTACCTTAGCTACACTTAATTTCTGTTCTTGAAAAAAAAAACAAGGATTTTGTTTCGAATTTTGGTTAATTTAAACCCGTATACCAGAGGATTTAGAAGTGGAGGAATTAATAGAAATTCTATTGTCATGAAGTTTTGCAGGCTCTGTGATAACATTCTCAAACCAAATCGTGTGTACATTAAATCAAAAAGCACAGCAAAGCCAAAGTTCAATAAAGAGATTAAATGTGGCACACACGTTTGCATAAACTTCTTTCTGCCCTGTTTGGATGTTCGACATGTTCTGAGCAGGTACACATACGACAACATAAGACAGACAAAATGGACAATGTAAATAGCAATGTTGAAATATGCAACACCAGTGTTTGTCATAGATATGGAGCAAGCTAATTTACCGACTAGTGAGTTTGAACAGTAAAGTTTAGATATGTGTGAGCCACATAATTTTAATTGGAAAAGTGTCATTGTGTTAATGAACATGCAAAAAAAAGGCAAAAGCCAAGAGAAGGCAACTAGCAGAGATATTCTTTGTGTAGTCATAACACAATGGTACTGTAATGGTTGACATATAGCCACATATCTATCATAGGCCATAACAGCTAAGACAGATAAGTCGCCTCCAGATGATGAGTGTATCACAAAACTCTGCAGAAGGCATTCAGCATAAGAGATGACATGAGAGGAAGACAGAAGATCCATGAGGAATTTGGGGTAAAAGCCAGCTGTCCCATAAAGTCCATTAATACACAGATTACACAGTAAAATGTACATAGCCTCATGAAGTTTTCTGTCCAAAAGGATAGTTATGATGACAACTGCATTCACTAACCAAATTATAAAGTAATACAGTAAAGTCAGAGTAAAGAGAATGAATTTGTGTTGCACTGTGTAATTTAATCCTGAAAGTGTAAAAAATGTTACTACAGTCACATTATCCATTAACTATGTCAGCTGCCACAATTTGAATAATTTAAAACTAGTTTATATCAAACCTTAATATGTTTGTAAGTGTCATTTCAGAAAAAACATCTTACGTTGATACATACATAGATACTGTACACGCATGTTCCTGAGTGATGCAGCAAGCATCCTGTCCTAACTGTCCCCAACCCCACCAGTGTCCTCTGTTTAATTATTACTCTCTGATGACTCATGACAAACTGGGATTTCACCACCTGGTTCAACACTTATTATTATATCTGCAGAAACAAAATATATGTGTATGCGTTTTTAATTCCATGCAGTTAAAGTTGTGATTCCAATTGCAATTAGCACGCTAGGAGGCTATTTACAATTATTGCATTAGCACATTTGTGACATTAGTATAGCTCTTAGTGTGGCAGCAGTCCACATTAGATTGTATTGGCAATGTGTTTGGTGTTGCTAAGCTAAAACTACCTCAATATGGTAGAGCTTTTTGGTTGATTATAGTGACTGTAAACTTAAGATATTAAGTTAGCCTGCAGCACAAAGCACATGCTTTTGAAACACTCCCGGTGGGGTTTAAAAGTACTTCCTAATTATTTTATGGCAGTAAACTTCAGCATAAATTGACTCCTCTAGACCTTCCACACAACTGTTTTCGTAACTTGAGATGAAAATCTGCTAATTTCGAGCTAAAAGTCACCGTGACCCGGTCAGTCCATCCCTACGGCTCACTTCCCCCAGGAAAGCAGCCTCCTTCTCGGGCAGTGCCAAGTAGGTCCCGATGTTTACTGATGATTATTTGATGTGATTTCAATACTAGAACTTAGTGACTTAATAATTTCCCACCACAGTGTTGTAGGTACTGTCTTTGGAAACTTTACGAGGGAAATAATTGATAAATTTATACATAGAAAACTCACCATTACCTTCCCAGTCCTCCATACTGACACTACGGTGAACTCTATCTGGGAAAACAGCCTCCATCTTCCTGTTGCTGCAGCGATGCACGGCCATTCTAGTCAATGTTTTAAACCCCACTGGCTCTGCCATGGTCCGGTTCAGAAGTGGGCCTCCGCTCAGCTCCACGTTAAATACGTAGCTAGGGCTGCACGATATGGCCTATAACCAATATCTCGATATTTTTTAAGCTATATCGTGATACGCTATATATATCTCGATATTTTTATTTCTCCTGTAAATCACTATGAATGTTAAATTCAACCCTTTGATGCAAAAAATAACATCAGTATGATGATTCAAGTAGACCCTTCTGTCAAATAAACTGCTGGCAAATACAGCTTATTGAACTCACGTTGTGACTTTATTGACTAACCACATGAATCTTTCATGCACGTCTCAAAACCAGCCGAACTTGCTCCTTGCTCTACCCTGGCTGCCTAGCAGCTCTTATTCTCATTGGCTACTGGAACATCACATGCCAATATAACTGATACCTTGACACCTATTAGATTAGTAACGGCTGCGCCGCGTTTTGGCAGCGTCTTGGCAGCGTAGCGAGCCGGCCCTATTCACGCGAGAATCCTGGACGTATGGGAGACCCCACGATAAACTGTGTATAAAGGAAACAACAACAACAAACAGCTGACTTTGCTTCTCCGACATGGAAGGGATTATAAAAAGCATCTGTTGTGTCATAAATGATTGTGTGTTGTTCCATTTCAAAAATTAGTCTCTCTTCGTTCATATTGAGACCCTTTGATTGATTGACTGCTCACCTGGTGCCACCGGTCATGATGTGATGTTGATGTGAAGTTGTGATAAGCTACATGAACTGCGTATTGTGTTTTATTTTGAAAGGGAGCGGAAGTTTATTATGTTGATTCTGTGTCGGATTTCCTGTGTGGTGCAAAGTGCTCTGTTGAAATTTACGATGTTTAGCAGCGGATCGCGTCAAAAATAGAAATGCTACGGAATGCTCACGCCGTGGCTCGGAAAAATGCTTTTGAGACGCTCCGCAGCCCGTCCTGTGTGAGTGCTCTCATTGACTAGACTGGCAGCTATCTGCTCTGGTGACCGCTGTTACGCGGCACGTACGCTTCCGGAGTGGGCCAGTGAGCCTTGTCTCTCCTCACTTGATACAAAAAATACGCATGCGCGCAGGGGATTTTTCTGGGTGGGCGGGGCAGTGTGCTGCGTGCTGTGAGGAGCACCAAGAGTGAGTGACACAGGCAAAACTCCGGAGAATTAAATGCTGACGGCTTAAAACATTTATGTGACAAGTGCTCGATGGTCGCGATATTGTCATTTGATACATCTCACGTAGAACAAGCCGTGATATATCGAGTATATTCGATATATCGCCCACCCCTATACGCAGCTGTTCTATTTTTGACGGAGGCTGTAAGCCTGAGCAGCCCTCATCAATTTACAAATCAGTTGGGCCGGATATTTAATGAATTTTATGATGCCAACTCCCTAGTACAAAGTCTGTGTGAGTCCATGTGTGAATAGAGTAGGCATGACATTTCTATAATACACCTTGTGCAAAACCACCATCTTTCGTTCAGTATCTAGGTTTACAGATACACACTAACAAATTCAATCACATTACACACAATTTGATATGTGATAATGTGGTTCCCTCACACTTGTCCATTGGGTGTTTTTATGAGGTTTAATAACAGTATTAATTAATATATTATTGTTATAGAATTTTCTATCCTTAGGTTACAGGGGTTACGTGTGGGCCTTGAGGTCCTCGGCAGTATTAGTTGTTTGGCTTTGGTTGGGAACAGTAGGTGCCAGTCTATCTCAACACTGTGGTGGCCAGGGTTGAAGAGACCTATTGCTGCCTTCTTAGACATAATAGATAGCTTGCTGTTGACGTTCCAATCTGCGTGACCAGACATCTGTGTCTCCAGACTAGAATATGCTGATAATAATACCTCCATGAGTAAAAACATTCTCTTTGACTAATTCTGGGCGTATAGTATTTGTGGTGTTATCTTGGGGTTTAAAGTCTATCCACCAGGATGAGTTAGGGCAGAATGTGAGACTAACTCAGGCACTTCGAATGTACTTTGAGAGTGTCTCTTGTTCTCCTTGGCCAAGCGTCACAAAATAATACAGCATAAGACATCAGAGGCCCCTGAACACTTTCTTCCCTCCTGACCTTACCATTGACCTTTGACTTCAGTAATTTCTCCACAACATTAATATTTAGGCCCCAATTTGAAAAACAACAGACTGTGTTCAAGTGCATGAAAATGTGTGTCATCATTGGTCAAAAGGTATTTCTACTGGAGAAAGTGAGATTTCCAAGCTTTAGTGCTTTAGCCTGTTCTCTGAGCCATTTTTGGACTATACACTGTTGAGGTGTTAATATGTAAATATACAGTAGATAATCATAATCAAGTCAACTCTAGTTTATAACTGGTCAAACGCATCCATAAAACACTTTAAATAATCCATTATAAGTTACACAATAAAACATCATGCATAATAATAAGAATTTTATGACTGTTCATATTGTGCATTGATTATACTTCGAGTCATAAAGCATTATGAATACATTATAATTCATTATATTGTGTATATTTATAATTCTATTAATACACTCTTGATGCCCCATTGGTGTGGTCTTCATAAAAAGTGTTATTAAAGTTTCTTTATTGTTACTAATTTAACATCTGATTGACTGATAACTTAATTGACAGTGATTCCTTGATACTGAAAACATGAATTAAACATTTTGTGATTGGATAAATAGACATCAATATGAAAAACTCAAATAAAGCATGATGTACTAGTTTAAAGACGTTTTCCACATGAAAACTGTATAATTTTGTTTCTTATTTGTGTTAATTTGAAACCATATATGAGAGGATTGATTATTGGAGGAACAAGGAGAAATTCCATCGCCATAAAATTCTGGAGACTTTGTGATACCTGTGAGCCAAATCGCATGTACAACAAATCAAAACACAAAGAAAATAACAAAATAATTAAACAGATTAAATGTGGCAGACATGTTTGCATGAATTTACTCCTGCTCTCTTTCGATGTTTGGCATGTTTTGATCAGATATACATAAGACCAAATAATAAAAAGAAAATGTCCAGAGTAAAAACTGTAATTAAAAGCTGGAATGATAACATTTCCTATGGAGGGAGTACAAGCCAGTTTACCAACCAAAAAATTAATACAGTAGATTTTTGGTATGTGTGAGCCGCATAACCTCAATCTCGCTGTTGTTATTGAACCCATGAACACCAAATAATGGGGTATGAGCCAAGAAAAAAATATAAACACACATACTCTTTGTGTTGTCATCACAGAGTGGTATACCAGAGGTCGACATATAGCCACATATCTGTCATAGGCCATTAACACCAGCATAGAGACATCTGCAGAAACTGATGAATGCAACACAAAACCCTGCAGAAGACATCCAGCATAAGAGATGACATGAAAAGTAGACAGCAGATCAATGAGGAATTTGGGGTAAAAGCCTGCTGTCCCATAAAGTCCATTAATGCACAGATTACAGAGGAAGATGTACATGGGTTCATGAAGGCTTTTATCTAGAATGATCGTCACAATAATTGTCACATTAACCAGCCAAATGACACAGTAACACAGTAAAGTGAGAACAAAGAGAGTAACCCTGTAATTTGTTGTCCCTCTCAACCCTGAAAGAGTGAACATAGTAATTACAGAAGAATTATCCATCACATTGAAAATTCAAAACTTTTCTATTTCCTAAATTTGAAAAAAACATTAAATTGCATTTGAACACATACTATTTTCTCTGGAAAAGGAAAGGCATCCAACACTGTCTGTCAACCCCCAACAACCTGAGCCGTCTCCCTCTAACACCAGTTTTTATCCTATCATGGCAACAACAGATTAGTGGTGTATCGGTCGTGAATATATCGTTCACTCTGTGTTATGGAATTGTCTATCCTTAGGTAACACGAGGTCACGTGTGGTCCTTGAGGTCCTCAGCAGTATTAATTGTTTGTCTTTGACTAGGTGCCACTGTATCTCAACACTGTGGTGGCCAGGGTCGAAGAGGCTTGTTGCTACCTTCCTAGACATAATAGATAGCTTGTGTTATGTGGGGCCAGGTAGTGGGAGTGTTTTCCTTTTGGGGCTGCTGTTCTCCCTCCTGTACTCCCTTGTTCTTTCCTCCACAGGTGGAAGTCAATTTGCAAATCAGGGAGGGGTTAAAGAGGAGGAGGCGGGAGGCCGCAGGGTCTCTCTTACCCCTAAAATACACTGCATGCGTAATGGCGACGGAGCCGATACGTTTCAATGTTAGTCAGTGTGTCAGTTCACACAGTCTCCGTCCCTGCTGTGTCACGGGTTCGGAACGACTGCAGCGACTGGCAGCCCTCTGCAACACATACGCAGAAGCATGGCACATAAATTCAGCACAGAGCAGACCGTGCAGGGAAGGAAATCGGCTACAAAATACGGTTTATTTTCAAAATAAAATACTCCGTGTTCACTGCGGATTGAGTTTCATTACAAGAACACGTCATGGGCGCGGGAGACCTGAAGTCATCAGGTGAGGGGTTTTCAGGCATAATCATTTGACACCTATGACATTTATGACATAAGGACACCAGAAAAAAGATGCGGCGTGGAATGCCATCACAGGAGTCAAAGAGATTACAGCCGGCAATATCGCCCGATTATATGTGGATTCTCCTCTGATAAAGCAGCATGCTTACCGCGTGAATCATGATAAGCTTCGTCGGTTGCAAGAACAGGTTGATTATATAGTGAACAATAGTATTGCTGAACCGAGCTGTAGCTCCTGGAGTTCACCATGCCTTTTAGCCCGTAAATCTGATGGCTCTGATCGGTTCTGCACAGATTTTCGTAAAGTCAATGGTGTCACTAAACCTCACTGTTATCCGCTTCCCCGAGTTGAGGATTGTGTGGACAATGTCGGCACTGCCAATTTTGTAAGGGTTATTGGCAAGTGCCGCTTACCTCTCGGGCCAGAAGTCTCTGCATTTGTGACACCTGACGCATTCTTGCAATATACTGTGATGCCATTTGGGGTGCGTAATGCTCCCGCTACATTTCAGCGCCTGGTCAATACTGTTGTGTGGAGTAACCGATTATGAGGTTATCTCCATGATATTGTAGTGTATTTAAGCACTTGGGAAGAACACATTGAGCAATTGCATGCCGTATTTGATAGACTTAAGGCTGCCAATTTGACACTCAATCTTGCTAAATGTGAATTTGGTCAAGCTGTAGTCACCTATTTAGGGAAAACTGTGGGTCGTGGGCAGGTTAAGCCAATCCAGTCCAAAGTTGAGGCCATTGTGTAATTTCCTGTTCCGTCCTCCAGACACGAGTTGCGCCGCTTATTGGGGATGGGTATTATCGCAGTTTTTGTAGGAACTTCTCGGCTGTTGCAACTCCCCTCACTGACCTCTTTACACGGGACTCACACCGAACGCGGAACGGAAGCGGAACGGTACTTTGCCCGGCGTCAACTCACACCGGACGCGGATCAGCCGCGGAACGGCAGCGGAGCGAGCCGGCCGTATTCACGCGAGATCACGAGATCACGCGAGAATCCTGGACATACCCGAGACCCCGCGATAAACAGTGTATAAAGAAAACAACAACAACAAACAGCTGACTTTGCTTCTCCGACGTGGAGGAGATTATAAAAAGCATCTGTTGTGTCATAAATGATTGTGTGTTGTTCCACGTCAACAATTAGTCTCTCGTTGAGACCCTTTGATCGATCTTTGATCACCTGGTGACGTAACGTTGATGTGAAGTTGTAAAAAGCTACATGAACTGAGTATTGTGTTTTATTTTGAAAGGGGGCGGAAGTTTATTACGTTGATTCAAGGCCCGGTTTCCTGTCTGGTGCGCAGTGCTCTGTTGAAATTTACGAGGTTTAGCCGCGGCTCGCGGAAGAAATAGAAATCCTGCGGAAAGCTCGCGCCGTGGCACGGAGAGCCGCTTCTGGGACGCTTCTGATCCGCGCCCGGTGTGAGTGCTCTCATTGACTAGACTGGATTCTATTTGCTACGGTGACCGCGGCGGTGCCGTTCCGCTTCTGTTCCGCGTCCGGTGTGAGTTGGCCTTTAGCCCAAAAAGGCGTTATCATTGGTCCGAGAGCTGCCAGCATGCGTTTGACTGTATTAAAGCCTTGATGACTCATGCGCCGGTGCTTGCCGCTCCACAATTTGATCGACCTTTTAAGCTGTCTGTGGATGCAAGTGATGCAGGGGTGGGAGCAGTCTTACTCCAGCAGGGACATGAGTTTATGTGGGCTCTTCTGGTGCACCGACAGAAGTGTTTACGGACCACAATCCTCTTGTTTTTGTTCATCAGATGAAAAACTCAAATCAAAGATTGATGCGTTGGGCACTGTTTCTGCAGTCTTAATATTACCATTCGTCACATTAAAGGCACTAGAAATGTCCTGGCTGACACCCTGTCACGTAGTTTTGATGTGTGAATAATCTCCCCCATTATTCACCATTTTAGGGTGGGGGTGTTATGTGTGGCCAGGTAGTGGGAGTGTTTTCCTTTTGGGGCTGCTGTTGTCCCTCCTGTTGTCCCTTGTTCTTTCCTCCACAGGAAGAAGATCAGGGAGGGGTTAAAGAGGAGGAGGAGAGAGGCCACAGGGTCTCTCTTATTCTGGGGCAGCAGCAGGGGGAAGGTTTGCTTTCTTTCTTTTGAGCTGAGTTGACTAGGTGCCACCATATCTCAACACCGTGGTGGCCAGGGTCGAAAAGGCTTGTTGCTGCCTTCCTAGACATAATTGGAGTTGGAGATCTCCGGTAGTCCAGTTTTTCGGTCTGTGTTAAGTTAGGCCTGTTTTTTCCTTAGTTTGTGGGGAAGTGCAGGGTGCGACGGCCCATAGTGTGGCTGGCCGTGTGTTTCCCTCTTTTGTTCCTTTTGGCCAGGGTCTCCATCTCTTTTTGGTTTATTAATTTATGGTTTAACTGTTTTCCCTTTTTCTTCTCTTCTTTAGTGGCAAATTATTAAAGAATTTCTTTTGCAAACCTTGAAACATTTGTGTGGTGTCCTTCATATGTTATGGTCACATTTGAGCCAACTGCAAGTTAAATGTTAATTAAATTTTTATGAGTTGACGTTCCAATCTGCGTAAACAGACATCTGTCTCCAGACTAGAATGTAAACAGACATCTGTCTCCAGACTAGAATATGTTGACAATAACACATTCATGGGTAAAGACATTCTCTTTGGCTAATTCTGGGCGTATAGTATTTGTGTTATCTTTGGGTGACCGACTCAGGCACTTCGGATGTACTTTGAGAGTGTCTCTAATTCTCCTTGGCCAAGCGTCAATAAACAAAACAGCATAAGACATCAGAGGCTCCTGAACATTTTCTTCCTTCCTGACCTCACGATTGACCTTTGGCTTCAGAAATTTCTCCACAACAATACACACACACAGTACTGAGTCGTCTCAGTGAGTGATTCTTTCAATTCCATACAGTACGTTCTCTCGCCACAAGGCGACACACATCAAAGTGAGAGCAAAGAGAGGAACTCTGTAATTTGTTGTCTCTCTCAACCCTGAAATAGTGAACATAGTAATTACTGAAATAGTATCCATCACACTGAAAATTCTACACTTTATAACTATATCATGCAAAATATAAAACAATTATTGTAATGCCAAAGATAAAGTTAATTGCATTTTCAAACTCTACAAAAAAGGACATGTGGCTCTGTGTCTGTCCATCCCTAACAGCCTGAATTGTCACTCTCATATCATATCATTTATATCCTTTCATAGCAGCAACAAATAATGAGCCAGTAAACATGGTATTTCAAATAATCCAATAGAGGCAGCTGACTGATGACCTGGCTGGGTGTTGGTGGAGAGGCCTGACTGAAGGCATAAATGGCTGCACAGGGTTCTGACTAGTGGTGGACGAATGAGAGGCAGGCTGGAGGCCAGTGCACTGGGAATCAGGTTCATTGCTAACCAGCAGGGATGCAGAGGAGGTTGGTGTGACATGCTCAGGAGAAGCAGGACCTGGAGCAGTTCTTACAAAAAATGTCCACCTGAAAAATGCCACTTCCTGGGCACACTTAGGACTCCAGGGGGCAAGTACAAAGCTTGTCCTAGTGAGCAAGTAAAGACTATTGTTCACAAAGCACTCTGAGTGTAGAATTTAATAACATCTAGAGGTGAAGTTGTGGATTGCATAACTATGGTCTAATGCAAGATGGAAAGCAAGTGATGGATATTGACTTCTATAAAATGTTAAAATGGGAATATTGGGAAATATGGATGCACATATCTCAGTAAATAACAAGCATAGAGTATTGAGCCAAGGTATTGTATGAATCATATTTATATTTTATCATATATTATTATTGTGAGGATTGGACTTACTACCATGCAACAGGGCTAAAACTACAGAGGAGTGCACTGTAGGTTTGTTTTTTGCCTTAAGTATTAAAAAATAAATAATAATAATAAAATAACTTTAAGAAATTACTGTGATGAGCGTTTTAGTAGAGTAGTCTATGTGCATACACATGGACAAGGCAGTCCTGACACAACAGAGCTCTCTCACAAACCCAGCAAACACTAAGACAGAAACTAGTAGAAATCCAAATCTAATCCCACCTACAACCTGTCAGACTTTGTTAACCTGCCCAGATTTGGTCATTTTTCCTTGGTTATGTGCTTCTATGTAGTTGAATTGTTTCCCTTTTGTCTGTTTGAGACAGAAAAAGGGGTCACCACTAGCTACAGTACCTAACCTAATACCTACCTAGTACAAGTCTATGTGCATGTGTGCAATTTAACTCAAGGCAGACAGTGAGGAGTCACCAGAGGATTATATGAGGATACAATAGTCGGAATCAGTTGGGCCAGATAGTTAATGGATTTTACCCTGCCAGCTTCCTAGTACAAAGTCAGTGTGAGCCCATGTGTATATAGATATCAGAATCAGAAATACTTTAATAATCCCAGGGGTATACAAACAAACAAAAACAACATATGTAAACACGTAACCATCTATTAAGAACAAAATATATGCAGTGTGTTGGGTTTGCAGAGGGAGGGATGTACAGGACAACAATGATGACATGTGGGATCTCTCTCAGCAGATAGTATGGTCAAAGTCCAATGGCTAGCAGGTCAACATCCAGGCTATAGAGCTGTTCTTTAGTTGTGATGTGACCGCAGCGCCGGTCCTGGCCACATTTGCGCCCTGGGTGCGCCGTGCGCCCCTGGATGCGTGCGCCCCCATCAGTCTGTCCGACGCCCCCCTCTGCCTTGTCAACACCCCGCTCCCGGGGCGCCTGCTCCGCTAACTTAATGAGCGGTATCAAAAATTACCGAGATTTTTTGCTTTTTCGGGCGTTCGTGCGCCCCCCACGGAGAAGGCGCCCTGGGCGGCCGCCCACATTGCCCATAGCTAGGACCGGCCCTGTGTGACCGGGATTACACCATCTGCTGTTAACTGGAACGGCAAGCCCCTCGCCGTTCCGCTTACCGCTCTCGGTACAATCCCGGTTGGCGTATATACGTATGAATAGAGTAGGCGTGTTAATGACATTTCTATCCTGCACCTTTTATCTGTTGTAAGCAGTGATCTTGCAAATATGTCGAAATTCTTTGTGGTATTGATATGAATGCTAAAACATCATGATTGCAGATCGGCCCTCCTGCTGTACACTCCACAAAGAACAATCTCTGGTTGTGTGCTACATATATAAAAGGGCACCTGATCTCTGGACAATGTCCAAAGTTCACATA
The DNA here is from genome assembly GCF_000972845.2 of Larimichthys crocea. NCBI lineage: Eukaryota > Metazoa > Chordata > Actinopteri > Sciaenidae > Larimichthys > Larimichthys crocea. Next base: position 8,316,361 of record NC_040028.1, read on the forward strand.
AGAAAATGGCTGGAGTAAAATAAATACAACTAAGGCAGCTGTTGAGACACCACCAAAGAAAAAAGAATCTGAATCTCCAGCAATCACCTCTCTCTTTGTTTCAAAGCTTCAAAAAAGGAATCTTTATCAAATTAATGGGAATTATTTTTTCTCTCTTGCTATTGTTCAGTATTTAGGTTTAGAGTTTGTTTGCATTTTGTAGAGTAGGCATGTCACGACGGTGATTGGCCTCATCACCAACAACGATGAGACGGACTATAGGGAGGAGGTCTAGCACCTGGCATACTGGTGCGCTAACAACAACCTGCCCATAAACAGTGTATAGTGTATTTCATGCCACTACTCAGATCTAGCTGTTATTTTGTATATATTGCTGACAGACACACTATTTATCTAACTATGTATTTAATAACTGTTTATACTGTACAATACATGTTAGTATGGTCATCTACCTATACTACCTGCACTGCATATACTGTACATATTCATATACTGTATATATTCTATAACATATTAATTCACTGTATATATCCTATAGCATATTCAAGTCATACCTGCACTGTATTTATACATGCTGTTCATATGTACATACTTTTGAACTTTACTACTCTGCACTTCTGTTTAGATGTTAAACTGCATTTTGTTGTCCACATACTTGTTACTTTGTTCAATGACAATAAAGTTGAATCTAATCTAATGAAATCTAATTAATGACATTTCTATAATGCACCTGGTGCAAAACCACCATCTATCGTTCAGTATCTAGGTTTAGAGTTTATTTGCATTTTGTCAAAAAGTCAATCAGATATTTTGCAAAAAGACATTAAATTCAAACAATAAAATTTAAAGTATGAAACTTTGGTAAATGTGTATATTTGAAACTTTGTCTGAATGGCAGTGAAAAGCAGATTTCAGGATAAAATGTAAACTTTGACAACTACAAATCCTTTATAATTCGATGTAGAAAACAGCACACATCAGATTCATTCTCACCAGTGTGATCATTTTAAAATACTTAATACCAAAAATTAACCAATGAAATTGGGGCCGAGATCTGATTTTGTCCAGCTTTCTCAACATTTGCTCATTTTTCATTGATCACTTACTGTATATGTACACATGTAAGAGTTACAATCAGTGGCCTAATGAAACAATGCTTTCACTTGAGCTGTGCGTGATACAAAATCAATCACATTATATTACACCTTTGATATGTGATAATGTGGTTCCCTCACACTTGTCCATGAGGTGTTTTTAATGAGGTTTAATAACAGTATTAATTAATATATTAATAACATTAATATTTAGGGCCCAATTTGAAAAAATAACAGACTGTGTTCAAGTGCATGATAAATGTGTGTCATCATTGGTCAAAAGGTATTTCTACTGGAGAAAGTGAGATTTCCAAGCTTTAGTGCTTCAGCCTGTTCTCTGAGCCATTTTTGGACTATACACTGTTGAGGTGTTAATATGTGAATATACAGTAGATAATCATAATCAAGTCAACTCTAGTTTATAACTGGTCAAAAGCATCTATAAAACACTTGAAATAATCCATTATAAGTTACATAATAAAACATCATGCATAATAATAAGATTTTTATGACTGTTCATATAGTGCATCAGAAAGCATTTGATTATACTTCGAGTCATAAAGCATTATGAATACATTATGATTCATTATATTGTACATGTGTAATTATATTAATACACTCATGATGCCCCATTGGTGTGGTCTTCATAAAAAGTGTTATTAAAGTTTCTTTATTGTTATTAATTTAACATCTGAGCCTGGCTTTATTATTGACTGATAACTTAATTGACAGTGATTCCTTGATATTGAAAACATGAATTAAACATTTTGTCATTGGATAAATAGACATCAATATGAAAAACTCAAATAGAGCATGATGTACTAGTTTAAAGACGTTTTCCACATAAAAACTGTATAATTTTGTTTCTTATTTGTGTTAATTTGAAACCATATATGAGAGGATTGATTATTGGAGGTACAAGGAGAAATTCCATCGCCATAAAATTCTGGAGACTTTGTGATACCTGTGAGCCAAATCGCATGTACAACAAATCAAAAAACAAAGAAAAGAACAAAATAATTAAACAGATTAAATGTGGCAGACATGTTTGCATGAATTTACTCCTGCTCTCTTTGGATGTCAGACATGTTTTGATCAGATATACATAAGACCAAGTAATAAAAATAAAATGTCCACAATAAAAACTGTAATTAAAAGCTGGAATAATAACACTTGCTATAGAGGGAGTACAAGCCAGTTTACCAACCAAAAAATTAACACAGTAGATTTTTGGTATGTGTGAGCTGCATAACCTCAATCTCGCTGTTGTTATTGAACTCATGAACACCAAATAATGAGGTATGAGCCAAGCAAAAAATATAAACACACATATTCTTTGTGTTGTCATCACAGAGTGGTATACCAGAGGTCGACATATAGCCACATATCTGTCATAGGCCATTAACACCAGCATAGAGATATCAGCACAAAGTGATGAATGCAACACAAAACCCTGCAGAAGACATCCAGCATAAGAGATAACATGAGTGGTAGACAGTAGATCAATGAGGAATTTGGGGTAAAAGCCTGTTGTCCCATAAAGTCCATTAATGCACAGATTACAGAGGAAGATGTACATGGGTTCATGAAGGCTTTTGTCTATAATGATCATCACAATAATTGTCACATTAACCAGCCAAATGACACAGTAACACAGTAAAGTGAGAACAAAGAGAGTAACCCTGTAATTTGTTGTCCCTCTCAACCCTGAAAGGGTGAACATAGTAATTACAGAATAATTATCCATCACATTGAAAATTCAAAACTTTTCTATTTCCTAAATTTGAAAAAAAAAAAACAACAACATTAAATTGCATTTGAACACATACTATTTTCTCTGGAAAAGGAAAGACATCCAACACTGTCTGTCAACCCCCAACAACCTGAGCCGTCTCCCTCTAACATCAGTTTTTATCCTATCATGGCAACAACAGATTAGTGGTGTGTTGGTCGTGAATATATCGTTCATATGACTCGGTGTTATGGAATTTTCTATCCTTAGGTAACACAAGGTCACGTGTGGTCCTTGAGGTCGTCAGCAGTATTAATTGTTTGTCTTTGACTAGGTGCCACCATATCTCAACACCGTGGTGGCCAGGGTCGAAAAGGCTTGTTGCTGCCTTCCTAGACATAATTGGAGTTGGAGATCTCCGGTAGTCCAGTTTTTCGGTCTATGTTAAGTTAGGCCTGTTTTTTCCATAGTTTGTGGGGAAGTGCAGGGTGCGACGGCCCATAGTGTGGCTGGCCGTGTGTTTCCCTCTTTTGTTCCTTTTGGCCAGGTCTCCATCTCTTTTTGGTTTATTAATTTATGGTTTAACTGTTTTCCCTTTTTCTTCTCTTCTTTAGTGGCAAATTATTAAAGAATTTCTTTTGCAAACCTTGAAACATTTGTGTGGTGTCCTTTATATGTTATGGTCTCATTTGAGCCAACTGCAAGTTAAAGGTTAATTTAATTTTATGAGTTGACATTCCAATCTGCGTAAACAGACATCTGTCTCCAGACTAGAATATGTTGACAATAACACATCCATGGGTAAAGACATTCTCTTTGGCTAATTCTGGGCGTATAGTATTTGTGTTGTCTTTGGGTGACCGACTCTCCGCACTTCGGATGTACTTTGAGATTGTCTCTAATTCTCCTTGGCCAAGCGTCAATAAATAAAACAGCATAGGACATCAGAGGCTCCTGAACATTTTCTTCCTTCCTGACCTCACGATTGACCTTTGGCTTAAGAAATTTCTCCACAACAATACACACACACAGTACTGAGTCGTCTCAGTGAGTGATTCGTTCAATTCCATACAGTACATTCTCTCGCCACAAGGCGACACACATCAAAGTGAGAGCAAAGAGAGGAACTCTGTAATTTGTTGTCTCTCTCAACCCTGAAATAGTGAACATAGTAATTACTGAAATAGTATCCATCACATTGAAAATTCTACACTTTATAACTATATCATGCAAAATATAAAACAATTATTGTAATGCCAAAGATAAAGTTAATTGCATTTTCAAACTCTACAAAAAAGGACATGTGGCTCTGTGTCTGTCCATCCCTAACAGCCTGAATTGTCACTCTCATATCATATCATTTATATCCTTTCATAGCAGCAACAAATAATGAGCCAGTAAACATGGTATTTCAAATAATCCAATAGAGGCAGCTGACTGATGACCTGGCTGGGTGTTGGTGGAGAGGCCTGACTGAAGGCATAAATGGCTGCACAGGGTTCTGACTAGTGGTGGACGAATGAGAGGCAGGCTGGAGGCCAGTGCACTGGGAATCAGGTTCATTGCTAACCAGCAGGGATGCAGAGGAGGTTGGTGTGACATGCTCAGGAGAAGCAGGACCTGGAGCAGTTCTTACAAAAAATGTCCACCTGAAAAATGCCACTTCCTGGGCACACTTAGGACTCCAGGGGGCAAGTACAAAGCTTGTCCTAGTGAGCAAGTAAAGACTATTGTTCACAAAGCACTCTGAGTGTAGAATTTAATAACATCTAGAGGTGAAGTTGTGGATTGCATAACTATGGTCTAATGCAAGATGGAAAGCAAGTGATGGATATTGACTTCTATAAAATGTTAAAATGGGAATATTGGGAAATATGGATGCACATATCTCAGTAAATAACAAGCATAGAGTATTGAGCCAAGGTATTGTATGAATCATATTTATATTTTATCATATATTATTATTGTGAGGATTGGACTTACTACCATGCAACAGGGCTAAAACTACAGAGGAGTGCACTGTAGGTTTGTTTTTTGCCTTAAGTATTAAAAAATAAATAATAATAATAAAATAACTTTAAGAAATTACTGTGATGAGCGTTTTAGTAGAGTAGTCTATGTGCATACACATGGACAAGGCAGTCCTGACACAACAGAGCTCTCTCACAAACCCAGCAAACACTAAGACAGAAACTAGTAGAAATCCAAATCTAATCCCACCTACAACCTGTCAGACTTTGTTAACCTGCCCAGATTTGGTCATTTTTCCTTGGTTATGTGCTTCTATGTAGTTGAATTGTTTCCCTTTTGTCTGTTTGAGACAGAAAAAGGGGTCACCACTAGCTACAGTACCTAACCTAATACCTACCTAGTACAAGTCTATGTGCATGTGTGCAATTTAACTCAAGGCAGACAGTGAGGAGTCACCAGAGGATTATATGAGGATACAATAGTCGGAATCAGTTGGGCCAGATAGTTAATGGATTTTACCCTGCCAGCTTCCTAGTACAAAGTCAGTGTGAGCCCATGTGTATATAGATATCAGAATCAGAAATACTTTAATAATCCCAGGGGTATACAAACAAACAAAAACAACATATGTAAACACGTAACCATCTATTAAGAACAAAATATATGCAGTGTGTTGGGTTTGCAGAGGGAGGGATGTACAGGACAACAATGATGACATGTGGGATCTCTCTCAGCAGATAGTATGGTCAAAGTCCAATGGCTAGCAGGTCAACATCCAGGCTATAGAGCTGTTCTTTAGTTGTGATGTGACCGCAGCGCCGGTCCTGGCCACATTTGCGCCCTGGGTGCGCCGTGCGCCCCTGGATGCGTGCGCCCCCATCAGTCTGTCCGACGCCCCCCTCTGCCTTGTCAACACCCCGCTCCCGGGGCGCCTGCTCCGCTAACTTAATGAGCGGTATCGAAAATTACCGAGGTTTTTTGCTTTTTCGGGCGTTCGTGCGCCCCCCACGGAGAAGGCGCCCTGGGCGGCCGCCCACATTGCCCATAGCTAGGACCGGCCCTGTGTGACCGGGATTACACCATCTGCTGTTAACTGGAACGGCAAGCCCCTCGCCGTTCCGCTTACCGCTCTCGGTACAATCCCGGTTGGCGTATATACGTATGAATAGAGTAGGCGTGTTAATGACATTTCTATCCTGCACCTTTTATCTGTTGTAAGCAGTGATCTTGCAAATATGTCGAAATTCTTTGTGGTATTGATATGAATGCTAAAACATCATGATTGCAGATCAGCCCTCCTGCTGTACACTCCACCCAGAACAATCTCTGGTTGTGTGCTACATATATAAAAGGGCACCTGATCTCTGGACAATGTCCAAAGTTCACATAAGAAAATGGCTGGAGTAAAATAAATACAACTAAGGCAGCTGTTGAGACACCACCAAAGAAAAAAGAATCTGAATCTCCAGCAATCACCTCTCTCTTTGTTTCAAAGCTTCAAAAAAGGAATCTTTATCAAATTAATGGGAATTATTTTTTCTCTCTTGCTATTGTTCAGTATTTAGGTTTAGAGTTTGTTTGCATTTTGTAGAGTAGGCATGTCACGACGGTGATTGGCCTCATCACCAACAACGATGAGACGGACTATAGGGAGGAGGTCTAGCACCTGGCATACTGGTGCGCTAACAACAACCTGTCCATAAACAGTGTATAGTGTATTTCATGCCACTACTCAGATCTAGCTGTTATTTTGTATATATTGCTGACAGACACACTATTTATCTAACTATGTATTTAATAACTGTTTATACTGTACAATACATGTTAGTATGGTCATCTACCTATACTACCTGCACTGCATATACTGTACATATTCATATACTGTATATATTCTATAACATATTAATTCACTGTATATATCCTATAGCATATTCAAGTCATACCTGCACTGTATTTATACATGCTGTTCATATGTACATACTTTTGAACTTTACTACTCTGCACTTCTGTTTAGATGTTAAACTGCATTTTGTTGTCCACATACTTGTTACTTTGTTCAATGACAATAAAGTTGAATCTAATCTAATGAAATCTAATTAATGACATTTCTATAATGCACCTGGTGCAAAACCACCATCTATCGTTCAGTATCTAGGTTTAGAGTTTATTTGCATTTTGTCAAAAAGTCAATCAGATATTTTGCAAAAAGACATTAAATTCAAACAATAAAATTTAAAGTATGAAACTTTGGTAAATGTGTATATTTGAAACTTTGTCTGAATGGCAGTGAAAAGCAGATTTCAGGATAAAATGTAAACTTTGACAACTACAAATCCTTTATAATTCGATGTAGAAAACAGCACACATCAGATTCATTCTCACCAGTGTGATCATTTTAAAATACTTAATACCAAAAATTAACCAATGAAATTGGGGCCGAGATCTGATTTTGTCCAGCTTTCTCAACATTTGCTCATTTTTCATTGATCACTTACTGTATATGTACACATGTAAGAGTTACAATCAGTGGCCTAATGAAACAATGCTTTCACTTGAGCTGTGCGTGATACAAAATCAATCACATTATATTACACCTTTGATATGTGATAATGTGGTTCCCTCACACTTGTCCATGAGGTGTTTTTAATGAGGTTTAATAACAGTATTAATTAATATATTAATAACATTAATATTTAGGGCCCAATTTGAAAAAATAACAGACTGTGTTCAAGTGCATGATAAATGTGTGTCATCATTGGTCAAAAGGTATTTCTACTGGAGAAAGTGAGATTTCCAAGCTTTAGTGCTTCAGCCTGTTCTCTGAGCCATTTTTGGACTATACACTGTTGAGGTGTTAATATGTGAATATACAGTAGATAATCATAATCAAGTCAACTCTAGTTTATAACTGGTCAAAAGCATCTATAAAACACTTGAAATAATCCATTATAAGTTACATAATAAAACATCATGCATAATAATAAGATTTTTATGACTGTTCATATAGTGCATCAGAAAGCATTTGATTATACTTCGAGTCATAAAGCATTATGAATACATTATGATTCATTATATTGTACATGTGTAATTATATTAATACACTCATGATGCCCCATTGGTGTGGTCTTCATAAAAAGTGTTATTAAAGTTTCTTTATTGTTATTAATTTAACATCTGAGCCTGGCTTTATTATTGACTGATAACTTAATTGACAGTGATTCCTTGATATTGAAAACATGAATTAAACATTTTGTCATTGGATAAATAGACATCAATATGAAAAACTCAAATAGAGCATGATGTACTAGTTTAAAGACGTTTTCCACATAAAAACTGTATAATTTTATTTCTTATTTGTGTTAATTTGAAACCATATATGAGAGGATTGATTATAGGAGGTACAAGGAGAAATTCCATCGCCATAAAATTCTGGAGACTTTGTGATACCTGTGAGCCAAATCGCATGTACAACAAATCAAAAAACAAAGAAAAGAACAAAATAATTAAACAGATTAAATGTGGCAGACATGTTTGCATGAATTTACTCATGCTCTCTTTGGATATCAGACATGTTTTGATCAGATATACATAAGACCAAATAATAAAAATAAAATGTCCACAATAAAAACTGTAATTAAAAGCTGGAACAATAACACTTGCTATAGAGGGAGTACAAGCCAGTTTACCAACCAAAAAATTAACACAGTAGATTTTTGGTATGTGTGAGCTGCATAACCTCAATCTCGCTGTTGTTATTGAACCCATGAACACCAAATAAAGGGGTATGAGCCAAGAAAAAAATATAAACACACATACTCTTTGTGTTGTCATCACAGAGTGGTACACCAGAGGTTGACATATAGCCACATATCTGTCATAGGCCATTAACAACAGCATAGAGATATCAGCACAAAGTGATGAATGCAACACAAAACCCTGCAGAAGACATCCAGCATAAGAGATAACATGAGTGGTAGAAAGTAGATCAATGAGGAATTTGGGGTAAAAGCCTGTTGTCCCATAAAGTCCATTAATGCACAGATTACAGAGGAAGATGTACATGGGTTCATGGATGGTTTTATCCAGAACGATCGTCACAATAATTGTCACATTTACCAGCCAAATGACACAGTAACACAGTAAAGTGAGAACAAAGAGAGTAACTCTGTAGTTTGCTATCCCATGTAACCCTGAAAGAGTGAACATAATTACTGACACATTATCCATCATATTGAAAATTCTACACTTTTTTTCATATCATTTTAAATCTAAAACAACTATTATGTTATTCTGATATCAGTGTATATCCTTTCATGGCAGCAACAGATAATGAACTAGTGAACTTGGGATTTCAAACAATCCAGTGAAGGCAGAAATGGCTACAGAGAACCTGTATAGCCTTACCTGGTCGAGTCATAGGTTCTTTTTTAACCTATGTGGTGTTGTCAGCGACAGTCTCTCTTTATTTAATTGTTACCACAAGGTAGAAAGTGAGGAGGAGCATCTACCAACTTGATGTCACCTCTATGGTGAAATGAAGGCTAAGTGGAAGTGCCAAAAACTGTAGTTCCTCAAATGAACACTTGGGGCTCTCTACAGAACATGTCAATTTCCAAATGCCCCCATATAATGTTTGGACTTTTGAATTCAGCCCTCCGAAAAGGCTTAACAGGAAGCACACTGAAGCAATAACTCGTGTTTTATCCTTGGTCTTCTTTTGTTTTATTATGAAATTACCACAGGTGACCACAGGTCATAAACCTGAAATAAGTAAACCAAATATACCGGTTACATGTAATACTATTAATGAAATTGTAACTTATAAATAACTCTTAACTCTTTTAATATATATCAGTCGAATGTTTTCTTATTAATTTAAAGTAGTGCTGTCAATCGATTAAAATATTTAATCACGATTAATCTCATGAATGTCATAATTAACTCACGATTAATCGCACATTTTTATCTATTCGAAATATCAAAGTAAAATGGATAGGCTTGCTTTGTGCATTTTTTTTTTTTTATTGCAAACCACAGCATAGTGTTACAGCCATTCGTTGGATGCAATGCGAATGATCTCAGTTAGACCCTCATCCTCCACAAAGCCAACGGGCCTACATGCAGTGGCCACCCACTTGGCTATGGCGACAGTAAGTTTGTTTTTAGTTGCGGTGTCCATGTGCCTGTGTCGAAATCCATCCATTGTCGCCTGGTTCTGACGTGGAGGAGGCGGAGAATTTCAATCACCTGTGTGTTTGGCCATCAAATGGTACTTCAGACTTGTCGTGCTACGATGGTAACTCAAATCACATCGACAGTACATGGGGATAACTTTGGTCTTATCAACTGACCCATCTGGCAAAGTTTTAAAACTAAACTTTCCATTTATAAGTTTGTTAGCCACGTCCATTTCAACGTCTTCCGCTCCACGTCTAAACAATGGCATTGTGGGGCGCGCTAATTGTTTTGTTTATGAAAGCAGCAGTTTATGAAAAAAACTTATCACAGGTCACAAAGAGCGTTAATCTCGCGTTAAAAAAAATAACGACGTTTTGAATTAACGCGTTAATAACGCGATATTTTTGACAGCACTAATTTAAAGTAATAAATTGCAGCAAACACAGTAACCCACAACTTAAACCAGTGCCTTGGCCAACATTAACAGTTAACATTAATAGCTACATACAAGCAAGGCCTATCTAAGTGCTAGCCTGGAAAGCTAATGGAGTTAACCAAGCATGCTAACGGGAGCTAGCGGCGATGCTAACCGCATGCTAGCGGCATTGCTAACCGTGAGCGCAAATTAACACTTATTCTCACATCACGCTTTAAAGATAGCTCAACAGTGCAACACATTATACTCATATAGTAAGTCATACATTATAAGCAGGCTATTTTTAGCTAACTGCAGCTTACCAATGGGCTGTGTGCTTCTGTCAAAACCTGAATACAGCTGTCGTGAACAACAACACAGGAAGCCACACGGACTTTTGAAAATAAAACGAAGAGCCTTAAATCAACTATTTAGCGCAACAAATGATGATAGCACTAAAGTCTTAACAATTAAAATGTTCGAAGTCACAGCAGTAATAAGCATGTTTAGAACCTGTTGTTTTTGGCCAACAGTTGGGTGCTATTACCGGTGGCTTGTCTGAGCACCTATGTTTCATTCAGCCAACCTCAGCACCACCCACGATCCACATCTTTGCCCAGAGCTACCACACTCTAAGGCCCACTCACACTGGGGGTGTACGCGCCACGTAACGGCTGCGCCGCGGTCACCGGAGCTGATCGCTGCCAGTCTAGTCAATGAGAGCACTCAAACAGGGCGTGCCACGGAGCGTCTCAGAAGCGTCCAAGAAGCGACTCTCCATGCCATGGCGTGAGAATTCCGTAGCATTTCTATTTTTGACGCGAGCTGCTGCTAAACCTCGTAAATTTCAACAGAGCAGATCGCACCAGACAGGAAATCCGACACAAAATCACTTTCGCCCCCTTTCAAATTAAAACACAATACGCAGTTCATGTAGCTTATCACAATTTCACATCAACGTTACATCATGACCGGTGGCATCAGGTGAGCAGTCAATCAATCAAAGGGTCTCAACCTGGACGATGAAACTGATTGTTGAAGTGGAACAACACACAATCATTTATGACACAACAGATGCTTTTTATAATCTCTTCCATGTCGGAGAAGCAAAGTCAGCTGTTTGTTGTCGTTGTTTTCTTTATACACAGTTGATCACGTACATCCAGGATTCTCGCGTGATCCCATGATCTCGCGTGAATACGACAGGCTCTCTACGCTGCCAACACGCGCCCAGTGTGAGTTGACGCCGGGCAAAGGACGCAGCTTAACCGCGGCGCAGCCATTACGCAGTGCTTACGTCCCCTGTGTGAGTCCCGTGTAAACTGCAAGTGGAGTGCTTTCCTGCCAGACTTTGTTAACCTGCCCCGATTTGGTCTTTTTTCCTTGGTTATGTGCTTCTATGTAGTTGAATTGTTTCCCTTTTGGCTGTTTGAGATAGAAAAAGGGGTCACCACTAGCTACAGCACCTAACCTAATACCTACCTAGTACAAGTCTATGTGCATGTGTGCAATTTAACTCAAGGCAGACAGTGAGGAGTCACCAGAGGATTATATGAGGATACAATAGTCGGAATCAGTTGGACCAGATAGTTAATGGATTTTACCCTGCCAGCTTCCTAGTACAAAGTCAGTGTGAGCCCATGTGTATATAGATATCAGAATCAGAAATACTTTAATAATCCCAGGGGGAAATTATTTTTTGTTACTATACTCCAGTATTCAAACAAACAAAAACAACATATGTAAACACGTAACCATCTATTAAGAACAAAATATATACAGTGTGTGTATATATATATATATTAAAGGTCCAATGGTGCTGCAGGCAGATGTTGGGTTTGCAGAGGGAGGGATGTACAGGACAACGATGATGACATGTGTGATCTCTCTCAGCAGATAGTATGGTCAGAGTCCAATGGCTAGCAGGTCAACATCCAGGCTACAGAGCTGTTCTTCACCATCTGCTGTTAACTGGAACGGCAAGCCCCTCGCCGTTCCGCTTACTGCTCTCGGTCAAATCCCGGTCGTCGTATATACGTATGAATAGAGTAGGCATGTTAATGACATTTCTATCCTGCACCTTTTATCTGTTGTAAACACTGTGATCTTGCAAATACATTGTAGTATTGATATCAATGCTAAAACATCATGATTGCAGATCAGCCCTCCTCCTGCACACTTATTATTATTACATGTTTACAATAAAGCTTTATGGATACATTATGACTCATTATATTGTAGAATTATAATTCTACTATAATGATTATAATTATATAATTTTAATTATATCATTATATATTATATAATTATAATCTATTATGTTGTTTTTGGCCAACAGTTGGGTGCTAATATCGGTGGCTTGTCTGAGGACCTATGCTTCATTCAGCCAACCACAGCACCACCCACGATCCACATCTTTGCCCAGAGCTACCACACTCTAAACTTCACATCGGCCTATGGGTGACGTCATGGAAACAAAGTCGATATTTTATACTGTCTAAGGCCTATGCATTTAGCAGAACCTGATAGTAGGTGGTTATGGGTTTGTTTTTCTGGGTCCACAATAATTGTCACAGTAATAGTCTCATTTACTAGCCAAACCACACAGTAACACTGTAAAGCAAGAGCAAAGAGAGCAAATATGTAGTTTGTTATGCCATTCAACCCAGACAGAGTAGTAATTTCCGAAAATTTGTAAACTTGTCTGTATTATTAAAAATCTGGAGAAAAAAAACAGACTAAAAATGACATCCTGCTCTGTGTCTCCATTCCTAATAGCCTGAACAGGCTGATTTCATTTATCTAATCTTGATATATCTGATATAGTACAGACAGAAAATGGAGCACAGATTTTATGAAAATCAATATTTTCCAAAGACTAGCCGTTTTTTTATACTTTTTTTTTATACTATCCTACTTCCCCAGCAACTATTGGTTTACATGCATTTTCTGCCAGGATGAAAGTAAAAACTTGCAGAGGCTTTCTGATGCTTTCAGTCACTATAATGCACATCAATTCATGACACAAACAAAGATATATCTGTATAGATGTATTGTATTATTCTTAGTATAACTAAATTTGACTATGAAAAACATTTTCATTTCACAAACTCATTAGGCAGAGTGACATATGAGAACATGGCAACTACACTACAAAATGCTTTCTTTCTTATTTCTTTTGAACTTAGCAATGTTCTTTGCACTGCTGTACTACATAACTCAAGTCAATGTAAATGTACAACATCAACCTTTAACACAGAACTTATGACCCTGGCCTAGATGTTTACCACACAAACACTGTATAACTCTTTTTCTTATTTGTGTCAGTTTGAAACCATATATAAGAGGATTGATTGCTGGAGGAACAAGGAGAAATTCTATCGCCATAAAATTCTGAACATGTTGTGATACTTCGGAGCCAAATCGCATGTACATCAAATCAAAACCCAAAGATATAAAGAAAATAATTAGACAGATCAAATGTGGCAGACATGTTTGCATGAATTTACTCCAGTTCTCTTTGGATGTCATACATGTTTTGATCAGACATACATAAGACCAAACAATAAACACAATATGGAAAAAATAAAAAGTGTAATTAAAAGCTGGAACAATAACACTTGCTATAGAGGGAGTACAAGCCAATTTACCAACCCAAAAATTAACACAGTAGAGTTTTGGTATATGTGAGCCGCATAACCTCAATCTTGCTGTTGTTATTGAACCCACGAACACCAAATAATGGGGTATGACCCAAGCAAAAAATAAACACACACATACTCTTTGTGTTGTCATCACAGAGTGGTATACCAGAGGTTGACATATAGCCACATATCTGTCATAGGCCATTAACACCAGTATAGAGACGTCAGCACAAAGTGATGAATGCAACACAAAACCCTGCAGAAGACATCCAGCAAAAGAGATAACATGAGTGGTAGACAGTAGATCAATGAGGAATTTGGGGTAAAAGCCTGTTGTCCCATAAAGTCCATTAATGCACAGATTACAGAGGAAGATGTACATGGGTTCATGGATAGTTTTATCCAGAACGATCGTCACAATAATTGTCACATTTACCAGCCAAATGACACAGTAACACAGTAACGTGAGAACAAAGAGAGTAACTCTGTAGTTTGCTATCCCATGTAACCCTGAAAGAGTGAACGTAGTAATTACAGAAGAATTATTCATCACTCAAAACCTTTCTATTTCTTAATTTAAAAAAAAAAACCCACAAACACTAAATTGCATTTGAACACATACTATTTTCTCTGGGAAAGGAAATACATCCAACATTGCCTTTCAACCCCCAACAACCTGAACCGTCTCCCTTCCTGTCCCACACCAGTTTTTATTCTCTTATGGCGGCAACAGATTAGTGGTGTGTCGGTCGTAAACATATCATTCATATGACGTAACATATGACTCGGGAGCATTTCTTCACAAATTAGGTTAGATTAGAAAAATCTCAACTGCTCTTAACTTATCCTATAGAATAACATTATCAGCCATCAGCTCATCATTTGTCACCTGTATTGTTACCTGTTTGCTTTACTAATTGAAACAACATCTTGTGGCTATATTAAAACACAGCAATCCAGGCAACAGAACAAAACACAACTTTTTTGATTTGTTCTTTGCCAGATGTGTTTTTAATTAATGACAAGATGGCATTTAAATTAGTAAAGTACACATGATGGTGACTGAATAATGGGATTCTATAGGATGCCTTGTGATCTTTGAAAATGTGCAAAAAGTGGTTTTCAGACCAGACAGTATTCATGTTCCTGATGAAGATATACACTGAAACATTGGCTTTGAATCAGCATAAATGTATTTATTTAAATCAATGTGTAAAAACAATATAATATTAAAAAATGCTTTTTCATAAAGTAACTTATGAAAAATTTGCATAAACAATTGTAACATAAACCAGGCTTGGTCCTGATGTTGGCTCCTCAGAGTCATCTTCTGTGCTATCAGTGTCAATTATTTTAGTTTTTTGTCGACGTCTGGGAGTGTGGGATGAACCTGGACCTGTACCTGTACTCTCTGTCCCTGTCAATGAACCTGTCAACATGTGTTGTAAATAAGCATTTTGCTTCCAAAATAGCCCTGAGGCCCTAACTACATAAAGTGAACAAATATCTACTGGGTCTTGGCTAACCATTATCTGCACCACAGAGACGTTTCGTCCTCTGTTGTGCTCAGTTGGCTCAGGAATGGGGTCCTCATCATGACTACTGTCACCCTCATCCTCACTGCTGCTTTGCTCCTGTGGTGATGGATGGTAATTTTTTATCCAGGATGGGATCATCGTTGTCAGACAAGTCCAAATCTGAGTTGTCAACATTAATTAACCCAAGTAGCTGCAAAGCTTAAAAAAAACGCTCTGGAAATCATGACAAAACCAAATACAAACAAATGTCATTCATGTAGTTATGCATTATTTATTTGTAATTTTTTTCAATGGTACATTGTACAGCTTTTTAGCTACACCAGAGTTAACTGCTAGCTTGTTTAGTTTACTAGCATATTACATTTGACTAACATTTTCAACCCAACTAATCTACATATGTATTTACTGTATGTATTTATTGATTTAATAGTTATTTACTACATGTAGACAATTTACAGGTTTTTAGCTGCACCAGAGATGTGCAGATTTTTTCTCATTTTACATGTGTATATCTTTACTAGCACATTAGCTGTTTTGAGGAGAGTCAGTCCATGAGTACACGTACGTGTACGTCATGTTTAGCAACATGCTAACTTCTTATTTTTACACTTTTTTTCAAAATTTGCTCTTCATTACAAACATCCAATCTTCCCTCCTGTTTGCCGCCATATTTAATTTTCACCGTAGTATCTTCTGACTCTCTCATTAACCCGGATCTTTACTGCCCTATATCCGCCTAACAGCAGGCCACATATGCAAATTAAAACAATAAATTGCGCCATTCACTCCTCTCCTTTTAACCTGTACAATCTCATTACAACATACCAAAGGGAAATCGTTGTCCCCGATATCTTGGCTCCATCACAGCATCCAGGATCCTGCTTTTCACATTGAATTTAAAAAAAGGAGTCAATCTCTTCTCTCCTTTTTTATTTATTTATTTATTTTTGTTTTGTCTATATTCTTTTTCAATTGTCTATTTCTGCCCTAGTCCTTTTATATAAGTTGTTCGGGTATGCAGCAATACTTCAATGATTTTTTTGTTGTTTTTCTAAAAAGAAAAAAATTATACTTAACTCTTTGTAAATGTTTTAATACAATCGTAAACATCCGTAAAATCCAATAAACAAAGTTTAACAAAAAAAGAATAAAAAAAGGAGTCAAAGACACACAGTCCTGTCTCCATCATTGGTATTGAGGTGGAGTAGGTGAACAGTTTTAGAGCAGTTTAAAATAAGCATTACAGAGAACCTGTTTCAGACATTACATATCCCTACCCTGGTACACAACTACCAAGCATCAGTGATATTGATGAGATGAGGTGCCTGCACAGAGCCCAGAAGATATTTACGACAGCTTGGTTACCCCGCTGCTGTCTGCAGAGTCAACAATCTCTCTCTAAACGTGGAGAAGACGAAGGGGATTGTTGTCGACTTCCAGGGAGCCTCCACCCAGCACCCTCCACTGACCATCAACGGTGCCGCTGTGGAGAGAGTGAGCAGGACCAAGTTCCTGGGTGTGCGCCTCACTGAGAACCTCTCCTGGAGCAGCAACACCGCATCACTGGCCAGGAAAGTTCAGCAGTGCCTCTACTTCCTCCGCAGACCGAGAAGAGCCAGAGCACCAGTCCCCACCATGCACTCTTTTTACCGTGGAACCACCGAGAGCATCCTGATCAGCTGCATCACTGTGTGGTTCGGCAGCAGCACTGCATCCTGCAGGAAGACCCTGCAGTTCATAGTGAGAGCACCCCCCACCCAATTGCACAAAACAAATGGAACCAGCCACTTTTACAGACTCTCTTTTACAGTCAACTGTTTACTCTGTATACATATTTTATTTTTGATAGACCTCACTGTTTATACTGTGAATTCAGTCTATACTGCCATATTGCCATATTTATATTTATACTGATAATTATGTTTATACTGTGCCACATTGCCATACTTATACTGGTAGACTGTTGTTTCTGTTTATATTGTTCATTCTGTCATGTTTGCCATATTTATACTACTTATATCTATCTTTTCTTGAATGTCTTTCAGCTTGTATATATTTTAATTTATTTAAAAAAAATTTTTTTACATCTTTTACTTATATTTTATACTTCATGTTTATTGCTAGTTAATGTTGCTAGTTTACTGCTAGTGTTTTTCACCGGGATAAGAAGGAAACATAATTTCAATTCTCTGTATGTCCGGTACATATGGCAGCATTGATAATGAAGTTGACTTGACGTAATATCATTCAGGTGTTAATGTTATGCTTTAAGTGACAATATCTGAATTTCTTGCTTTAATTAAGCATTTTTATTACACTGCTAATAAATATTTCTTTAATTATTTAATTTAATTATCTGCTGCTGCTAGATATTTTGTGATTTTTATGTACTGCCCACTTCCCCCCCAAAAATGTGGTTTGCGTGCATTTTTTTCCAGTATGTACAATACCTTGCAGAGGCTTTCTGATGTTTTCAGTTGTGCTGCAAAATATATATATATTTTTTTTTTTCTACCAGGCTGCATTATGGTTATAAACAGTGGTGTACCAGAGGTCGACATGAAAAATAATGTTCATGAAGCACTTACAGTATATAAGATAAAATGTTACTTCTATGGAAATAAATCGATGGTGAAAAACAGTAACTCATTAGGTGACTGACTGAGAGATTGTACCTTTTCAGCAAAATATTTTCAATATGTGGATTCTGTGATCTTAGCAATGTCTTTTACATTGATCTCACACACTTTTCATTGGTACTTTTAGAATTATGCGTTTTAAATCGTAAAAAGCTACAAAAAACAGAGTTACATTAGACAGTGATTTATTCATATCGAGATAGTTGTAACAGAAATTATGATATACATTTTATGATTGGATAAATGGACATCAATATGAATACAAACAACAGATGATGTACTAGTCTAGATACGTTTACCAGATAAAAACTGTATAATTCTGTTTCTTATTTGTGTCAGTTTGAAACCATATATGAGGGGATTGATTATTGGAGGAACAAGGAGAAATTCCATTGCCATAAAATTTTTGACATTTTGTGATAATGTTTGTGAGCCAAATCGCATGTACAACAAATCAAAAAGCAAAGACACCACAACAATGATTAAACAGATTAAATGTGGCAGACATGTTTGCATGAACTTACTTCTGTTTTCACTGGAGATTAGGCATTTTCTGATTAGATACATATAAGACCAAGCAATAAACATAACATGTAAAAAATAAAAAGTGTAATTAAAAGCTGGAATAATTACATTTGCTATGGAGGTAGTACAAGCCAGTTTACCAACCAAAAAATTAATACAGTAGATTTTTGGTATGTGTGAGCCGCATAACCTTGACCTTGCTGTTGTTATTGAACTCATAAACACCAAATAAAGGGGTATGAGCCAAGCAAAAAATATAAACACACATACTCTTTGTGTAGTCATCACAGAGTGGTATACCAGAGGTCGACATATAGCCACATATCTACCAGAGGTCGACATATAGCCACATATCTGTCATAGGCCATTAACACTAAAATGGAGAAATCAGCACAAGCTGATGAATGCAACACAAAACCCTGCAGAAGACATCCAGCATAAGAGATAACATGAAAAGTAGACAGTAGATCAATGAGGAATTTGGGATAAAAGCCTGCTGTCCCATAAAGTCCATTAATGCACAGATTACAGAGGAAGATGTACATGGGTTCATGAAGGCTTTTATCCATAATGATCGTCACAATAATGGCTAGATTTATCAACCAAATGACACAGTAACACAGTAAAGTGAGAACAAAGAGAGTAACTCTGTAATTTGCTATTTCATGTAACCCTGATAGAGTGAAAATCGTAAGTTTTGAAACATTATCCATCATGTTGAAAATTGCAAAACCTGATTATAAAGGACATCTAGCTCTGTGTCTCTGTGTCCCTAACAGCCTGAACTGTCAGTCTGATATCATTGATCCATCCCTTTTATATTGTTTCATGGAAGCAACATATAATGACAATGTCAACATGGGATAATCCGAAAAACACAGCCAACTGATGGTGTGGTTGGGTGTAAGTGTGGCGAGTGGGGTGTGTGAGGGCATGTGTCAGGTGGTGACACAATACTACCGTAGAAGGGTAAATGTAAAAGAGCATGCCACCTAAACCCCAGGAACTCCACCCAGGGAGTCTTGAAGTCACATAGTTTTTATCCTATCATGGCAGCAACAGAAAATGAGATGGTGAACATGGAAGTTCAAACAGACAAATCACAGAGATGGAATTAGCTAGAGAAGCCAAAATGACGACAGAAAAAGTTGTAGTTACTGTCAATGAAACCAAAAACACCTAACAACCAAACCAAACAATGTCTCTTTCCCCGGCTACTTTTTAACTATTTTACTAGTTTTGTTTTTTTTGTATAGCCTGTTAACCCTAAGATGAGACAACTTCACTCAAACATATCCCTGTTTACCATGCTTACCATGGACCTTTGGATGTGTTGACAATATTTTTAGCAAATGTATCTACTGCTGACGTAGCCTAATAATTGTGAAACTACTCATACTATATAGATTGCTATTGGTGTGCATCTTTTCGGATGTAATGTTAGAAATATTATATAGGTTGTTGTTTGTTTTTTTTAAAAAGACCACCAGAGACCAGTACAACCATAGAGAGAGTTGATTGATAAAAATGCAATAAAAATGTACATGGGTTCATGAAGTGCTCTTTCACAAGATATCACCAGAATTATAACAAGATTAGCAGAAACAATAATTGTAAATAGCAGAAAGCACACTACAAATGTTGGGTACCGATTAGATCCTATGTTTATGTACACGCTGAGGTTAAAGTTAAACATTGTAGTGTTGTTTTCCATTTTACACACATCAGATTGAGATGCTCCTGTAAATCTGGGAAGTAGAATAGTTAGTCTGGCCAAAATATTTTTTAAATATCCTGAAAGCTGTAATTTTTCTTTTGGTTTCAAATATTTTATCGCTGCCACCTACAGTACAGTTGTCAATACTTGTTGCTGGAGAGCCTATGACTGTGTTTTAAGTTGAAATTATATTTGATGGTTGGGTTAGAAATAGGAAGCATACGTTGGAAACCAGAGAATGGCTGACCTCATTACCACTGTGACAAGTAACAGCCCAGTGGAACAGCCTAGGTGGCGCTTAATTTTTTACAGCCAAAACTTCGTGGACTTAACTCTTCACCAACAGCTTGGAAGCTAGCTAGCTAGGCATTGTAGTGTTCAAAATTCAGCAAGTGACTTGCATAAGTTACCTGATTCTGACCAAATCAGCTGGGTTTGCGAGATCACACAGTTTAACACTAGTTAGATACAGCTGTACATAGGTGGCACCAGGAGGGGTTTGCTGGTGCTACAGCTCCCCCCAGTGGTGGCATAGCACCCCACAGCACCCCCATGGAATCCAATAAAAATTCACTAAATGAAAAAAAAAATAATTTGTCGCCTTGGTCTTCAGCAGCTCCTGCCACGACGCCTTGACACATTGCCAGATGTCAGGAAGCGCAGGGAAGATGAACATGGGTAGGGGTGGTTGAGCCGGGCCGTAAAACCCTTGGCGGAGAGGGCTCAGTGGTTTCGGAGGCAGTGGTGGGGGCAGGGGGAGCCTGACACACTCCGCCGCTCTCGTCATAACCTTCGGGAAGTCTAGCTTGATTGAAGCAGCACCGAAGACAGCCGAGGTGTCGGATTGAGAGAACTCCTCATCTTCGTCCTCGTCTTCTCGGGTCATCAGGCCGGCAACAAAGACTGAAGCAGGCCCGGTCGACAATGCTTCATCAGGTATGGTGGTGGTGTATGTCGGAGCAGCGTCCTCCTCCTCCATGGTGCCTCATACTCCCGCTTCTCCTCGTCACTGGTGTCGGGGGACAAGGCGAGTAGAGTTTGGCCGGAGAAGAAGTCGGATGGTGACAGACACGGGGAATGCCTCTGCAGCACGGGCTGCCAGTGCCTCTCTGACCTCCCTATCAATGTCCCAGGTGATGGCGCCGACAATACAGGAACGCGGAACAATGGTATCAGGCATTTCACCCGAATCCTCTTTACAAAAAACTCGGGATAAGGCATCTGGTTTGGTGTACCAGGCCTGTAGGTCAGAGAGAACTTAAAACGACCAAAAAACAGAGCCCACCTGGCCTGGCGTGAGTTGAGTCGTCTGGCAGTCTGGATATATTCCAGGTTCTTATGATCTGTCCAGACCGGGAACGAATGTTCAGCCCCCTCCAACCAATGGCACCATTCCTCCAGGGCCATCTTCACCGCCAGCAACTCCCTGTTACCCACGTCGTAATTCCTTTCAGAAGGAGACAGACGACGAGAAAAATAGGCACTTGGATGTAGTTTGCCGTCCTTAGGGGAGCACTGTGAGAGAACAGCTCCAACCCCGATGTTGGAGGCATCCACTTCAACCACGAACTGACGGGTGGAATCAGGCTGGGTGAGGATGGGAGCCGAGGTGAACACGTTCTTAAGCCCCTGGAATGCCGTCTCCGCTTCAGTGGTCCAGGTAAAAGGTCTGTTAACAGGTGAGTGAGGTCAAAGGTTCAGCAACACGACTGTAGTTCTGAATGAACCTCCTATAAAAATGTGCAAACCCGAAAAACCTCTGTAGCTGCTTTCTGGACTCCGGGCGAGGCCATTCGTGGACTGCTTGGACCTTCGTTGGGTCTATCTTAACCTGTCCCTGTGTGACTACATACCCAAAGAAGGAGACAGTGGCTGCATTGAACTCACACTTTTCTGCTTTGAGATACAGGTGATTCTCCAGAAGTCTCTGTAACACCTGCCAGACATGCTGGACATGCTCAGTGGGGTCCTTGGAAAAGATAAGAATATCATCCAGGTACACAAAAACAAAATGGCCCAACATATCTCTTAGAACGTCATTCACAAGACACTGAAAAACTGCAGGAGCATTAGTAAGTCCGAACGGCATGACCAGGTACTCAAAATGTCCCAATGATGTATTGAAGGCAGTCTTCCACTCATCCCCTTGTCTGATACACACCAGGTGGTAGGCATTACGCAGGTCCAATTTTGTGAAGATGGTCGCTTCCTGGAGAGAATCAAAGGCAGTTGACACCAGAGGTAGAGGGTACTTGTTCTTAATGGTTATGTTGTTGAGGCCCCGGAAGTCAATGCAAGGTCGTAGGCTTTTATCCTTCTTGCTCACAAAAAAGAATCCTGCCCTTAGAGGCGAGGAGAATGGCCTGATGATGCCTGCTGCTAAGGAGTCCTTAATATAAGTCTCCATAGCTTCCCTATCAGGTCTTGAGATGTTATACAGTTGGCCGCTAGGCAGCGTGGCACCAGGCAACAGGTCTATACTACAGTCATAAGGGCGATGGGGGGGTAGTGACAAGGCCTGATGTTTGCTAAAAACTTCCATAAGATCGTGATATACAGAGTGCACATGATTAAGATCTGGAGCTTCAGGGCATGGGCTAGAGCTAGCTAAGGGCTGTGGCCGAGTTGATCTAAGACAGCTAATAACTTTAGCTGCAGACCAGTCTATATGTGGACTATGTTTAGTTAACCAAGGATAACAGGCACGAAAGGTGAGTCTAACACAAAAAACTATTCTCCTCTACATGATTACCAGAGCACTGGAGATGGACTGGGCTGGTCTTGGTAGTCACTCTGGCAAGGAGTCTGCCGTTCAGGGCTTTAGCCTCCAGGGGGTCCTCCAGGGGCACCGTGCTGAGGCCCAACTGTTGAACAACCAGTGAATCCAAAAAACTCTCATCTGCCCCTGAATCAACCAAAGCCTGCAGAGTTATGAACTGACCTTTATGGGAGAGGGTCAGGTGAAACGGGGCACGTTGCCGGAAAGCTTGGGACACAGCGGTGCGGCTCGCTAGGACGCTTCCTCCTACTAGCGAGCCTGCCTGTTTGACTGTCGCTGGGAGCAGGTGGCGATAAAGTGACCAGGCTGGCCGCAGTAGAGACAGCTGTTCGTTCTCCTGCGTCTTTGACGCTCCTCCTCATCCAACCGGTAACGGCCCAGCTGCATGGGTTCAGGACCCGGGGAGCTCTCCCCCCTGGAGACGTCCAGAGGAACAGGAGCTGGGTTAGAGGGTGCGGAGCTTACCGAACCAATGGAGCAGGGTGCCCGGGAGCGTTCGTATTCTTCAGCCTGGCGTCTCTCCCTCCGGTGCTCCCGACAGCGGTTGTCAATACGGATAGCGAGGGAGATTAATTCGTCCAAACTGGAACTCTCTGGGTAGGAGATAAGCTCATCCTTCAACAAGTCATTCAAACCATTAGAAAAAACTGCAAAAAGTGACTCATCATTCCATCCGCTCTCCACCGCTAAAGTGCGGAACTCTATGGTGTACTCTGCCACGCTGCGACCCCCTTGTCGCTTGTCCCTTGTTGCAAACAACCTCTTCGACGCGTCTCTACCTCTTATAGGGTGGTCAAACCTCATCTACTCGGTGAAAGCAGCGTATGTGGCAGTGACTGGCGACTGCTTTTCCCACGCAGGGGAGGCCCACTCTAATGCGTCACCTTGGAGGAGCCCAATAAGTAAGCTACATTGGCCAAGATTGCCGTCATACCTCTCAGGTGCGGGAACCCAGGGCTCCCGATCCGAGGCAGAGACCGGGCGGTAGCGGGAGCAGTAGCATCGGAAGGCAGGTGTACCGGTGTGGCGCTGGCTTGAGAGCTGAGTTGGGCTTACATGGCAGTTATACTGGTGGCGAGACTCTGTAATCCAGTTGTGATCTCTCGGAGGATTTGTCCGTGTTGTCCTAACACAGTCTCTTGATGGGTTATGGCGTGACGTACCTTGTTCAAATTCGCTGGGTCTGTCATGGCCAGATCGTACTGTCGCGGTTCAGCGGGGGACCCAGAAGCAGACCGGAACAAGCGGGTTAGAGTGCAATGGTTTATTGAATCGGAGAGGGAATGTGTGAGATGAAAAGGGAGTAGGTAGGCGAGTGTGGGAGTCCCGAGGTGGGGGCAATCAGAGAGGGGTCGCCTGGCAGGCTTGAAGGGTGGAGATCCACACGGCGGCTACACGAGACGTAGGCTGATCCCTGAGGCAGAGACACGTGGTTAGTGGCGGGCAAAAACATACGGCAGGAGGTTGGCAGAAACAGGCTGTTACTAATACAAAGTAGGATTTCAGGCTAGAAGGCTGTAGCATACACAATACTTGGCAACGATCCGGCGGAGACTGGCTGTGTGGCTGCTCTTTAAATACTGCCAGCAGTTGAAGAAGAGCAGGTGAGGTGATGAGGTAATGAGGTGATGTCAGCCAGATGAGAGTATTCAGTTGCAGGCACGCCCCCTCAAGCACTCCCAGGAGAAGACAGACAACAAACAACCACACACAAACAAGACAAACAGTCATCCTGGCTGGGGATTCGTGACAGCAGGTCTGTCGGAGCGACTCCATCCTAGGAGATGTTGTGACAGTGGGCACTCACCGACGCTGAAAGTAGAAGGCAAAAGCAGATGGCAATGCATCTGCTTATATACCCGCTGGAGAGGGCAGGTCAGGTAGGCACGCCCATGGGCTACGTATGCCCCATAGCATCGGCTACGTACATGCTAATTTTAAGTGGGCCTTCGCGTGCACGGGATTGGAGGAGGGTTATACCCATAGAGTCCAGTAGAGGGCGAAGCCTGTGTGAGATATAACGGAGTAAGTAGAGGAGGAGTGGCTCCTCTCTCCCACAAAAAGAGGTGGAACCTGGAACAACAATGGAACCTATGGGAGGGCTCTTTAAAGGTTCTTGAAGATTTGCACAACCTGGGGAGAAAGAGCCCTACACGTCCTCTCCTGACTGTTAACTTCCTTTCACATTAAGAGCATGCTATTATATTACACCCTGGGTGTGCAGATCTTTAACAACAACAACCTTTGTGTAACCAAATGTGAGATTAGGCATTTTCTGATTAGATTAGAGTTTGGTGACCTCACTCACAGAGATATCTGTTGCCACCCCAACAAATGAAACTAAATGGCATTTTGTTTTTGTTCCTCATAACACACCAGAAATGTGTCTTTTCAAGAAAAATACCCAGGTTACTTGGTATATCTGGAACTATAATAATAATAATAATAATAATAATAATAATACATTTTATTTAAAAGCGCTTTTCAAGGTACTCAAAGACACTTTACATAAGAAGAACATCAAATCATCAAAACAATATAAGATAGTACACTAAAAACACAGACTGAGCTAAACATTAAAAGCAATGTGTGTTTTTGTCAGATTTTGGAAGGTGGGCAAATCAGTACAGTCACGGATGTGTTTGGGGAGAGAGTTCCAGAGGGATGGGGCAGCTGCAGAGAAGGCTCTGTCGCCCCAGGTTTGGTGCTTGGTCCTGGGTAGAGGAGTCAGGAGGTTAGCATCAGATGAACGGAGACTGCAGGATGGATTGTGGCGATGGAGCAAGTCAGTGAGGTAGGAAGGGGCCTGGTTATGGAGGGCTTTGTGTGTGAGGAGGAGGATTTTGAACTGAATACGCTGTGGAACTGGGATCCAGTGGAGTTTCTGGAGGACTGGAGTGATGTGATCACAGGTGCGGGTGTGGGTGAGCAGACGAGCAGCAGAGTTTTGGATGTACAGTGGTCCCTTGTTTATCGTGGGGGATACGTTCTAAGAATAACCCGCAATAAACGAAATCCGCGAAGTTTTACAATTACTATACATGTTTTAAGGCTGTAAAACCCCTAACCACACACTTTTATACACCTTTTTACACACATTTTGTACAGTACTCCCTTAGTTAATCATGACGCAGAACACATGTGTGGTTCTTCCTTAGCCAATTTAGGACGCAGAACACAATGCGCATTTATACTGTACAAAGCATGCAAAATTACACTAAAAAAATCCGCAAAACACAGAGAAAACGAAAAGTGAACCGCGAGGGACAACTGTACTGTAGTTTATTTAAAGTTTTGGATGGTGTGCCATAGAGGATGCTGTTGCAGTAGTCAATTCTGGAAGTGATGAAGGCGTGAATGAGGGTTTCAGCGGCTGGGAAGGAGAGTGATGGGCGAAGTCAGGCTATGTTTTTGAGATGAAAGAAGGCAGTTCTGGTGATTTAGTTTATGTGATGTTCAAAGGAGAGGTTATTGTCAAAGATGACTCCGAGGTTGCGACTATGGGGGGATGGTGACAGGGTGGAGTTGTCGATGTTGAGGCAGAAGCAGTCTGCGGTTTTGGTGAGGTATTTGGGGCCGATGATGATCATGTCTGATTTGTCACAGTTTAGTTTGAGGAAGTTGGTCTGCATCCAGGATTTGATTTCGGCGAGGCAGTTGGAGAGAGTGGAGTGAGTGGCAGGGGTGATGGAGTTGGTGGAGATATAAAGCTGGACGTCATCGGTATAACAGTGGAAATGGAGACCATGGTGGCGATTGATGTTGCCAAGAGGGAGCAGGTAGAGTATGAAGAGGAGAGGACCAAGCACCGAACCCTGGGGGATGCCTTGGGACAGAGGAACAGTGGAGGATATGCAGTTGTTGATGTGGATGAATTGTTCACAGAGGTCTGTGAGGTATGACTTGAGCCAGGAGAGTGCAGTGCCAGTGATGCCGAGGGAGGATTCAAGGCGAGAGAGGAGAATGGTGTGGTTTATGGTGTTGAAACCTGCAGTGAAGTCCAGGAGGATGAGGATGGTGAGGCGACCGGAGTCTGTGGAGAGGAGGATGTCATTGGTGACTTTCAGGAGGGCTGTTTTAGTGCTGTGTTTAGAACGGAAACCGGACTGAAATGGTTCGAGCGGGTCATTTGAGCAGAGGTGGGCTTTCAGTTGAGTGGCGACAATATGCTCCATTTTTTTGCGATAGAATGGGGAGATTGGAGCTGTGCCGGAAGTTCAACATGATGTCAGGGTTGAGTCCAGGTTTTTTGAGGATGGGTGTGACAGCAGTCAGTTTGAGGGGGGGGATGTATGGTGAGAACAGTGGAGCAGATCCCGAAATTCAGTGGCAGATTTGCAGTCAGTGTCGATGTGGATGTTGAAATCTCCCAGAAGAAAAACGAACGGTTATTGTCAGTTATGAATTAATTCAGAATGAGACTTTTATTGTAAGTGAGCGGGTGTTGAGCAAGGCCAGTTTCAGGTGACGTTGCTTCATGACAGGTTGTAAGCACTGAGGAAGGGGGCGGAGGTTTGATAGGTGCATGTGGCGTAGCCTGATGCCACTGTAGGTTCTTCGGCAGGTAATGACTCAAACGGGGATGACGTTTTAACTTGTTTATTTTGGTTCACAACACATAATAGCTTAGTCAGTGTCGTTCGCAGGCATCTCCTTTCTCAGGGCTGCTGACAGCGAACTGCATTTGTCTCTGTGTGGAGGACAACGAAATAGACCAGTTTCTCTGAGGATGATGGAGGTGGAGTACAGTGGCAACATGATCCAGGTGTGAAGCACTAGCACGGAGCTAGGGCTAGCTTGTGACCAGGAGCCGGGTGTCTGTGGAAGGAGAGGTGACACGTACCCCAGGATACCACAGCATAACCGCAGCAGGCAAACAGTAATCCAATGATGAGGAGAGAGGCCACTGGCCTGCTAGCCCGGCGATTCTGGTGAAGAGACAAAGTTGTTGGCCCGATGTGGTGGTGGCCAGCGGAGAAGACCAGCCAAAGCCCGGAAGAGCCGACCACACCGGGACGGAAAGATCCCAGGAGGACGGGCAGATGGGCTCGAGCTGGTAGAGGAAATAGCAGGGAGAGACCACAGGAATGGGCACCCCAGTGACGGGCGACGAAGCTGTGCCAAGAGTAATCCCAGGAGTCCTGAGACTAGCAGGAGCTAGCAGGACGTGTATTGGGAGTTGAAAACTGTTGATCAAGACAATCTGATGAGGTGAAGCGTAGGTCTTTAACGGACACTTTGTCGGAGACGGAGTGGCAGCCACGGTGCGGCAGCCAAGGTGCACCAGCAGAGTGACAGCCAAGGTATATGTACCTGCAGCATATCACGCAGGCCATGATAGGAATATATCACTGTGACCAGTTTTTATATTTTCAAACAACTGTGGGAAAGGGTTATTTGATAATTTTATATGATAAAGCATATTTTTTGTGTTGATGAACATCTTTTCATTATTTTTCTGTGACTGTAAAAGAAACATGAAAACAGATGATTAGCTGAAGTCAAAGACATAACAGACATGATGTCATGACTTTGGCTTAGCAGTGTTGCAAGGCACGGACACAGGACTCAACTGCAGGACTCGGGAGGCAGATACAGGAGGTAACCAGTCTTTAATCACAATCCAAGGTTTGGTACACGGGAGATCAGTCAGGTAAGGCAGGCAAACAATCCAAAGGGATAAGGCAAAAGCAAGTCCAAAAAAAACGAGAAAACCGGGAAACACACAAGGAAAATGCTGGAGAGTAGGACACATGGTACACTAACAATCTGGCACTGGAGAAGGGGAAACAAAGGGTTTGAATACACAAGTAAAGGTAATAATGGGTGTGACAAAACACAAGGCGGAAAATTGGGAGACTGGATGTAGGCGGAGCAGAGACTGCCTGTGACAAGCGGGTGTGGATGTTCATGAGTACTGGTGAATCACAAAATTCTGTGCCCTATGCAATACTGGTCTTTGTCTCTTGATTCGTGTCTCTCACAAATCTTTTTTTATTTGAGTAGTCACTTATTAACTTGTTAACTTGCAGTATTTGCAATTTTTAATTTACATGTTTTTTTAATTACCCTCATCTTATTATACAGCACTTTGAGCTAAACCATATTTATGAATAGTGCTTGCATTATTCTAATTAATAGTGACTGTTCATACCACAAACAAGTGATAACAATGTGTGATATGTGCTGAACAGTTTGAAACCTCACCACCCTCCTTTTTAACTGTTCCTTACAATCACTGTGTGATTCTTATTTTGATTTAACAAGGTTTGCTTACAGTATCATGCTCAGAAGAACAGTATTTACTTTATGTTTAAGTATCTATCATATCCAAGATATGAGACAAAGCAAAAAAAAATACCATATTCATTTTCTAACTCGACTACACTACATAATAAAAGACAACCTAACAACTCCACTCTGCGGCTGTTTCTGAAACTAAGAACCATGTGGCTCATGATGTTAAAATCTGTTGTGTAATATTGATAAGTAATGTTACGTTACACTGCAGTGATGCTGATTAAGTTACTTTGTGCAAAGATATATACTTTAAGCTATCCTGGTTGAGAACATATCAATATTAATTGGAGCCTAAAGTGGAGTTTCAGAATCCGGACCACACCTCAACCGCACCACTTAAACTATTACTACTACTACTAACACCCTCTTAACCCTCTGGTTCCCTTAACGCTATTATTCCGCACACCCCTCCCATCCTCCACATTTCTATTTCTTTCACCTTTTTCCCTTCTCTTTCCTACTCTCCATAGGGTTCTGAGGGGGGTTCGTCATGCCTGGGTGCTACGGGCATTCTTCCCTATTGAAGCTTCCCCACACCGCAGCATCAGACTGAAGAAGTACACAAGATCACGCTTCACTCTCAATCATTCATTTTGTCAATAAATCATTTAAACATATCTTGTTAATGGTGTGGTCCATGCTAGTGAAAACGTTCTTAAGCAGTGTGAGTGCATACAGGATTGACATGGACTCTTAACTGAAAATATACCATATTATACCTTGTTTTTTAGATTAACATGGGGAATTTGAGTTTGAGTTTTGACCTTTTAGGTTTGCGGTAACTGGTCAGTGTTGATTTGAAGCAGCAGAGCAACAACTTGAGTTAGTGAATAAATTAAATCTCTGTGATGTCATCCATTGAAGGGTATCTCACTTTCATTCATTCTTTCAATCCCCCCACAACACATGACAAATACGTTTCGAGGCATAGTTATATGAAACTCATACATTTTATGATCAAGTACAGATTTATTTTATAAGACAATAGATGGTTTAAAACATATTAAATGTCATGTGATTGGAGACACATTTAAAACACAATTGTTCCATACATTTACAATAGTAAGCCTGATTTCCATTCAACGTACTGTTCCCTCTAAATTACTTTCATTCTGTCAGTGCTGTGTTGGCACTTTTCTACAGTACAGCCTGAATTGGTGGTCATGTATAAATGTCATATTGTCTCCTGGTTAATAACAATGTTAGATTTAATGTATTTCTCCCAAATTGCATACATGTGCAAATATATATTTCTTTTTTCTGACTTTTGTCTAAGAATGTAACTTACAATTCAGAAAACTTTGAATTCGATTTCTTATTTTGGTCAATTTAAAACCATAGATTAGAGGGTTGATAGTAGGAGGAATAAGGATAAATTCCATCGCCATAAAATTTTTAACACTTTGTGATAATGTTTTTGAGCCAAATCGCATGTACAACAAATCAAAAAGCAAAGTTCCAACAACAACTATTAAGGAGATTAAATGTGGGAGACATGTTTGCATAAATTTACTCCTGCCCTCTTTAGATGTTCGGCATGTTCTGATCAGATATATATAAGACCAAACAACAAAGATAACATGCCCAAAATAAAATGTATAATTAAAAGCTGGAATGATAATTTTTGCTATTGAGGCAGAGCAAGCTAGATTACCGATTAACGTATTTACACAGTAGATCTTCGGTATGTGTGAGCCACATAACTTTGATATTAATGTTGTTATTGAGCTCAGGAACATCAAATAAAAGGGTATAAGCCAAGCAAAAAATACAAACAAACAAACCCTTTGTTTAGTCATCACAGAGTGGTAAGCCAGAGGTCGACATATAGCTACATATCTGTCAAAAGCCATCAATGCCAGAATGGAGAAATCAGCACAAGCAGAAGAATGTAACACAAAACCCTGCAGAAAGCACCCAGCATAAGAGATGACATGAGTGGTAGACAGTAGATCAATGAGAAATTTGGGGTAAAAGCCTGTTGTCCCATAAAGTCCATTAATGCACAGATTACAAAGGAAGATGTACATGGGTTCATGAAGGCTTTTGTCCATAATGATCACCACAATAATGGTCAAATTTACCAACCAAATCACACAGTAGCACAGTAAAGTGAGAGCAAAGAGAGTACCTCTGTAGTTTGCCATACCATTTAATCCTGACAGAGTAAACATAGTAATTGCTGAAACATTGTCCATTACAACGTTTTACGGTTTATCATATACTGCACACATAAGAAATTGCAATTGTACAACCTGATTTGTGGGTGGAAACAAATGGGCATGCTGTCCTGTGTCTACTCATCCCTAACCTGCTGTGTTAGCGTTTATATTATTTCTCAGCAGTAACACTCCATTACATTGCTCACATGGGACTTCTAACTTCTAGTCCGTGATGTTGCTGTTGCTTGGATACTCAAGGTACCAGTGTGTAGAATTAAGTGGCATCTAACGCCTCTCCCTCCACATTTAAATATTTAGAAGCATATAAACTAGGAAAATGACCAAATCTGTGCAAGTTGGCAGGAAAAACGCCTCTAAAACGCTCCCAGCAGGGTTTGAAGTCATGTGAAAAACAGACCAAAACAGTGTTGCGTCTTTGTTCCAATGTCAATGTCTGACTCTTCAACACTAGCATGAGCTAATTTAGCAATATATCACTACATGTTTAAATGTATATACATTAGAAGTATGTTCTTGTAGAGGCAAAACAATTACTTAAATCGAAAGGTAAGGAGCCATTTCAGTATACAAGTTAACATAATTAAATCATTTGATTCTTAAAGTATACTTATCTTTTGTTCTTTAAGTGTCTTTTATGGCAGAATCTTCACCCTCCAAAGTTAGGCAGACCTTGGTCACGGGCCTCTCCAGGACATTTGTTTTTGTATGCATCTTTATCACACAGACATGGTTTTTGGCGTTCGAGTAGCCATGAGCCATGAAGGGCAGTGTGGCCTGCTACTAGGGCGATGTCCCCAGGAATTAAGTTTCTTTTGGTCCTTGTCCATTTCTGCCGCTCTTGCAGGAGAGGGAGATATTCGAGCAGCCACCTTTTCCAAAATAACTCTGCTACGTACTGGACCTGTCTCCAGTATTTTTTGTGGTACAGATCAGTTTTTGAAGTGGAGTCAGAAGTGGTTTAGTTCTGAGTAGAAGTATATGTTTTGGAGTAATGGCCTTTAGATCTTGAGTATCATCAGATGCTTTTGTAAGCATCGGCTGTTCAGAATTGCTAGTTAGGCCTTCTTGGTCTAATGTTTGCTGCTTCAAGACTGCAAGTAAGAGCCTTCTTGGTCTAATGTTTGCTGCTTCAAGACTGCAAGTAAGACGTGCCTTACCATTCTGATGAGGCGCTCCCAGAACCCACCATGGTGAGAGGCAGTGGGGGGATTGAAGTTCCACTGAATTCCTTCTTTCATCAGAGTTTGGTGAAAGAAGGAGTTTCAATATGGATGTGGTGCAGGATCAGAGTGGACACGTGGTGGGCTTTGGAGAGAATGGCAGGGTGTTTCCTTTTCTCTGGTATTGCCGTTCTTCTCAAGCACCCACCTACTCTGAGGATGACATCATCCAACATTGGATCCAGCCTGTAGATGCTTCTTACTTTTTTCACACTGGATGCTCCCTCCTGCAGCATCCTGATCTCTTGTGGGAAACTTTGGATCCATGCCACAGCTACTCTCAACCTCAGCCAGTCTGAAAAGTGATTGAGTAACCTGTCCGTGGGCTTTTCCCCACAGGTCCACATAATTGAGTTCACTTTTATGGACTTTCTGACTGCTCTACTAGCATGTGAGAAATGGTTCCATCCCATCCAAAGTTCTGTCTACACAGTTCCTGCAACAACAGTTTGGCTGGCAAGATAAGTGGACATAGATAGCCTATGGGATCGTATATAGAGCTTACCACAGATAGGATGCCCCTTCTGGTATGTGCATGGTCGCTAATGGTAATGGTGAACTTGAAAGCGTCATGTTGTACACACCACTGAAGTCCTAAGGCTCATTCCATGCGCAACTGATCTTTGCTTAAGTCTAACACCTTTACACCCTTAGCTCTGTCTTCTGGTGGGACAGCAGCAAGGACAGCTCTGCTGTTGCTTATCCACTTTGACAAATGGAATCCTCCCTTATGGCAGACTGTGGTGAGGTTTGAGATCAGCTTCACTGCTTCCTGCAGACTGTGGTGAGGTTTGAGATCAGCTTCACTGCTTCCTGTACCTTGGGCAGATTTTAATCCACATAAAAGTTTTCAATGATTGTGTTTGTTCCTTTAGGAGGAAAGCTGTTTGTGTTGTCCTGTGCAGCCTTTCTGAGTGCAAAGTTGGCAATGCTGGGTGAAAAGACAGCTCCAAATAAGTGAACAGTCATCCGAAATTACTCAGGTCTGTATCACTTTCCATTACCTTGACCTAATGGAACATGGCCTGTATATCTGACATCATTGCTACTGGTTCCTGACGAAAGCGTGCCAGCACTCCTATCAGTGTGTTGGTCATATTGGGGCCTTGGAGTAGTTCAGAGTTGAGGGATGTTCCCTAGAATGATTCACCACAATCAAAAAACAACCCTAATTGTTTTCTTTTTTGGGTGATATCATGGGGTGCCATGATGAGGTATATACCAAACCTTCCCATCAGTTCTTTTCACTTGTGCTGGGGGAACAATTTCAGCGTAGCCTTTTTGAATGACGTCACTAAGGAACTCAGCGAACTCCCTTTGATAGTTTGAATCTCTTTTGAACTTTCTTATTAGACTCAAAAGGTGTTGCTCTGCAATCACATGATTGTTAAAAGGTAAATTTATGCAATAATGACGCTCCTTGACCATAACCGATTCATTAGCAATGTTCAAGAACCATTTGTCCTCCACTGACATCTCATTTTTTCCATAATAGACCTTCTCATTGAAATCAGTGTTGTACTGACTTACCAGAATTTCTTGCAGGTCAACCAAGGAGATCCTATTGGCAGTCACTGTGGACGCAATCACAATTTTGCATGAGAATCCATCTTTCAGAGTTTGAGCTATGTGCTCATGTCCGAACTACAGTGGTTACAGACCAATCAGTGTTCTATGAGGAACTATTGGCAGCACGGCATGAGCTATCCATGTAGTTTAACACTAGTTAGATACAGCTGTAGCATCAGTATCAGAACTGGAGAGGATTTATTCATTAAAGGAAGAGCAAAAAACAGCACTCAGCCCTTTTCACAGTGACAAAGATGTTGCAGTTCTTCACACGACTGGCTTCAGTAAGCACTTGACCTTATGGTTCATTGATTGGTTGAAGCTGACTTGTGGTAAAGGATGATTGAAACATTCTGATCCTTCTGACAGTACAAATAATAGACAAGCTCGAAATATGCAGCTGCTACGTTGGCTGTGTTGCCTCTTCTGCCTCCCAGCTAATCTAAATATCAGCAATGACGTAGATCATCGACAGACCTAAGGTAACAACACCTACCACACTGATAATTATACACAAAGAATAAGCATTTAAGCCTTAATATAACTTCAACAGGTGAATTTAAAAAAATAGCCTCAGTACAGATGTCATGAACAGGGAAATTAGCTATAGAGACCAAAACCATTTTTTGTACCAAGCTGTGTGCAAATGTCCTGCAGCCAGCCTCAAGCAAGCCGCTAGGGCAATTACAGTTTTTAGCACTTCCGCATTGGCTTCATTTCCCAGCCACGTTAGTAGCCAATTGTGTTTACTACATACTGTATCCACCGGCTTGAACTCATGTTGTATTCTTTCATCATGTCCTCTTTGTCTGTGTTGTCTTTGGTTTACTGCACATTGCAACCACCTCATTGCACAATAAAAAGCAAAAAAAATAAACAATAAATGTTCATCCAAGCATTTTTCAGAAGTTCCTGCCCTTTTCCATGCAACTCCAAGATCAGGTTGATCTGATTATCCTTTTTGCTTTAACATTATTCTAATAGTGAGGTTGTCCTCTTTTACTGAATATCAGCACTGTGATTAACTTTGCCACTCTGGCCAACAACTGAATCACAGCTGTGCTAATATTCAGCACAACAGTCCTCCTTCTTGTGACACTGCTTTAATAAGCTTTTTAAATTATATATGCATATTCGTTTGTTTGTCTTCTCCCGCTGAAACGTCGCCGGGGCAGCAGCTTCAGAGGGGAGCCCAGACTTGCCTCACCCCAGCCACTTCGTCCAGCTCTTCCAGGGGGACCCCAAGGCGTTCCCAGGCCAGCCGAGAGACATAGTCCCTCCAGCAT
Source organism: Larimichthys crocea (assembly GCF_000972845.2). Classification (NCBI taxonomy): domain Eukaryota; kingdom Metazoa; phylum Chordata; class Actinopteri; family Sciaenidae; genus Larimichthys; species Larimichthys crocea. Next base: position 8,352,151 of record NC_040028.1, read on the forward strand.
GTCCTGGGTCTTCCCCGAGGCCGCCTCCCAGAACACCTCACCAGGGAGGCGTCCAGGAGGCATCCTCACTAGATGCCCGAGCCACCTCAGCTGGTTCCTCTCGATGCGGAGGAGCAGCAGTTCTACTCTGAGCTCCTCGCGGATAGTCAAGCTTCTCACCCTATCTCTAAGGGAGAGCCCAGCCACCCTGCGAAGGAAGCTCATTTCGGCCGCTTGTATTCGTGATCTCATTCTTTCGGTCACTACCCAAAGCTCGTGACCATAGGTGAGGGTAGGAACGTAGATCGACTGGTAAATCCTTCTTCACCATTTGTCATATCCAAGATATGAGACAAAGCTAAAAAAATACCATATTCATTTTCTATCCCAACTACACTACATAATAAAAGACAACCTAACAACTCCACTCTCTGCGGCTGCCTAAAGTGGAGTTTCAGAATCCGGACCACACCTCAACCACACCACTTGAACTATTACTACTATTACTAACTGCTAACACCCTCTTAACCCTCTGGTTCCCTTCACTCTATTATTCCGCACACCCCTCCCGTCCACGCCATTTCTTTCACCTTTTCCCCTCTCTTTCCTACTCTCCATAGGGTTCTGAGGGGGGTCCATCATGCTCTTGTGCTACGGGCATTCTTCCCTTCATCAGACTGAAGAAGTACATGAGATCGCGCTTCACTCTCAATCATTCATTTTGTCAATAAATCATTTAAACATATCTTGTTAATGGTGTGGTCCATGCTAGTGAAAAAGTTCTTAAACAGTGTGAGTGCTTACAGGATTGACATGGACTCTTAACTGAAAATATAATATATTATACCTTGTTTTTTAGATTAACATGGGGAATTTGAGTTTGAGTTTTCACCTGTTGGGTTTGCTGTAACTGGTCAGTGGGGATTTGAAGCAGCAGAGCAACAGCTTGAGTTAGTGAATAAATGAAATCTCTGTGATGTCATCCATTGAAGGGTATCTCACTTTCATTCATTCTTTCAATACCCCCACAACACATGACAAATAAGTTTCGAGGCATAGTTATATGAAACTCATACATTTTATGATCAAGTACAGATTTATTTTATAAGACAATAGATGGTTTAAAACATATTAAATGTCATGTGATTGGAGACACATTTAAAACACAATTGTTCCATACATTTACAATAGTAAGCCTGATTTCCATTCAACGTACTGTTCCCTCTAAATTACTTTCATTCTGTCAGTGCTGTGTTGGCACTTTTCTACTGTACAGCCTGAATTGGTGGTCATGTATAAATGTCATATTGTCTACTGATTAATAACAATGTTAGATTTAATGTATTTCTCCCAAATTGCATACATGTGCAAATATATATTTCTTTTTTCTGACTTTTGTCTAAGAATGAAACTTACAATTCAGAAAACTTTGAATTCGATTTCTTATTTTGGTCAATTTAAAACCATAGATTAGAGGGTTGATAGTAGGAGGAATAAGGATAAATTCCATCGCCATAAAATTTTTAACACTTTGTGATAATGTTTGTGAGCCAAATCGCATGTACAACAAATCAAAAAGCAAAGTTACAACAACAACTATTAAGGAGATTAAATGTGGGAGACATGTTTGCATAAATTTACTCCTGCCCTCTTTAGATGTTCGGCATGTTCTGATCAGATATATATAAGACCAAACAACAAAGATAACATGCCCAAAATAAAATGTATAATTAAAAGCTGGAATGATAATTTTTGCTATTGAGGCAGAGCAAGCTAGATTACCGATTAACGTATTTACACAGTAGATCTTCGGTATGTGTGAGCCACATAACTTTGATATTAATGTTGTTATTGAGCTCAGGAACATCAAATAAAAGGGTATAAGCCAAGCAAAAAATACAAACAAACAAACCCTTTGTTTAGTCATCACAGAGTGGTATACCAGAGGTCGACATATAGCCACATATCTGTCAAAAGCCATCAATGCCAGAAGGGAGAAATCAGCACAAGCAGAAGAATGTAACACAAAACCCTGCAGAAAGCACCCAGCATAAGAGATGACATGAGTGGTAGACAGTAGATCAATGAGAAATTTGGGGTAAAAGCCTGCTGTCCCATAAAGTCCATTAATGCACAGATTACAGAGGAAGATGTACATGGGTTCATGAAGGCCTTTGTCCATAATGATCGTCACAATAATGGTCAAATTTACCAACCAAATCACACAGTAACACAGTAAAGTGAGAGCAAAGAGAGTACCTCTGTAGTTTGCCATACCATTTAATCCTGACAGAGTAAACATAGTAATTACTGAATTATTGTCCATCACAACGTTTTATGGTTTATCATATACTGCACACATAAGAAATTGCATTTGTACAACCTGATTTGTGGGTGGAAACAAATGGGCATGCTGTCCTGTGTCTACTCATCCCTAACCTGATGTGTTAGCGTTTAAATTATTTCTCAGCAGTAACACTCCATTACATTGCTCACATGGGACTTCTAACTTCTAATCCGTGATGTTGCTGTTGCTTGGATACTCAAAGTATCAGTGTGTAGAACTAAGTGGCATCTAATGCCTCTCCCTCCACATTTAAATATTTAGAAGCACATAAACTAGGAAAATGACCAAATCTGATTTGCAAAACGCCTCTAAAACGTTCCCGGCAGGGTTTGAAGTCATGTGGAAAACAGACCAAAACAGTGTTGCGTCTTTGTTCCAATGTCATGTCTTCAACAATAGGATGAGCTAATTTAGCAATGTATCACTACATGTTTAAATGTAAATACATTATACACTTATTTTATTTTTCTGTTTCCAGTATAGCTGAGGATAAAATATCCAGGTTCACAAAAAAAGTGAGCCGTACGTCCTTTTCGCGTGTCATTCTAAGTTAGAAAGTTCAAGGACCTAGCAAGCCGCTAGGGCAATTACAGTTTTTAGCACTTCCGCATTGGCTTCATTACCCAGCCACGTTAGTAGCCAATTGTGTTTACTACATACTGTATCCACCGGCTTGAACTCATGTTGTATTCTTTCATCATGTCCTCTTTGTCTGTGTTTTCTTTGATTTGCTGCACATTGCAACCACCTCATTGCACAATAAAAAGCAAAAAAAAAACGTTGTTCAAAAACGTAAATGTTCATCCAAGCATTTTTTTTAAAGTCCCTGCCCTTTTCCAAGCAACTTCCCACATGCTTCTGTGTAACCAACGCTGTCAGGTTGATCTGATTATCCTTTTTGCTTTAACATCATTCTAGTAGTGAGGTTGTCCTCTTGTACTGAATATCAGCACTGTGATTAACTAGCCCAGCCACTTCGTCCAGCTCTTCCAGGTGGACCCCAAGGCGTTCCCAGGCCAGTCGAGAGACATAGTCCCTCCATCGTGTCCTGGGTCTTCCCCGAGGCCGCTTCCCGGAGGTACTTGCCCGGAACACCTCACCAGGGAGGCGTCCAGGAGGCATCCTCACTAGATGCCCGAGCCACCTCAGCTGGTTCCTCTCGATGCGGAGGAGCAGCGGTTCTACTCTGGGCTCCTCGCGGATGGCCGAGCTTCTCACCCTATCTCTAAGGGAGAGCCCAGCCACCCAGCGAAGGAAGCTCATTGCGGCCACTTGTATTCGTGATTCTTTCGGTCACTACCCAAATCTCATGACCATAGGTGAGGGTAGGAACGTAGATCGACTGGTAAATCGAGAGCTTCGCCTTTCGGCTCAGCTCCTTCTTCACCACAACGGACTGGTGCAGAGTCCCCATCACTGCAGAAGCTGCATCAATTACCCACTCCATCCTTCCCTCACTCGTGAACAAGACCCCGAGATACTCCTCCACTTGAGGCAGGATCTCATCCCTGACCCAGAGGTTGCACTCCACCCTTTTCCGGCTGAGGACCATGGCCTCGGATTTGGAGGTGCTGATTCTCATCCCAGCCGCTTCACACTTGGCTGCGAACCGTTCCAGGGAGAGCTGAAGGTCATGCTCCGATGAAGCCAACAGGACCAGATCATCCGCATAAAGCAGCATACAATCCTGAGGCCACCGAACCACAACCCCTCAACACCCTGGCTGCCTCTAGAAATTCTGTCCATAAAGGTTATGAACAGAACTGGTGACAAAGGTGCACCCTCCAGGACCACGCTAAGGGTTTAGAGCTTGTCCACAGTTCCATGACCAGGACGAAAACCACACTGCTCCTCTTGAATCCGAGGTTTGACAATCTTGCTGACCCTCCTCTCCAGGACCCCCGAAAAGACCTTCCCGGAGAGGCTGAAGAGTGTGATCCCCCTATAGTTGGAGCACACCCTCCGGTCCCCCTTTTTGAAGAGGGGAACCCCCACCCCGGTCTGCCAGTCCAGAGGCACTGCCCCCGATGTTCACACAATGTTGCAGAGACATGTCAACCAAGACAGCTCCACAACATCCAGTGCCTTTAGGAACTCCAGGCGGACCTCATCCAACCCCGGGGCCTTCCCACCGAGGAGCTTTTTGACTACCTCTGCAATCTCAGCCCCAGAGATAGGCGAGACCACCACGGGGTCCCCAGACTCTGCCTCCTCAGTGGAAGACATGCTGGTGGGAGTGAGGAGGTCTTGAAGTATTTCCTCCTCCTCCCACGCCTGAGTTTTTGCCTCCGCAACCGCTGAGGTCACGCTCCGCTTGGCACGTCAATACCCGTCAGCTGCTTCAGGAGTCCCACAGGCCATAAAGGTTCTGTAGGACTCCTTCTTTAGCTTGACGGCATCCCTCACCGCCGGTGTCCACCAGCGGGTTCGGGGGCCGCTGCCACGACAGGCACCGACCACCTTGCAGCCACAGCTCCGAGGTCTCCCAGAGGTGCGAGTTGAAACTCCTTCTGACCGGAGATTCCGCCAGACGTTCCCAGCAAACCCGCACAGAACGTTTGGGCCTCCCATCCTCCCTTTAGCATTGGAGCCAACTCACCACCAGGTGGTGATCAGTTGACACCTCCGCCCCTCTCTTCACCCGAGTGTCCAAAACATGTGGCCGCAAGTCCGACGATACAACCACAAAGTCGATCATCGAACTGCGGCCAAGGGCGTCCTGGTGTTAAGTGCACATATCAACAACCTTATGTTTAAACATGGTGTTCGTTATGGACAATCCATGACGAGCACAGAAGTCCAATAACAGAACACCGCTCGGGTTCAGATCAGGGGGGTCGTTCCTCCCAATCATGCCCCCCCAGGCCTCACTGTCACTGCCCACGTGAGAATTGAAGAATTGAAGTGCCCCAGGAGGACGAGGGAGTCCCCAGAGGGAGCGCTCTCCAGCACCCTCTCTAAAGACTCCAAAAAGGGTGGGTACTCCAAACTGCTATTCGGTGCATAGGCACAGACGACAGTCAGGACCCGTCCCCCCACCCGAAGGTGAAGGGAGGCTACCCTTTCGTCCACCGGGGTGAATCCAGGCGCCAAGCCGGGGGGAAACAAGCATTCCCACCCCCGCTCTGCGCCTCTCACCAGGGGCAACTCCAGAGTGGTAGAGCGTCCAACCCCTCTCAAGGAAACTGGTTCTGGAGCCCGTGCTGTGCGACGAAACAAGCCCGAGTATATCTAGCCGGTACCTCTCAACCTCACACACCAGCTCATGCTCCTTCCCCGCCAGAGAGGTGACATTCCACGTCCCCACAGCCAGCTTCTGCAGCCGGGGGTCGGACCGCCAGGGTCACCGCCTCCGACTGCCACCCGACTTTCTCCGCACACGCCCTCTGTGACCCCTCCCATGGTTGGTGGGCCCATGGGAAGGGGGGACCATGTCACCCTTTCGGGCTGTGCCCGGCCGGGCCCCATGGGTAAAGGCCCGGCCACCAGGCACTCGCCAACGAGCCCCTCCCGCAGGCCTGGCTCCAGGGGGGGGCATATATATGCATATTGATATTTTCATTTGTTTTTTCCTTGTTATGTTTATTTTATTTTCCTCTGATTGAATGTACACTTCATAATATGTATTAGCTGTCTGCTTGTAAACATTTTTATTGTATGTCTCTACCTCAGTGCACAGAAAAAGAAAAAAAAAAGAAAAAAAGTCACGGTACACGTAACAGACAATTTATAAAAAATTTTATTGCATTTTACAGAGCACATAACATGAAGATTTACTGATATCGTATATTGATCAATGTGTGTACTGTTGTATGTAAAAAGAGACTAAATTAAAGCTGCAAGCAGCGATGGTCGGGTCCTCGCACATGTGCGCACGTCGAAATGTGCGCACGTCAAAATGTGCATAATATTGGTCTTTATAATTTTGGACCTAATAACCACAAGAAGTTTCAGACAGCTCTGAGAAGGTGCTTCCTGCCGGTTGCTTCTTTGAATTAATTTTATGGATCGCCACGCCCACAGCGATTCCTCAAAATTCATCATTTTGATAACTTTTACTCAGGAAGTCTATGTAAACACACCTACCAAGTTTGAAGTGAATTGGATACAATCCCTAGTTCAAACATGACCCCATCTCAAACAGGGCGAAACACAGAAAATGGCGATTTTCATCCTTAAATATCTCACTTCGTGTTCATTGTAGCCCATTGGTCCAAGAGACTTGTAGGTCTTACCATGTTCTACAATTGGCCTGAGTTTTGTGACTCTGTGTCCAAAACTGTGGCGGGGCTGTTCGAAAGAAAAGTTCCAGGGGGCGCTATGGAGCATTTTTGCCAGACCCACCAAATTATATTATGCAGCCGAATTATGCATAACACTGGTCTTAACAACCATGTGAAGTTTCAGACAGCTCTGACAAAGTATATGATAGCCGCACACTTTTGCCCGAAAATCAGCCCAAAAGTCAATGGAGTCTTGTTTTTGTTTTTTTCGAAAAAAACTGCGTCGTCGAGTTTGACGCGCGGTCACGGCCACGCCCTCCGATGAAAAGTTGTGATTTTGATAACTTTTCATTGTTGAGGCCTTGAGAACACACACGGCAAGTTTCAAGCACATCGGATGAAATCCCTAGGAGGAGTTTGTTCAAATGCGACCCCTGGAAATGAGGCCAAAACCGGAAAAGTCCAAATTTGACAAAAATTGGACGCCGTAGGCTTGACTGTAGCCCGGGGCACCAAGAGACTTTTTTGTGCGTCTGGGCATGTTACATACTCCCACCAAGTTTCGTACACGTGGATGAAACCGTGGCGAGGGGCACCGCCAAAAACGCACACCTAGGTGGCACTGTCGAGGTATATGCGCACGTCCATGTGTGAGACCCCCAAAATGTGAAATTTTACAGCTGACATGGGGGGGGTAGGCAAATTTTCGTGAGTTTTTGGGGGGATATGGGCCGTGGAAAATGCGATTTACTGTTAAACGTCGTTCAGCGTTTGAAATCCAATAGGGCCTCGCCCCAGCGTGCTGTGCTCGGGCACTAATAAAAAAGACAAATACTAATTTATGCAGTATGATATAACCAAGGTCTTGTGTTTTCTAAACCAATCAAAACTGTTGTCATTTCAGATAAATTCATTTTCACAAGCATTTATTGGGGAATCTGCACTCCAAACCTGCACTGGGCAACCATACAGAAAAGATGTTGGTGTTCTCAGCAGGAACTCTTAGTGGGACCATATCTGCCTGCGCACCCACTGGAAATTCATGGGACTAAATATTTGGATGCAGCTAGTCTTTTTCACCTGCTTCTGGAAGTAAGGAACGACCACAATTCCTGATCAATCTGAATAACGTAACTGGTAGGAAAGAAACAACTTTGATGTGGATGGTGTAACAAGGTCATGCTTCTCCACAACTGGGGTTAATTATTATTAAGTAAATGACAGTTTAAGTTGAATAACTTTGGTATGCTAATTATTATTTATGATTTAGGTGAATTTAATTAAGTATGATGATACTTTACGTAACTGGTTTGAGATTCTAGTTAATTACTTTGGTTAAGAATCAAGAAACTAGGATAACGTTGAGGGAGAATATTTACTGTTATTTATTTATTTGGGACTAATGAATGTCTTTTCTGTTTCTTGAAGGTTATCAATCTATTCTATTCAATTCCATCATTTATTCATGCCTACTGAAATCATCAATCATTTATTCATGCCTACTGAAATCATCAAACCTAAACCCATCGTTAAAAAAATAAAAATGGAAAAATGTCCTTGATTAAGCATTTTTTAAGTTTGGACAGAGAACACACAGAACTTGACAACTACTGAGGTCCTGAAATATAGTGAAAATTAAATGACGTAAAATAAAATGCCAGGGCACCCTGGTGCCTCAACTGGTAATGTCCACCAGTGAACTCATGTGCTACATGTCATCCCCTATTTCTCTCCCTGCTTTCCTGTCTGTCTTCATCTGTCCTGTCTAATAAATGCAACAAAAATAAAATGAGATAAAATGCCAATATGTGTTATGTATGTGGAAAGTAAGTTATTTGAGGCCAAGAAAAAATTAACCTGTCATTGTAATAAGGGTAACATAAAATAAATAAATAAAATAAAATGTTGATGGTGAGGGAGGTAGTACAGATTTCTATTAATTATTACTTTATCATTTTAATTTTTTTTACAAGATTTATTTATTTATTGTTTATACAAGCATAGCCAGTATCATAACATTATACTTACTATAATGTCAAGCCGGAAAAATCAATACAAAAATGTTCACATCAGAGGATCTGATATTTTTTATGTACGGAAAATGTAAAATATTGTGTTCAATTTATCATATTGTCATTTAATCTAGTCCCTGGTGAAGTAACACAACGGAGTCTGCATTTTGGGAATTTATTTCATTATATATATATATATTTTGGAAACATTAAATATGTGTCCATAATGTTGTCACAGTTCGATTATTTGGGAAACGTGTAACAGTTAAATTTCCTTTATCATGAGAGTTCATCTTTTGAATTTTTTTCATTGCATTAACACACTATATACAACTTCTATAGACTACTCTCATAATCGGTGTTGTTATAAAACATACAATATACTGTGATATATCATTTTTGATTAGTTATTTCATACCATGATAATGTTCTTGAAATGTGCTTTCTAATTTCTGGTAGCTTCAGTCCGTACACAAGAGGATTGAGAGCTGGAGGAATGACAACAAACTCCAGTGCCAGGGTGACAGCCAGAAAAGGATTTATCTTTTCAATGTCATAACGGCTCAAGGCAATATCACAAAACCCTGTGGTGGAATAGATCACAAATGAAATAATGTGCGGCAGACAGCTCTGAAATACTTTCCCTTTGAATTCTGCTGAGCTTCTCCAGCAAATTATTAAAATTCGCAGATAGGTGTACAGGACATAAAAAAGGGGAAAGAAAACTGTAGCTATGGTCAAAATCAAACCATAAATATTGTTTACATCAGTGGTAACACATGACAGTTTAACAATATTCCAGTTGGCACAAAATATCTTTTGTATCTCGTTACCACACAGAGGAAGCCTGGCAGATAAAGAAATTAATATTAAAATACCAAAGGCTGGAAAAAGCCAAGCTGCTGTGGCCAACTTAATAACCTTTTTAGAGTTCATCCTTCTGTAATAGTGCAAAGCATGACACACAGCAACATATCTATCATATGCAATTATGCCAAGAATGGTCATCTCATAGGAAGCATATGTGTAAATAATATAGATCTGAGTGAAACAAGCAGGACGTGAGATTAAATGAACATCAGAAAGAAGGTCCATGAGAAATCTGGGGAAGAAACCAGTCGAACCGTACAGAGAGTTGATGGATAAAAGCGCAATAAAAATATACATGGGCTCATGAAGTGCTCTTTCACGAGATATCACTAGAATTATGATGAGATTAGCAAAGATAATAAAGCTGTAGAGCAGGAGGCAAAAAACAAATGCAAGATAGCGGTAATGTCCAATATTCACAAACATGGTGAGGTTGAAGTGAGAGGAAACAGTGATGTTTTCCATTCCGCAATCATTCAATTAATCAGCCACTTGTCTTCATTGTTGAATAAAGAGAGAAAATCAGATTATCTGCGCAAAAAGAAATTTAAGATACAGGCATGGTCATACCTGATAGTGGTTTATACTTACTAGGTGTGAATCGTGCTCAGGTGTGGTGTACATTTTGCTCTTTAGATCTATGGACACACCACAAGTGACGGTGATGGGAGGAGTTTTCGAGTCTTTTATGTTGTCTGACTTGACTCGGCGCGAAACTGTTTAAGCCAATCAGACGTGAACAAATCTTTTTTTTTTAAAAACAATTCTGCCTTTCTTTCGCGTCTGGAGTCAAATAACACAGAAATTGTATGGAATACATTAAACTTGCATGAAGTTGATACAAATCTTCACCTCATGTTCATTTTAAACATGACTTGTGTTCTTTTTTTACAATCATTGTTCAGAAAGTAATACTTTTGTGTCACATCTGCAGGTGCATAACACCAGCAGTTATGTCCAGCCATGCAATATCTGACAATCCTAGCAGGAATATATAAATAATACATTATTAAAAAAAAAAGCTACAGGCTACATCACTGTCATAAGTTACAAATCACACAGGTTTCTCATCGGTTGTCTTTTTATACTTGGCTTTTGCAAAGAAGGTATATGAGTGCTTATAGGCATCAGGAGGAGCCCCCTAAACCTGCACCCCCTCAACTTGTTCAATAATACTGCCTGCTGTGGAAACATTCAGGTTTTCAGAATCCACAATCTCCCAGGACACCAGCATCAAGAAGGCCCAGTAGAGGTTGTAGTTCCTGCGCCAGCTCAGGAAGCTCAACACCGCCATTAATAAGTCTGTTCTCTGCTCATCGATCAGAGAATTTGCCATGCAGTCAGTAAACATCACTGCAGATTCATCAAACCCCGGACACAACCTGTCCAACAACTACAGAGCACTGTTCATTGGCAACAAATAAACACAAAAGCATTTTATTCCCACAGGTCATTCCCACAATACTGTGATGAACAGTAGGGCTGCCACAAACGATTATTTTGATAGTCGACTAATCACCGATTATTTTTTCGATTAGTCAACTAATCGTGGCAGCCCTAATGAACAGTGTCAGGAACAATCCACTGTATCTGTAAATTATGTATTCTCACTGTTTAAACTCAGTTTTCATCCATCCCACACCAGATTTTTGAGGTTAATCTGCCCAAAACTCCTGTCATCTGAGCCAGTTCACCACTGAGATGCTGAGATTGGTCAGTCTGTTGCGAGCTTGTGACATTACATTCAGTTAAGAACAAAAGACTGATTTAGTCCTTTAGTTTTTTTAAACTAGAAATCATAGAGCATAGAGTTAAGGGGAACCGTGGAGTCTGTGGGTAACCATTACCACAACTAGGGCTTTGCAATAAGATGGTATAAGTTGTGTGATAAATGTGCAGTCGATTCATAACCTCCATTTGGTGACTGTGTGTCTGCTCAGTTTCTTCTCATCCTGACTTTTATTTTTTACCTTGATTCTCCACAGTCTGGATTAGTTCTGGCATTGCTTTTGTCCACAAAGATGTGAGTTATAATAGTAAAATGAGCATAAGTTAATGAAGAAAATGTTTGGTGGTTACTAAGTTCAATTGTTGTTCAGGCCTTTTTAATCTAATACTCAAGTGGTGATGCCAGTCATTATTATTGAATGATTTAATGTGCCAAACATAGGTGGAAAAAGCAACAAAGCCCTCTGGGACTTCGTCATGTGAGGAAGCTGAGCTGAGATACACGCTAGAAAAACCTTTTCACTGTAAATGCTTCACAACTTTATGTATGCTGGTGAACTTTTTATTTTTTTATTTTACCCCTGTCCTTCAGACAGTTTGAGCCAGACACTGGTGGCAACATTTTGTTTCAACACACAAATTATCGTTTTATAATTTTATTTATTTATTTTTTTCTTACAAAAGACAAAATGTACTTATTGAACTGCAAACTGGTGTTCACAGAATAAGAGGGGCAATGATGAGTCGTACTGGATCACCCCAAAGAGGTTTATATTTTATTTGTTAGTTTATAAAACCAAAACAATCAACTCCTTCAATCAAAATAATTTTCTTTTAACTTGACACAGCTCTCACAAAATATTGATTTAAAAATGATTGCCAAGTGCTTTCTCCGGTGGGAATTGTGAGTCTCTGTAAATAATATTATAAAAGTACAGTCTTTTAGATTTTATATATTATTATTATTATAAATTTATATAATATGTAAATTAGAAATTTAAAATGTATATGTCTATTTAGTTTGTCTGTTCTGGGATACTGTAGAAACATGGTGTTTCAACATTGTGATTATACATGCATGAAAACATCGCTATGAATGTTATATTCCATGTCGCCTTATACTGAAAATAAAGGCCCCAAATCTAACACACTGCACCTTTAAGTCAATAATAGAGATGATTCAAAAGAAAATGGATTTATTTCCTCGAGATTATACTAGCTGGAAGCAATATCACAAAATCCTGAATAAATAGAATAAATCCCATGAAAATGTGGCAAAAGGCTCTGAAATACTTTTCCTTTGAACTCTGCTACAACTGGCAGTTAGGTATACAGAACATAAAAAGGAAAAAAGGGGATGAGAGCTGTAATTAAAGACAACAGCAAACAAAAAATATTTGATATTTGATATTTGATCATTTCACCACATTCCAGTTGGCCCAAAGTATTGTTTTGTATGTCATTGATAAAGAAAGAAAGCCAGGCGGACAAATAAATGCACGCTGTAAATAAAAAGGAGGACAAAACCGAGCAAGTGCTGCCAATTTCAAAACTACTTTATAGTTATTTATTATGTGATAGTGTGAAACTAACAACAACACCATGTAACATAATGCTGAGGATGGTCAGCTCAGATAAAAATAAATGCATAACATAAACAACATGGATCTGAGTGAAACCAGCTGGGCGTGAGATTACACAAGTATCATTTTACAATTAGTTCTGATTCAAAGTGTAAGGAAGTTGATCACACCTTTCTTTTATTTGTGGGTTCTGTTGATTTGTTTATATACAACAAACCATATTTACATAATCAGTAAAGGTATTATTTTAAAAATGTCTTCACAATGTGTCTTCTAATTTCTGGTAATTTCAGTCCATATATGAGAGGATTCAGAAAAGGAGGAATGACAACAAATTCTAGTGACAAAATTAATGCCACAAACGGATTGATCTCATCGAGATTTTGTCTGCCCAGGGCAGTATCACTACATGATGTAATGGAATAAACCACAAATGAAATAACATGTGGAAGACAACTCTGTAACACTTTTGCTCTGACCTCTGATGACATTTTCCAACAAGCGATCACAATTCTCAGATAAGTGTAAAGGATAAAAACAAAGGGAAGAAAGCCTACAATTACAGCCCCAAGCATAGTACCAGTATTGTTAAAAGCGAAGGTGTTACATGACAATTTTACAATATTCCAGCTGGCACAGTAGGCCTTCTGGATGTTGTTACCGCATAGAGGGAGACTGATAGTGATATTAATAACTATTGTGAGGCTACAGGTTGGACATACCCAAGCAAAAAAAGCCAATTTATAGACAGCTTTAGAGTTCATCCTTCTGTGATAGTGTAAAGCATGACAAACAGCAATATATCTATCATACGCCATAATGCTCAGGATAGTCACTTCATATGAAGCATACGTATAAATAACAAAGATCTGCGTGAAACAAGCAGGATGTGAGATTAAATGAATATCAGACAGAAGGTCCATGAGGAATCTGGGGAAGAAACCGGTTGAACCGTACAGAGCATTGGCAGATAAAATTGCAATAAAAATATACATGGGCTCATGAAGTGTACTCTCTCTTAATATTATCCACATCATGGCAAGATTTGCAGACATAATAAAGCTGTAGAGCAGGAGGCAAAAGACAAAGGCAAGGTAACGGTAGTGTCCAATATTCATGAACACTGTGAGGTTGAAGTAAAAAGAGACAGTGCTGTTTTCCATCCTGTTAATCAATGAGTCACTGTGTCTGTTTGTTGTACAGCCTATTAGCAATGAGAAATTAGCAGTCTTGACATGCGTACACACATGAACTACAGCTGTGGGCTCTGAGAGTAGTTTCATTGTCTTTTATTTTGTCCTGATAGCTTTTCTGATGTTAGACAAATATTTAACCTCTGGAGAATTAGAACATTTTCCTAAAGTATGTTGTTATGGAGGTCACGTGTGGGCCTTGCAGTCCTCAGTATTAGTTTGGCTTTGGTTGGGAACAGCAGGTGCCAGTCTATCTCAACACTGTGATGGCCAGGGTCGAAGAGACCTATTGCTGCCTTCCTAGACATAATAGATAGCTTGCCGTTGACGTTCCAATCTGCGTAAACAGACATCTGTGCCTCTCTTTGACTAATTCTGGGCACATGGTATTTGTGTGTTATCTTGGGGTTTAAAGTTTATCCACCAGGATGAGTTGGGCAGAATGTTAGACTGACTCAGGCACTTCTGATGAACTTTGAGAGTGTCTCTAATTCTCCTTGGCCAAGCGTCAATAAATAATACAGCATAAAGCATCAGAGGCTCCTGAACACTTTCTTCCCTCCTGACCTCACCATTGACCTTTGACTTCAGCAATTTCTCCACAACATATGTTATGATGAGACATTTGTTTTTGGCTTCATAAGTGACACAGCTCTAATAATGGCAATGTTGACGATTATTATATATTATTTTATTGGTATTTGGTAAAACTTTATATGAAGACATATAATGTATTATGGGAGCTTTATGGCCACACTCATAAACACACCTACTGCTTTCTAATGCAACTATATGAACAGTCATAAAACATTATACATGTGAATTATAATGAACTTCAAGTGTCTCGTGGATGCTCATGACTAGTTATAAACTACATGTTGACTGTTGGGGGCTAAAATACATTATACCTACACACACCTCAATCAACTCATAGTGTGCTATAACAGTTAATGCAGAGTGATATGTTTCCTTTAAGAATTAATGTATAATATGTATAAATTATATATTCAAATCAAAAAGACAAAATAGTAATGGTCCACGAGTAATTGTCTGTTTTATGCATCTAAATAAAAAAAAACACTTAACATTGGGGAATATAATTTAAGTGTGATGTGACCTGATTACACAAGATACATTTGCCTGCATTGTTATGGAGGTAAAATCAACGGTCAAGCTGGATGCTGAAATGTCAGAACAAACTGTGAACAAAGTTAGATTGTTTAATACGTTTTCATGGTATTGTGAAGTTTAAGATCTAATGATGAGTGAGGTGCAATCACATTTTATGGGATGAAAATGTTTCATATTTTTAGTGGATAATCTGGTGAAGTACACTTGAATATAATGCAACCCAAAACGTCTGAAATAAAGAAACTTGATTTTTGGTAGTTTATGGCGGCATTGCTCTGATTAATTGATCATACACATGAGTTCTGTTCCACATAATTGTTATCGAGATTGCACTTATTACCCAGATAGATGACAACTGATCGTGAGAAAAAAAACAGCTGAATAAACTGCTCTGTATTAAGGTAAAATAAATTGATTGATTTAATGAGTTTGTTTCTGGTTTCAGTGGCTGGCTAAAGAGGCTGTTTGTCTGAGTTAGTGCCTGGCCTTGCTCTCCAGAGGGGTGGTGTTGTTTTTTTAATTGCTCTCAGAGGAGAGTGGAGCTAATGACCTGTTGACCACTTCTACCATAATTACTGCATGTGCTCTATGTAACTCTTTAAAAACAACAGCTACATTATCCCCTCTGAGGTATTCATTATTTAAGTGAACCTGTTTGACAGCTTTTGGGGTCAATAGGTAAATAGGTAAAGCTACATTGACCACCGGATCATAATTAGGTGGCTGTAGTAAGCGCTGTTCCCAGAAGCCTGTTGTTTTCCACACGGGGCCCACCAGGGACTTGACAGTAATGATGCCCTTTACAGCAGCCTTTCATCAGCTATAGGACAGATATACACGTCAGTCTGGAGATCTGTAATTACATCACTCGTATTACATCATTATGATTGTACATTTTTGTCCATTCATCCCTCTGAGACTTAAAGTACACAGACACAAATCAAAACAATACTTGTAATCAGTTTTAGGATGAACACATTATGACCCCTAAAACTCAAAGATCACCGCAGAGATTTATTTTTTTTCCCCTTTTTGAGCTTTATTTGACAGAGACAGCTGAAGAGTGACAGGAATGTGGGGAGAGAGAGATGGGGAATGACATGCGGGAAAGAGCCACATGTCAGATTCAAACCCTGGGCCACCGCGGCAAGGACTGAGCCTTTGTACATGGGGCAGATGCTCTACCAACTGAGCTAAATGACACCCCACAAATTGGCTTTATTAATATTGAATTCATAAACCTGGCTACTGTGTAGTGGAAGCACATTTTGTTTATTTTTATATATATTTATATGCTTCTGCGTCCATGAGTGAATAGGCTACATAATAGAATTGTTTCCCCTTTCCACAATCTGAAGTCTGCACCGTGTTTTATTTTGAAAATTGACCAGGTTCTGTTCTGTGCTGTTTCTGGGTCTGACTTGTAGTCAGCTCAATCTGTTTCTGTGATGCTTTGCATCTGTCAAAAAACGATAAGATGTGTATTCTCTGTGTCCTCTGAGTGGTAGACGCTTCTAAAACGTCTATAAATTATTCTATAAATTTTCTCAATATGACATTTGGGACACGGTTGAAGCACCTTGCCATACATTTTACAAATAAAGTACAATACAAATTAAGTCTCTTTAAAGACTCTGGGTATGACAGTCTCTCCGTAGCTCTATGAGCCCATGCTTCATGTGTTTGAATGAAAGAGAGAAGAGAAGAGAGAGATTACCAAAGAAAGAAGGTTTTGGGGAGAGGGAGTGAACGTATAAGGTGTGTTTAAGTAGATGTGAAATGGGAATGGGGTCCTTCCTGAACCTAGTTATAAAACTTTTAATTAAATTTCAACTCTATTTCATTTAGTTTGTTAACATATCAAACTGACATCATCTTAGAAATCTCCCATGGCCTGTTTGCTTACATTCTTATTGACAGTCTTAAAACAATTATGGTCACAGGCATTGATTTCATTATTAAGGTCACTTTTCACAAGTAAGCCATGTAAAAATGAAAGCAAATTGACTGAATTGCTGTGATATACTATTGATAACACAGAGATGAACAGAATTTAATATACCGGCAACACTATAATAGTTCTCACCTATTATAAGCTTTGTGCATTTAATGCCTGAAACCTTCTTATTTGACCACTTAATGTACAGCATGGAATGTATAGAAACTGCTTATTTACTGTGTATACTGACCTCAGACAATTTGGTGTGTTTAACATAACAGTACGCTAATCTTATAAATCAAACCTTCAGCTTCAACTTCAATCTCTGACCTGCCATCACACACAAAGCCACCACTCTATATCTAATTTTAGTGAGGATCAGTCCATAAATAATGGGGTTTAGAACCGGGGGAAAAATGAGAAACTGTACGGCCATGAAGTTCTTTACATTTTGTGACACAGATGCTGATCCATATCTCGAGTACATTGTGTCAAAAAGCAAAGCAGCTGTCACATTAAGCAAACATAACAAATGTGGCACACACGTCTGTGTAAACTTTTTCCTGCCCTCTTTTGACTTTAGAGCTGACTTTACAAGCTGCCCATAGGAACACACAATGAAGAGAACATGGGCACAATAGAAAGAAATAACAATCAATCCAAAAACGTTGTTTGCTTTCGATGAACCACAAGCAAGTTTAACAATTGACCAGTTCTCACAGTAGAGTTTCTGTATTTGGGAGCCACATAATTTCAGATTGGATGTCAAACTTATAACTACAACCTCACAGAGCAGAGGTACAAGCCAGGCCAAACTGATCAACACAGCAATAGTTTGTACAGACATTACTGAGTGATACTCCAGGGGTCGACATATAGCCACATATCTGTCATAGGCCATGACAGCTAAAATAGAGAAATCAATTGTTGCATAAGAGTATATGACAAAGACCTGCAACAGACAGTTCACGTATGATATTATCTGAATTTTAGACAGAAGATCAAAAGCAAATTTAGGATAAAAAGCTGCAGTACCATAAAGTCCATTGATGCACAAGTTACATATAAAAATGTACATAGGTTCATGTAAGTTGTGATCCAGTATTATAGTTAAAATGAGAGACACATTTACCACTATAATTACACAATAACACAATAAAGTGAGAGAGAACAGAGTCATTCTGTAGCTGACTGTCGCATTGAAGCCAGACAGTGAAAATACAATTATACTAGATATATTGCTCATTTTGCAGTCTTCCTTTAAAACCAACCACCTGCCATAAACTGTATTTACAAGACATGATGCATTGCTGTGAAGAAGTTCAAATGTTCATTGTTAGCCAGGTATATGTCCCATATATCATATGTTAACCACTGTAGGTTGGCCAGTGAGTTTATGTTGTTCATTTGGGACTCATTTGGGAATTTGTGACTTAAACTCCCCTTCCTCTGCTGCAGGTTTTTTGTTTGGCTGGCAAAGAAATATGATAAGGTGAAGAAGAAAAAAATGATTATCTTGAATAAAATATCTGCCATTGAACTCTAATCCCTTTTCTCCATCTCTCATCCCTCCTACAGCACATCATCTGGGTTCACCCTTATCCATAACATGCACTAAAACTTAAATTACTCCTTTTTAGTGAATGCTTTATAATTCACTATGAATGTCATAATAGACATGTTGTGCTCAAAACTTCTTGTATGTGTCAGTTATGCCGAATTGTGTGGCCTCTACACAACAGTGTAGTTAGGACTCTAAGGAGTGTTTTGTTTGTCTGTTCAACTAACTGTGGTAGAAGTTGCTATACCAGGTACAAAACCTTCTCTACTGAGAATACAATGATGGTTATATCAAGGTAATTAATACCAAAACATTTTTGGAATAATTGGAAATGAGTGACTGCCTGGAACTGCTGGGAAAATTTGCATGCCCTCCAAGTGCCAGTAGAGACACAATGTATCTGTGCATGCTACTGCATCTGTGAAATAGTGAATAACACCTTATGTGGTTCCAGAGGGAGCTGCATGAAGTCTGATAAACTGCCTTGAGTCATGTAACTTACAAAATAAAATTACATATTAACATGTACTGCTGTGTCTATTGTCACTGACAGTGTAAAGGTTAAAGCAGTAGTATTGGGAATTAAACTTTTCTGTTGTTTAATTGTTTGACTTTAAACACATTTCTTTATGGAAACCACTATTAGAACTAAAAAAATGAAGAAAAAAAAATTTACACATCCATTCTCTGAAAGAAAGGCCAGGGTACATCTCTGACTATCATTTTCCATATTGTGTTATCAGAGCAATGATCATGTTTCCCTGTTAATGACATATCTCAGTTTCACAATCTATCAGCCTAATCTTTTAACTTTTTTGTTGTTGATACAGAATTGGTGGAATCATGAGAAACTGTATGGCCATGAAGTTCCCTCTGTTTAGTCATAACAGAATGATACTCCAGTGGTTGACATATAGCCACAGAATCTTTTATATGACTCGAGAGTAATGAGTCATCTCAGTGAGTGATTCGTTCATTTTGATGCAGTACATTCCTTCGCCACAAGGCAATTGCATGGCCGGTCAGGCTGCGTGACGAGCAGTAAGCACAAACAGTTTGTTCATACAGATTGGTCTTTGAGGCTGGTAAATGAAATGAACTTTTCCTCTGTAGCAGAGGTAACTCGTAATTTTCATCAGTTTGTTGATTCCTACAACTGCACTAGAAGACACATTTAAAGTTCCTGGAATTTTACAGGTTGACTGACCTTCATATCTTAAAGTAGTGACAGACTGGTTGTTTCTCTTTACTTGGATGAGCATAAGGCAAAATTCCACTAATTAACTGTTGACAAGGCGCACCTCATAATTGAAAACCATTCCAGATGACTACCTCAGGAAATGCCAGAAGTGTGCAAAGCTGTCATCAAAGCAAAAAGTATCATCTTTGCATGTTCAAAATACTTGTTTTTTTATACTTATATTTTATTCTTTTGTTTTACAATGCAAATACAAAAGGCTCCTAAACATAAAACAAATTAGAGAGGCAGTAAGAGCAACAAAACAAAACAGGGGGCCCAAGGCAACATTAGTGTATCTGAAGTAAGACTTCAGCACAGAAGTTTGTCCAATGTCTACTGTACCATTGTCACATGAGGAATCACGATCCTTAAATAATAGAATGGTGTCCATATTATAATGTCCGTGTGATTACTTCTGAAGCGCCCTCACCACCTTTATCTTACCTTTTATAGTGAAATCAAAAATGGGACAGGTTTAAAAGAAAAATAGATTTAAAAAATTGGAATGGAATATAAATTAACAACAGTAAGGTAGGGAAACCAAAAACAAAGAGTCTGGAAATTAGTCCATTAAGTCGCATGTAACAAGTGAAATTGCCCCATTTTTCATTGTCAGAAAACAATTGTTAATAATGACACCTTTGGGCATTACGAGAACTGCAGGCAACATCCTTGTGTAGACGCAAGTGTGGACCAAGTGGTAGTCTCCATGTCATTTTTTTTTTTAAACTCACCCATTCAGACTTTCAGTTGTGCATAATTAACAGCGTGACTGCTTCAATTGACAGGCAAGTGCTGTTACAGATAGCTTATTAGAACACCCAGGCATCACTGGCCTGCCTTAGATCCACTAATGATCGACATCTTTGTCGATATTTAAGTCAGCCAGGAGGCGGAAGAAGCAGTAAGCTCTGTCCATTCTTTATACTGTCATTGATGGGAACACAACAACAGCAGGAAGTAAAGTTACAGATACGAAGAGAAGGGTGAATTACAAAATAAAACAGCAAACATTAATAAAGTAACCTAAATCCACGACACTGACATAATGTAAATGGTTATCTCTCTATCTTGTTTTAACTGTTTTAACTTCCCTCCTATTTATTTGGTCTAAAGATCTACTGGTCCATGTCTGGTCTCTGCATTCTGGTTGTGAACCAGCTTATTTTAAACATGCATTTGTTCATCCTCTTTTTAAAATCAACCGTGATCCATCCCTATCAATAACTGTAGGCCTTATCTATCAATGATTTTAGAGAAAGTTGTTGCCCACTGCTGTCTTAACTGCACACAACACTGATTTTAGACAAATTCCAATCAGGTTTTTGTGGGAAACATTTAACTGCTAAAGGTCCATACAATTGTGGGCCACTGCATCCTGATTGTAAAGGCTTATGGAGTGGGTGGGGGTCTCTGGGTGAACCCTGGATTCGTACTCCTCCTGTGTCTCGGATAGGAAGGTTTTGTCTCAACACTATATACCATGCCATATTTACACTATTAAAAAAGTTGAACTGAAATGGAATAAGCTCACACGTTCTGTCAAACACCATAAATGTAAATATACTGAAAAATTAGGAATTGTTTCTTTTCTAAGAATACCAATTCAATGGGGGTGAACAAATATTAGAAATACATACAACACCACAAAATACAGCCTCCAGATTGACCATAAAGTTTAATGAACCGCTCTCTGAAACAAAGTAAATAAAAATAGGCTGAATAATAAACAAATGAACAAATAATAAACTGAATAAGAGAAAAGTGTGACAATTTAAAGTATATATATATCAATACAAAGCCTCTTTATTTCTTACTCTGCATGTAGAATTTGCATCGGCCTGTGTTGTTCTTTGCCACTAACAGCAATGTTTTTTTCTGATCTTCATTTTCTAAAGATATGATGAAACGTTTAAAAGACTGTAATGTGAAAACTCTCAGAAAGTAAATCTGAGAGTTCACATCTGA
This sequence comes from Larimichthys crocea, assembly GCF_000972845.2. Lineage (NCBI taxonomy): Eukaryota > Metazoa > Chordata > Actinopteri > Sciaenidae > Larimichthys > Larimichthys crocea. The sequence continues at coordinate 8,373,925 of NC_040028.1, forward strand.
AACCAGTGAAAAGGGGGTTTCATGTAGTTAGATATACTCCCATTCTTTGAAAGAAAGGTCAGGTCACTTTAGATATACTCCCATTCTTTGAAAGAAAGGTCAGGTCACTGAATATGCTGATAATTGTTTTTCATGTTAATGAGATATCATGGCTGACTTTAAACCAAAGTTCCACAATTTATCAGCCTAAACTTTTAATTGTTTGTTGCAAAGTTCCACAATTTATCAGCCTAAACTTTTAATTGTTTGTTGTTTGGACACAAAATGTAATAAACTGTTGCGAACTTGAGTCAGTTTCAGTCCATAAACAATAGGGTTGAGAATTGGTGGAATGATGAGAAACTGTATGGCCATGAAGTTCTTTACACTCTGTGATACAGAGTTTGATCCATATCTAACGTACATGAGGTCAAACAGCAGAGCAACTGTGACATTAAACAAACAGAACAAATGTGGCACACATGTCTGCATAAACTTCTTCCTTCCCTCTCTTGATTTTAAAGCTGCTTTTATCAACTCCACATATGAACACATGATGAAAAGGTCATGCCCAAAATAGAAAAATATAACAGTAAATCCAACAATATTATTTGCTGTTATTGAACTACAGGAAAGTTTAAGAATTGAAAAGTTATCACAATATAGTTTTGCTATGTGGGAGCCACACAATTTTAGCTTAGAGGTCATTATTACCACAATACTCTGACAGAGGAAAGGTACAAATATGGACAAACACACCAAAAAAATAACCCTCTGTTTAGTCATAACAGAGTGATACTCCAGTGGTCGACAAATAGCCACATATCGGTCATATGCCATCAGGGCTAGTATAGAAAACTCTGTTGCTGCATAGACGTATATAACAAAGACCTGCAAGAGGCAACCACTATACGATATGACGTGAGTTTTTGACAATAGATCGAACATAAATTTGGAATAAAAGCCTGCTGTCCCAAAAAGACTATTAATGCACAGATTACATAGGAAGATGTACATGGGTTTATGCAGTTTTTTCTCTAGTATGATAGTAACAATAAGAACACCATTTACAAGCAAAATCAAAGTGTAACACAACAAGGTCAAAGAGAAAAGAGTGACTCTTTGCATTGTTGTTGTGTCATTTAATTCTAATAAGGAAAATCCACTGAAAATAGTTGCATTAGTCATTGTTTACATACAAGAGGTACCACTGTCTTGTCTTTGATTATGTTTTCCTCAGTATACAGTATTAAAAAAATGTGGACATCTGTGGTCCAATAAACAATGTAATTGTAGCTTTTATTACTTGTTGAGTATTTTCGCAGTCCAATCAGCTCCTGAGTTTATTCACTCACCCTCAGGAATAATTTTATTCTTGTCCATGTTTCGTCATACAGTACCAGTCAAAAGTATATAGTAGTTATATAGTATAGTATTGTATAGTTTCTATTTATTTTTATTCTCAAAAGTGTAAACAGATCAGAATATATTTTAGATTTTAGATTCTTCAAAGTAGGTTCCTTTTGCTTTTCTGACAGCTTTGTACACTTTCCCTCAGTTTCATGAGGTTTTCACTGGTGATTGGGGAGGCCCAGTCATCTGATGCAGCACTCCATCACTCTTCTTCTTGGTCAAATATGCCTTACAGAGCCTATTTTCACGTAGAATTAAAATAACAGTCCCACTAAGTACAAACCAAATGTTGAAGCATGTTGCTGAAACATTCTATAGAAATAAATAAATTACCACTCCATCACATGGAGTGGGGGGAGTATCCTCCATGCTTCGTGGTGGGAACCACACATACAGATGCCATCCGTTCAACTTCTCTGCCTCATGAAAACACAGCAGTTGGAAACTAAAAATCTCAGATTTAGACTCATCAGAGTCCAGATTTCTACTGGTTCAATGTCCATCACCTTGTTTTTCTGTCTCATTCAAATCTCTTCTTTTTGTTGGTCTCCCTCAGTAGTGTTTCATGAGCATTTTGATCATTAAGGCCTGATTCACAGACTTGAAATCAGCTACTTGGAGTCTGTAAAGCATTGAGGTGGTGTAACGGCACCTCTGTCTTGTCTTGATTATGTTCTCCTCAGTTGTACAGAGAAGAAGAGCAGTATTAAAACATAATTCATTTGTGATCCAATAAACCACTGCTTTTATTTCTTGTTGAGGCTTTTCACAGTCCAATCAGTGGTTAAAACTAGAGCTTATTCCAGTCACTTTCACTTTTAAGCAGAGCAGGCCTTAGGCAAGGCGAGCTAACGGAAGACAGACAGCCAGACAACAAAATGTCGAAACTGTTGAGGAAACGGAAAATAGATTCAGAGTGCAGTTTTTAACTCTCTGGGGACGATTGGGTGGAACTGCCTAAAAGTCTCTGAAACAATTTACAATAGTGAGATGTGGTTTGTTTCACTGTTTTACTGAGATGTGTGGTTTGTGTCTGTGTGACACTTCCTTATTGTTCTATGCCACTGTGTTGAAGACCAATCGAAAAATAGATGGTCTGCAGACTCCATACGCAGTCGCCGAATGGATAATACTGATAATACTAGTTGTCACTTTGGTCCATTGGTCCATCAGTTCCTGTTATAGACTGACCCTGGCCCCCCATCACAGAAAGGAAAGTTGATGTGGCCTCCACCAACAAAAGTTTGGGGACCCCTGCTGTAGACCATCTGATAGAGCATGTCTCGATTGCATTCCAGTGGTCATTGTTTTGGACTCAGGTCCACAATTCATCTACCTGGTTGGGAGGTCATGTTGTCAGGCACTGGGTGCAAATAAGTCTCTCCTCTGGTTTTCAGCCTGAGACTAATGGCCAAACTGTAAGAGCCAATCAGGGCCTGGAGGTTCTCTTATGGGGTGCAACCACCCTCACTCTCCCAACTTAATTGTGTTGAGTATGCCCACAACACCTTGCTGCATAGAGGCCCCTTTGCAATCTTTGAAGTAACAGTGTTTACAGCAAACAGTGTTTTCATTAGTGTATGATCACTGAAATATAAGAATGTGTGTGAATGTCCATTATGTCGCACTACCATGTTTCTACAATAGGCCAGAATGGACACAAACTAAACACTGATTTGTGAGAGGCCTTTTGGGGGGCAAAAGTGCATGTAGTCAAGGGGTCACGGAAGAATAACCTTTCTGTTTTTGGCCTCCCATTTTTGTCCAGGTATGAGATATCCATCCATCCATTTTTATGGGGGCCAGAGCCAATATCAGTTAACATTGGACAAGACACAGGGTACACCCTGGACAACTATGTGAGTAAACCTCTCTGTTTTTGGCCTCCCATTTTTGTCCAGGTATGAGATATCCATCAATCCATTTTATTGGGGGCCAGAGCCAATCCCAGCTAACATTGAAGACACAGGGTACACCCTGGACAACTATGTGAGGAAGACGGAGTACCCAGAGAAACCCACGCAGACACAGGGACAATATGCAAACTCCAGGCTGGGGAAATTCGAACCAAGGAACCACCTTGCTGTGGTTCTGACTACTGCAACACTGTGCCACCTCATACCAGATATATAATGCTAAATCATCAACCCCATAAAAAACACATACATTCTGTTTTTTTGGGGCTTGTCATCCAGTATCTGACATTAGCAGCCTTCTCTCAGTGTAGAGGGAGTTTGCACACAGTTACAGTACATGTTAGTCCTGCCTGGATACCACAGATCCCAGAGCACAACATCAACAAGGGGTTGATGTCCGGGGAATAGAGAGATATTCTGGACTAATGACCCTGAGGCTTAATCATCATGTTTACTCTGCATTTCTGTCTCTCTGTGACATTGCCTCACAATAGATTACATCAGCAAATCTTTATTATCTTATCTCATGTTTAGACTGAACTCTAAAGGTTGTCTCGTAGGGAATATATCCTCAGTGTGTAACAATGGCCTGCCACTGTTAAACTTTAAAAGTGTTTGTGTGTCACATAAAAACTTTAATGAAGTATTTAAAAATGCATTTTTATTAAGTATTGTGCCATACAATGCATGCATGATATATTTTCTATTAACTGTAGTATTTAGCAGATTAATTCATTGAGTTAAAGGTTTGTCAGGCTATGTCTAGAATCTCCAATCATTCATCCTCATACTTTATAATACAAATCAATATACACTATTCTTGAAGTACTGCTCCTAAAGGTACAGTTCGCTGATTTCACACATCAGATATGGAATGTCATAATACAATTTCTTCTGGCACAATTTCTTCAGGGGCTCAAAGGATGGGTTTGAGATGATAAACAATTTATTGTCCAAGTTTCTATGACAATATGACTACTTGCAGGTAGAAAGGTCAGTAGTGATCCTGGGCACAAAAGAGCAAGGTTAGCAAATACAAAACAACACACAAGAGAAAACAACAGGGACTTAGATACATTTTCTGCCCCCAAGTGGCAAAACGATAAAATAAATAAACTAATGCAAGGGACCAGCACGTGCTACAACAGTCCAGAGTCAAAGCTAACATTACTACAAAGTACGTGCACATAGTGTGCTTGCTAACGCAGATGAATTGCTAGCTAGCTAACATAGTAAAATACTGTCTTGAGTTATCAACATAATCTCAGCTTGCTTACCCACTGTCATTATTGCTAGCAAATAACTTTATGAATTACTTCACCAGCTAACGTGATCCATGATACTAACTTACATATTAAGACAAACTGTGTAATTTTAGCCAATAATACATTATGCAGGGGTACAAAGCAAATTAATGTAAGAGATTGCTTTCTACTTGCTAAGAGTGATGCAAGGCAGGCAATTGTAACCAAAGTTAAGCTGGGTCTGGCTGACCATGGCTTAGCCATGCAATTGGAATCTCGTGGTGGTTGCTTCTTGGTGTTGGCTGATGGTGTGATTTACAAAATGCAAGTAAATTAGTATCATGGAGCTAACAGGCAAAAAATGCAGCAATTTTCAGCATTCAGTAATCTGATGACAAGCTGTATAAAACATGGCTGCCATATCCGTGAGGTTTCTGAAGAGTCATTGTGAAGCTCAAAGCATGGTGCCTCTAGACGCCACCATCTTGGCAGTCCTGCCTCTGCTGGCTCACCATGAATCATTCAAAGAACTGCAGTCTTTGGTACTTCCACGTTAACTTCACTTCACATCCTTGGATGTTACCACTTGGTTCATGCTTGCGTCTACAGAGGGCAGCGAGCACAAGGATGTTGCCTGCAGTTCTCGTAATGTCCAAAGGTGTCATATTAACAAAAGTTTCCTAAATGTTACATTAGAAAAGTTTCTTGGGGTGAATAATCAGCTTGGCCCATCCCACATCTTTGTACAAGAACTGTACAAATATCAGTGGCTTCCTTTGTCTTGTCCAGTTGAGAGGGGAGCAGCAGCCACGAGGAGGCATTCATGACATGGCTATTTTTTTATATTTTTAAAAAAACATTTTAAAAGTTGTTATATTCCATTCTCCATTATGTTTTTTTTTCTTTTATGAGCATAAACCATTTAGTTTTATTTGTGTTATTTGGGTGTGTTGGCCTGTTTAACACCAGGATGATTTGAAAAATTAAATGCAGATAGAATATTGTGCTGAGGCATTATTTAAAACGATAACAGACAACAATATTACGATATTGTATATACTATATACTGTATATTACTTACAATATGACCAAGTTTTGCTGCTAACCTCTGTGTTTCACTGAGAAATGGAGAACTCCACTGAGATTGTGTCTTTTGTGCTGGCAGCCTATGGTAATGTTGGAGAGGTAAAGTACTTGTATTTCATCATAATGCTGTTATGGTACCTTTCCATATGTGTGGCCAACACAGTTCTTATTGTGGTCATATATGTGGACAAAAGGTTGCATGAACCAATGTATATATTACTATGTAATTTATTTGTGAATGAAATCAGTGGAAGCACATCTCTGTATCCTCTCATGCTCTCACAGATGTTTTCAGATACCCATGAAGTGACACTGCCATGGTGTTTTCTGCAGATGTGTTCCATCTACACAAGTGCTTCTGTTGAGTTTTGCAGTTTAGCAGCCATGGCTTACGACAGACATGTAGCTATCTGTTATCCTTTACACTACAGTGTCATTATGAACACAGGGAGAGTATGTATCATCATTATGATTGTATGGATGTATTCATTTGTTAATTTTATATTCTCCTTTTCATTTGTCATCCGTTTGAGATTTTGTGGAAATGTCATTAACAAAGTGTTCTGTGACCACCACTTAGTCATTAAACTTGCATGTTCAGTTTCAGTACTTAACCAAATGTCTGACCTTCTTTTTGCCTTTATGACTATTGTTATCCCATTCACTTTCATTTCAGTCTCTTACATGAAGATTTTAGCTGTTTGTCTGAAAACGTCTAAAGAAAACAAGCAAAAAGCTGTCTCCACCTGCACACCACAGATTGTCTCAGTGTCAAACTTGTTTGTTGGCTGCTTTTTTCACTTTGTTGATTCCAGGTTTGATGTGCCCCATGTACCGGATAAAGTACGCATTATTTTATCTGTGTATATCCTCATTTGCCAACCAATAGTCACCCCCTTTATGTATGGATTTAACCTACCAAAGATAAAGGAATCATGTAAAAGATTTCTGTTTAATCGAAAATAAATATCTTCTGCTCTGTGGAAAAATATTCTATTTGTCTCCAACGTGTGGTTTAAGATCTGTAGACAAATATACCCTAGAACATTGGACAAATCTTATATTTAGTTATATTTGCAGTTTTGTGACATGTATTTTATTATGGTACCTCTGGAGTTGTAGAGAATTACATGGTTGCAGGTTGCATATCACTGCATTAATGCTATGCAACCTCTAATTTCTCTTCAACTTGATGATCAAAAAAGGCAGATAATTAAAACTAAAATTTCCTTCCTTAAGGAATCAAACCTTAATGCACAAAACCTAAATGATATATTCAAAAGAAAAAGACAGTTACAGTCAATGTAATCAACCAAAAAGCTCACAAACTAAATCATCATAACGGTAGAGTATTAAAAACTTGTAAACTTATATTTACTTTCAGCAGATTGCAATAAGTCCTAATGTGACACGGGTTGTTGAATTTAAAACTGTAAATAAATAACTTTAAAGTTAAAATGTTGCAGCACCCCTAGGTTAAAAAGAGAGAGAGAGAGAGAGAGGTTCTTTTTAAAACAGAAACAGAGCAGAAACTTGGGGTATGATTTAAAAAAGAATCCGTCATTTATTTACATAAAATGCATTAAAATACTTTAAAATGTCCCTCGAATGAGGTGTCGTTTAGCTCAGTCAGTAGAGCATCCGCCCCATGTACAAAGGCTTATTCCTTGCTGCGGCACCCCAGGGTTCGAATCCGACCTGTGATTCATCCCATCTCTCTCTCCTCACATTTCCTGTCACTCTTCAAGCTGTCTCTGTCAAATAATGCTCAGAAATGCCAAAAAATTAAAAAATCCCCCGAATCCCTCAAATGTGGCAGTGACTGATTACTCCCCTCAGTCGCTCCCCGTGGCCACTGTCAGCCTCTTGTTTCAGTCCATGGTCTCAGTCCTCTACTGTCATGCACAGACGCCGTCCGCTACCTGCTCCAGCCCCTTGCTTCGCCCCTGCCTGGTCCCATGGCTGACCCCCTGGTGCCCGCCACTCCAATCTTAAACTTGCAGTACCTTCCGGCCTGGGGAATAGCGTCCTGCCATCCCTGCCCAGACCGGGGTAGCCATGCTTCAGGGGGTCCCATCTCTGGCTACGACTACGGCTCCAGCTCTGGTGCTGGCTCTAGTCCCCCAGCTGGGGCCCCAACTCTCAGGGTCTACACACTCCTCCGTCTGCTTTGTTTGTGCGTCCCTCTGCTTCTACTTCCATCTCTCTTTTGTAGCATGTGGATGCTTCGACACACCTGACGCTAGTTGTCCAACAATTAACTTGTGGTTTTGGTTTTGCATTCGTTTCTTGGTTCATGTGAGGATGAGGCCGTTTTGAATGATGCCGTTTTGTGTGAGGATGAGGTCGTTTTGTCTGAAGATGACAAAGGTTTTTCTGAGACTGAGTGACTTTTAGGCAACCCTGATGCCTTTTCGTTTGAGTCTGACACCTGAGTCTGAGATCTGAGGATGTCCTAAAATGAACACCATAGTTTTGATTTGCAGAGGAAATGAGGTGGAAAACCACTGAAAAAAAACAGGTGCTCTGGTTTCTTCTGGGCTCTAAACATCTTTATCTTTCAAGTCATCTCCAATATTTACCGTGTTTTACAAAGTGTCTGCTCATGGAGCTTTTTAGGTCGGACATCTAACGTTCACTCCGTTGATTCACCTTATTTGTCTCCATTGCTGTAGTTCGTTTCATATCTGGCAACCCATAGCTTCGGCATGAGCTTTATTAATTTACCAAAAAGCTTGTATTTCAATAAAGCATGTTTCCTTAATCTCTGATGACACAGCATATTCAGTTTATGATTTAATACAGTAAATATCTTACATATTGTACCTTAAACTATTAACAAACACTTTAACAAAGCACTTTACTATAAATTGTTAGAAATGAATAATAAAAAATAGAATGGAAAGTAATAAATTAAGCAATACATATTGTAGGCCATGCAAAAAATATATATGTTTTTGTAAGAATGGGCTTTCATCTTGTATTAGCAGCAGAGCCCAACCCATCTCTTTGTACCACAACTGTATAAAGTTCATCTGAGGCTTTTATCTTGTTCAGTTGGGAGGGCATCAGCAGCCTGGAGCTGTTCAAATCTGTAAGATATCATTGATCTAATATCATATATGTAAAATGTGAATTCTAAATTATGTTATTTGACATATATTTAATGTTGTTTGACTACAGTTTTATATATCCTGACATTTGTCACAGGTGACTGAAGAAACATCAAATCAGATTTTATATATTTTTTTAAAGCATTTGAACAGTTAACTGCATTATAATCCATTTTCAAAATAAGTGATGTTATATTCTTTTATGACCATAATCAATTTACTTTTGTTGTTTTGAAACACACTGTTGTGCTGTTGCACATTGGTACACAGAGGTCAGGGTCTATTTTGCTGATTGGTTTCTAAAATAATCTTTTTCTTGTGATTCTTTGTTTCTGCAGTCTAGATTTTCTCAAGTGTCTCAGTGTGTTTAATAGATATTTAATACAGGATGATTTGAAAAATTAAATGCAGATAGAATATTGTGCTGAGGCATTATTTAAAACGATAATAGACAACAATATTACGATATTGTATATACTATATACTGTATATTACTTACAATATGACCAAGTTTTGCTGCTAACCTCTGTGTTTCACTGAGAAATGGAGAACTCCACTGAGATTGTTTCTTTTGTGCTGGCAGCCTATGGTAATGTTGGAGAGGTAAAGTACTTGTATTTCATCATAATGCTGTTATGGTACCTTTCCATATGTGTGGCCAACACAGTTCTTATTGTGGTTATATATGTGGACAAAAGGTTGCATGAACCAATGTATATATTACTATGTAATTTATTTGTGAATGAAATCAGTGGAAGCACATCTCTGTATCCTCTCATGCTCTCACAGATGTTTTCAGATACCCATGAAGTGACACTGCCATGGTGTTTTCTGCAGATGTGTTATATCTATACATGTGCTTCTGTTGAGTTTTGCAGTTTAGCAGCCATGGCCTATGACAGACATGTAGCTATCTGTTATCCTTTACACTACAGTGTCATTATGAACACAGGGAGAGTATGTATCATCATTATGATTGTATGGATGTATTCATTTGTTAATTGTATATTCTCCTTTTCATTTGTTATCCGTTTGAGATTTTGTGGAAATGTCATTGACAAAGTGTTTTGTGACCACCACTTAGTCATTAAACTTGCATGTTCAGTTTCAGTACTTAACCAAATGTCTGACCTGCTTTTTGCCTTTGTGACTATTGTTATCCCATTCACTTTCATTTCAGTCTCTTACATGAAGATTTTGGCTGTTTGTCTGAAAATGTCTAAAGAAAACAAGAAAAAAGCTGTCTCCACCTGCACACCACAGATTGTCTCACTATCAAACATGTTTGTCGGCTGCATTTTCCACTTTGTTGATTCCAGGTTTGATCAGGCCTATGTACCGGATAAAGTACGCATTATTTTATCTGTGTATCTCCTCATTGGCCAACCAATGGTCACCCCCTTTATGTATGGATTTAATCTACCAAAGATAAAGGAATCATGTAAAAGATTTCTGTTTAATCGAAAATAAATGTTTAATGCGAGCAGAGGTAGGGAGGGATTTAAAATCTATACTATAGTTGTGTTTGCAATCTTAAGAGTATGCACATATCAATTTGTGGAAAGGACTGGAGGAAAATAGTAAGAAATTACTTTGCGAAGTAAAGAAATATGGAAGGGGAATGGTATATTGTTGTTATTGATTTTCTTTTCTTTGTCACATTACTGAGTATGGCTCATATTGTTGATTATCCGAGAAGAGGATGAACATAGTGGTTTAGTTGTGGGGATGGACCTGGGGCAGAGACTTCCAGTAAAATGTTCAAAATAAATTAAAGTCTGAAAATGACAGATTTGTCTCCATGTGTGGTTTAAGATGTGTAGACAAAAATAATCTATGAAGTTGCACAAAACCTATATGTGCAAAAAAATAAGTGTGCAAGTCAGAGTTTGCTTTTATTTTATTTCATGTACTGCATTAATGCTATACAATCACTGATTTCTCCTTAACTCCTGCGATGATGAACTTTCAGTAAAGTAAATGTGCTGTTCAAGCTTCTCACAGGCAGAACAACATATTACAGCCAAAGAGACATTAATATAAATGGATGGCAATATTTTATTATGGTAACTTTCATTGTATCATTCTAGCAAAGTATAATTGTACTATGACTTTTAATATGGCAATGCATTTAGAATCGATATATAGATTAATTTCCCAGCTTACATGCTGCTCATCGCAAATGAATACTTTCTTTACTCATAAAGCACCAATACGTATAGTATGAAAATATCAGACGTTGGTGAGTTAAAGTTTCTGTTGCAAAAAATTATGCTTTCTGACAAAGTAAATTCAACAGAGATTTTTTTCCCCTTATTTAGTCCTTAAAAAACAGCTGTCTTGAAGCCTGTTTTTAATATTTTACCAATTCGATGCAGTTTGTAAAAGCTAAACACGATAAGCATGTTAGGATGCTAACGCGCTCCTCTATATTAGCGCGTTAGCATGCTTGCGACATTGGTATAGCTCTCAGGGTGGTAGCAGTCAAATTTCTGTATATTGGTGGTGTGTTTGGTATTGTTAGCTAAGACCTGAAGCTAAAACCACCTCAGTATGTATGAGCTTTGACACGAGGCCACAGCCGACTGAATCACAGCTGTGCTGATATTTAGTACAACAGCACTCCATCTTATGTGATATTGCTTTATAATAAGCTAGTCAAGAGCATCCATAAAACACACAAACATTTAATTATTTACTAGGCACATCTATACTGCTGATATAGTGCATCAGAAATCATTGTGTTTTTATGAGTGTGGTTATAAACCCTCATAAATGCATTATAGTTCACTATGAATGCGGCCCATGACGCAATATAGATGTGGTCTTCATAGAAAGTATTACCACAGTTTCTTATAAATGTTTTATACTCTAACAGTCATCATCTTTATGATGCCCATATTGCCACCTACATAGTCTTATTAACATGTATTAATGTTAATAAGCATCTTATAAAAACTCTTACTAACATATTACAAGCACAGATTTAAAAAAAGAATAAAACAGGTAACTGGAAAAAAGTAATATATGGTTGACAAAGGTAAACTCAGACTGTAAACTGTACATGAATGAAAAGTTTTTTTTAAAGAAAGTTGTTTTAGCTTGCATTAGCAGCTCAGCCTAGTAGCATAGTCCAACCCACCAGTTTGTTCAACAACTGTATAAAATTCAGCTGAGGCTTTTGTCTTGTTCAGTTGTGAGGGCAGCAGCAGTCACCTGAAGGCGTTCTTATCTGAGATAATAGTGATGTTGGATCATATTTGTAAAATGTGAATTTTGATTTATGTTCATATATAGACACAGGTAACTGAAGACACACATCAAGTGTGCTGATCTTTTGTTGTTCTGTGACCATAGTCCATTCAGTTTTGCAACTTTGAACAGTGTGGTGGTGTGCACAGAGAAATGGAGAACTCCACTGAGATTGTGTCTTTTGTGCTGGCAGCCTATGGTAATGTTGGAGAGTTCAAATATCTGTATTTCATCATAATGCTGGTATGGTACCTTTCCATATGTGCGGCCAACATAGTTCTTATTGTGGTCATATATGTGGACAAAAGGTTGCATGAACCAATGTATATATTACTATGTAATTTATTTGTGAATGAAATCGGTGGCAGCACATCTCTGTATCCTCTCATGCTCTCACAGATGTTTTCAGATACCCATGAAGTGACACTGCCATGGTGTTTTCTGCAGATGTGTTATATCTATACATGTGCTTCTGTTGAGTTTTGCAGTTTAGCAGCCATGGCCTACGACAGATATGTAGCTATCTGTGATCCTTTACACTACAGTGTCATTATGAACACAGGGAGAGTATGTATCATCATTCTGATTGTATGGATGTATTCATTTGTTAATTGTATATTCTCTTTTTCATTAGTCATCCGTTTAAGATTTTGTGGAAATGTCATTGACAAAGTGTTTTGTCACCACCACTTAGTCATTAAACTTGCATGTTCAGCTTCAGTGCTTAACCAAATGTCTGACCTGCTTTTTGCCTTTATGACTATTGTTATCCCATTCACTTTCATTTCAGTCTCTTACATGAAGATTTTGGCTGTTTGTCTGAAAACATGTAAAGAAAACAAGCAAAAAGCTGTCTCCACCTGCACACCACAGATTGTCTCACTATCAAACTTGTTTGTTGGAGCTATATTCCACATTATTATTGATTCCAGGCTTGATGTGCCCAATGTACCGGATAAAGTGCGCATTATTTTATCTATGTATCTCCTCCTTTGCCAACCAATGATCACCCCCTTTATGTATGGATTCAATCTTCCAAAGATAAAGGAATCATGTAAAAGATATCTGTTTAATCGAAAATAAATGTTTAAAGCAAGTAGGAGTGTCTCTGCTCTGTTAAAAATTATATATTTGTCTCCAGGGTGTGGTTTATAATCTATGGACAAAAAGAACCTAGAAGGCTGGACAAATTTCATGTTTATATAATGCAAACCTGTTTTGTGACATGGATATTTTACTACACCTCTTAGGTTGAGGAGAAAAGTACTTTGAATGGTCAGTAGATTAAAAAAATATGAAAAATGAAATATAAACTAATAACTAAATAAAATTAAAAATAGCACAAGACAACACATCAGATGTTGAAACTGAGGAATTATATTGTTTTGGGAATTTTTTGAAGTTGATGCCAGCAACACTTTTCTAAAAAAAAGGTTGGGACAGGGTCATGTTTTCTCTGGTTCTATGTTGCATTTCACTTGCTTAACAGTTTCTCCTTTGTCATATTTTTTGTTTCATAATGCAACGAACATTTTCAAAATGTGACAAGTCATTACTGCAGGCAGGCCAGTTTAACATACAAGCTCTTTTACTACAGAGTCATGCTGTTATAATACGTGCAAAATGTGGTTTGGTATCATCTTGCTGAAATAAACAAGGCCGCCCCTGAAAAACTTAATGTCTGCTTGGCAACCTATGTTGTTTCAAAACCTCTATATATTGTTCAGAAACTATTGTGCCTGACCTGTAGCTAATGTTGGCTTTTGAATGGTGTGCTGATAACAAGTCATGGGAACATGGAGTCACATCTTGTGATATTTGTGAATCTAACAAAAGACTCTTGAGTAAACAGTGTTTCTACAAGATAATAGCACTATGCTCTAGAATGCATTAGTACTAACACTAATTACACTTCAGGTGATCTGTTTAAAATGGACAGACTGCAACGCCCAAGCACCTGCAAACTGGTACAGAGGCGTGTGCCTCCTGAAACTTTTAAACATCTGTTATTATTCATGATGATAGAGTTTGTATAAGACAAAATAATTTATATAATATCCTTGTTACCTACCAGGTAAATGTATGAAATCATAGAACAAAAGGGTAAAGCAGTTTGACAAAGTAAATGTAACAGACTGAATAATATGAAGTTAAAGTTATGATCTAAATCAGATTAGGCTGAGATGAGGTGGTCAACAAGTCAACTGTGTGTATTTCTAGTTTTGGCCACCAGAGGTCAGTATCAGACCTGAATAAGCACTGTTGTTTTCTAATAGTATAGTATAGTTTTGTAATATCTTGCTTGTATTTTTTCCATTGTGTTCATGCACTTATGCCAGTTGTGCTCAAAAAATCCAAGTGAAGTGATGCAGTGATCAAAACGGCAAATGAATTTTTGTAACTTTCACTTAGTTTCATACAACCACAATCATGTAGAAAGCACAAGTACAAGTTCAGATGTTTACTCTCAGTATTCTTCATCTTGTTCTAATGAAGATAAATCATTTTCTGTATTGGTTCATTTACAGTGTAATTAAGAAAAGTTACATACTCCAGTTTGTTGTGTATCAAGTTTGGATTTGATTCAAGTACAAGTAACACAATGTCAGTGGAACATGAAACTGACTAATGGATGAACGTCTTGTTTCTAACAATTGAATCAAACAATGGAGAAAGAATACTATTAGTAAATGCAACAGAATGATTAATAAAGAGGTAATATCCTGAAACAGCAAGCTAACAGACTAGCTATTGCATGTATCTTCCAGCAGTGGTCAGAGTCAGACCAGAGAGTGTTCATGTGTTCCTTTTAAGGGGAATTTTATTCATCAAGTCTGTATGGACTTGTATAAAGCCTTTTCTGGACCCAGAGCATTGACTGTATATAAAGATGTTTAAAGAGTCCAAAGGGAGCTGCACAAAGTTTGATAAAATCTTTTTGGTTGGATTTTTGGTTCTGCTGCATCCATTTTGATACTTTTCCCTACAGTGTTATAGGAGGTCAATTTAAAATCAGTGGAGAAAGTTTTTAAGATTTATTTCAAGTGTCACAGTTTGTGTTGTTATGATTTGGATTGTTTCACATTTGAGTCAAGCAGCGGAGACCCATTCAGATGCCAGAGTTTCAGAATCAGCCACCAGTAACTCACATGTGCTCTGCTAAAATAAATAAATAAAAATAATTTCAAAACAATATTGAAAACTAATGCACCAAATAAGATTTAATGTATACATTTCCAATGGGCGATCCAGCTTAACCCAAGGTCTTATTCAGAAGTAATGTGTTGGCTTTGAAACACCAACAACATAGCTCTCAGGGTGGTAGCAGTCAAATTTCTGTGTATTGGTGGTGTGTTTGGTATGTTTGCTCATATTACCACCTATATAGTATTATTAACATGTATTAATGTTAATAAGCATCTTATAAAACCCTTACTAACATTTTACAAGCACAGATTTAAAAAAAAATAAAACAGGTAACTGGAAAAAAGTAATATTTGTTTGACAAGGGTAAAGTCAGATTGTAAACTGTACATGAATGAAAAGTTGTTTTAGCTTGCATTAGCAGCTCAGCCTAGTAGCATAGTCCAACCCACCAGTTTGTTCAACAACTGTATAAAATTCAGCTGAGGCTTTTGTCTTGTTCAGTTGTGAGGGTGGCAGCAGTCACCTGAAGGCGTTCTTGTCTGAGATAACAGTGATGTTGGATCATATTTGTAAAATGTAAATTTTGATTTATGTTCATATAATTGACACAGGTGACTGAAGACACACATCAAGTGTGCTGAGAAGAGGAAATCAGATGTCACAGGGCCATTCTTTTGATTTTTTAAAAGGTTATTATAATTCATTATCCATGATCTTTTGTTGTTCTGTGACCATAATCCATTCAGTTTTGCAACATTGAACAGTGTGGTGGTGTGCACAGAGAAATGGAGAACTCCACTGAGATTGTGTCTTTTGTGCTGGCAGCCTATGGTAATGTTGGAGAGTTAAAATATCTGTATTTCATCATAATGCTGGTATGGTACCTTTCCATATGTGCGGCCAACATAGTTCTTATTGTGGTCATATATGTGGACAAAAGGTTGCATGAACCAATGTATATATTACTATGTAATTTATTTGTGAATGAAATCGGTGGCAGCACATCTCTGTATCCTCTCATGCTCTCACAGATGTTTTCAGATACCCATGAAGTGACACTGCCATTGTGTTTTCTGCAGATGTGTTATATCTATACATGTGCTTCTGTTGAGTTTTGCAGTTTAGCAGCCATGGCCTACGACAGATATGTAGCTATCTGTGATCCTTTACACTACAGTGTCATTATGAACACAGGGAGAGTATGTATCATCATTATGATTGTATGGATGTATTCATTTGTTAATTGTATATTCTCTTTTTCATTAGTCATCCGTTTAAGATTTTGTGGAAATGTCATTGACAAAGTGTTTTGTCACCACCACTTAGTCATTAAACTTGCATGTTCAGCTTCAGTGCTTGACCAAATGTCTGACCTGCTTTTTGCCTTTATGACTATTGTTATCCCATTCACTTTCATTTCAGTCTCTTACATGAAGATTTTGGCTGTTTGTCTGAAAACCCAATAAACCAAAATTAAAAAAAAATATAATATATACAATACCATTTTGATCTAGTTTAGCTGCTAACCACTGGTTTAACAGAATAAAGCAAGGAGAACTCCACGAGTTGTGTCTTGTTGCTGGCATGCCTATGGTCTATGGTGGAGAGTTACAATACCTGTATTTCATCATATATGCTGTGTAGGTACCTTCCATGATGGTGCGCCAAACATAGTGCTTATTGTGGTCATATCTGTGACAAAATGGTGAGGAACTACTGTATATATCACTATGTAATTATTTGTGAATGAAATCGGTGGCAGAAATTCACTGTATCCTTCATGCTCTCACAGAGGTTTTTCAGATACATGAAGTGACACTGTCCCTGTTTTGCTGCAGATGTGTTATATCGATACATGTGCTTCGTTGAGTTGTCCGTTTAGCAGCATGGCCTATGACAGACAGGCTAGCTATCTGGTTAATCCTTTACACTCAGTGTCATATGAACACAGGGGCGTTATGTCTCAATAGAGTTGTGATGTATTCATTTGTTAATTTATATTCTCCTTCATTTGTTATCCGTTGAGAATTTTGTGGACAATTCATTGACAAGGTTGTGACACCAATAGTCATCTAAACGCATGTCAGTTTCAGTACTTAACCAAATGTCTGACCTGCTTTTTGCCTTTGTACTATGATCCACATTCCCTTCATTCATTCTCTTACATGAAGATTTGGATGTTTGTCCTGAACATGTCTAAAGAAAACAAGCAAAAAGCTGTATCCACCCTGCACACACAGTTGTCTCCACTAATCACAAATGTTGTCGGCGCATGTTCACATCTTTTGTTGATCCCAGGTTTGATTCAGGCCTATGTACCGGATAAAGTACGCATTATTTAGCTCTGTGTATTCCTTCATGGTCAACCCATGGTCACCCCGTATGTAGGATTTCCTCTACCCACAAGATTAAAGGCTCAGGTAAAAAGATTTCTCTCCCCGTTTAATCGAACATTATAAATAGTTAGGCGAGGAGAGGTTAGGGAGGGGATTTAAAAATACCCCAATCTATACTAATATGTTTGGTTGCAATCTTAAGAGGATGCACAATATCAATTTGGTGGAAAGGACGGAGGAAAATAGAAGAAATTACTGTGCGAAAGTCCAAGAACATAGGAAGGGGAATGGTATATTGTTGTAGGATTTACTTTCTTTGTGCACATTGGTCGGAGTTATGGCTAATATTGTTGATTATCCGCGACGCGGATAAATAGTGGTCTAGGTTGGGGATGGACCTGGGGCATGAGACTTCCCGTAAACTGTTCAAAATAAATTAAAGTCTGGCAAATGTACAGATGTCTCCCTGTGGTTTAAGATGTGTAGACCAAAAAAATCTATGAAGTGCACCAAACACCTCTATGTGGCAAAACAACAAAAGTGATGCAAGTCAGCGTTGTCGCTTTATTTTATTCATGACTGCTTTAATGTAACAAATGCTTCTCCTTAACTCGCGATGATTAACCTTCACGTTTAAAGTAAATGTGCCTGTTCAAGCTTCTCCAGGCAGAAACATATTACAGGCCAAGAGACATTAATATCAATGGCGCAATATTATTATGGTAATCTTCCATGTATCATTCTCGCAAAGTATATTTACTATGACTTTGAATATCGGGACAATGCATTTAGAAAACGATAATAGATTAATCCAGATTACTGCTGCTCATCGCAAATTGAATACTTTTCTTTACTCATAAGCACCAATCCGAGTAGTATGAAAATATCAGACGTGGGAGTCAAGTTTCTGTTGCCAAAAATCTGCTTCGACAAAGTAAATTCAACAGAGATTTTTTTTTCCTTATTCTAGTCCTTAAAATAACAGCGGTCTTGAGCCTGTTTTTAAATTATTTTACCAATTCGATGCAGTTTTTAAAACCTAACCACGATAGTCTGTTAGGATGCTAACGCGCTCTCTATATTAGCGGCTGTTAGCAGCGTTGCGACCTGGTATAGCTCTCATGGTGGTAGCAGTCAAATTATTGTGTTTGGTGTGTGTTTGGTTATTGTTAGCTAAGACCTTGCGCTTAAAAACTTCACCCAGTGTATGAGCTTGACACGAGGCTCCACAGCCGGACTGATATACACGCTGTGCGATTATTTAGACAACAGCACTCTCATCTTATGGGATAGGTGCTCTAATAAAGCTAGTCAAGAGCCTCATATAAACACACAAACATGTAATTATTACTAGGCACATCTCTACTGGCGATATATGATCAGACCTTTCATTGTGTCTATGAGTGTGTTATAAGACCCCATAAGATCATTATAGTTCACTATGAAGGGCCCAGGACGCCTATAGATTGGTTTCATAGAAAGTAATACCAAAGCTTTCTTCTAAACTGTTTTATACTCTAATAGTCCATCATCTTATGATGCCTATGCCACCTCCATCGTTATTAAAACCTGTATTCATGTAATAAGCATCTATAAATCAACTCTTACTAACATATTACAAGCACAGATTTAAAATAAAAGTAATAAACAGGTTAAACTGGAAAAACGTTTTTTAATCTATGGTTGACAAAGGTAAACTCAGACGTAAATGTACATGAAGAAAGTTTTTTAAAGATAAAGTTGTTTTAGTTGCATTAGCCGCTCAGCCTAGTAGCCATTAGCCAAGATCCCACCAGTTTGTTCACAACTGTATTAAACATTCAGCTGCGGCTTTGTCTGTTCGTTTGAGGTCCAGCAGCAGTCACTGAAGGCGTTCTTTCTGATGATAATAGTGATGTGGCTCATATTTGTAAAATGTGAATTTTATTATGTTCATAATAGCCAGGTAACTGAAGACACCATCTAAGTGTGCTGATTTGTTGTTATTGTGACAATATGTCCATTTCAGTTTTGCAACTTGAACAGTGTGGTGGTGTGCACAGGAATATGGAGAAACTTCCACTGAGATTGGTTTGTGCTGGCATGCCTATGGTAATGTTGGAGAGTTAAAGTACCTGTAGTTATTAAGCTGGATGTTACCTCCATATGTGCGGCCAAATAGTTCTTTTGTGGTCAATTATATGTGGACAAAAGGTTGCATGAACTCAATTTATTATACTATGTAATTTATTGTGAATGAAATCGGTGGCAGCAATTCTGTATCCTCTCATGCGCCTCCCAGATTGTTTTCAAGATACACAGATGACATGCCATGTGTTTCGCCAGATGTGTTAATCATACATGTGCTTCTGTTGAGTTTTGCAGTTAGCAGCATGGCCTACGAAGATATGTAGCATCTGGATCCTTCTACACTACAGTGTCATTATGAAACAGGGAGGTAGACATCATTCTGATTGTAGGATGTATTCATGTTATATTGTATATTCTCTTTTCTATTAGTCATCCGTTAAAGATTTGTTGGAAAATGCATGACAAAGTGTTTTGTCACCACCATTTTATGGCATAAACGGCGTTTCAGCTTCCAGGCTTGACCACTAAAATGTGACCTGCTTTTGCCTTATGACATTTTATCCAGTCACTTTCATTCAGTCTCTTACATGAAGCTTTAGCTGTTGTCTTGAAAACTTGTAAAAGAAAACAGGCAAAAAGCTGTCTTCCACCTGCACACCACAGATTCCACTATCAAAACTTGTTTGTGTGAGGCTATATTTCCACAGTTGTATTGATTTTCCAGTCTGAGGGCCCATGTCCGGAAAAGTGCCGCTATCTCTTTTATCTATGTATCTCCTTTTTTCCTCCCCTTTCTTTGCCAACCAATGTATACCCCCTTATGTAGGATTCAATTCCAACGATAACGGGATCATGTAAAAAGATATCTGTTTACCGACAAAAATGTTTAATATGCAAGTCGGAGTGTCTCTGCTCTTGTTAAAATAATATATTCTTTGTCTCCAGGGTGTGGTTCCTACTCTATGTACCAAAAAGATACTCAGAGGCTGGACAATTCATGTTTAATACTGCAACCCTGTTTTGTGACATGCTTTCCTACACCTCTCTGTTGAGGAGAAAAATACTTTGAATGGTCAGTAGATTAAAAAAAAATAGGAAAAATGAAATTATCAACTAATAACTAACATAAATAAAAATTAGCACCAGACAACACATCAGATGTTGAACTTGATGGCAATTATTTTTTGGGAATTTTTTGACGTTGATTTGCCAGGCAACACTTTTATAAATAAAAAGGTGGGACCAGGGTCATGTTTTCTCTGGTTCTATGTGCATTCGCTTGTTAACAGTTTCCCTTTGTTCATATTTTTTTTGTTTCATAATGCAACGAACACGTTGAAACATGTGACCAAGTCCATACTAATGCAGGCGGCTACAGTTTAACATACAAGCTCTTTTATACCGAGGTTCCATGACGTTATAAATCGTGGCAACATGTGGTTTGAGTATCCTTCTTGATGAAAAACCAAAGGTGCCCCTGAAAAACTGTTTGTCTGTCTTGCAACCTATGTGTTCAAAACCGGGTAGATATTGTCAGGACAAAAGTTGTGCTGACTGGTAGCTAATGTGGCTTGAATGGTGTGCTGATATACAAGTCATGGGAAACAGGAGGTTCAACATGTTGGTTGAGTTTTTGAATAACAAAAGATCTTGAGTAAACCAGTGTTTTACAAAGATAATAGCCTAGCTCTAGGTAATGCCTTAGTACGAACATAATGATCACTTCAGGTGATCTGTTTAACACGGGACAGATCTGCAGCCCAAGCCACCTGGCAAAAACTGGTACAGAGGCGTGTGGCCTCCTGAAATTTATACCATCTGTTATTATTCATGATGATAGAGTTTGTATATAGTACAAAAATTAATTTTATATTAATACCTTGTACCTACAGGTAAATGTTATTGCAAACGC
This sequence comes from Larimichthys crocea, assembly GCF_000972845.2. Classification (NCBI taxonomy): domain Eukaryota; kingdom Metazoa; phylum Chordata; class Actinopteri; family Sciaenidae; genus Larimichthys; species Larimichthys crocea. The sequence goes on from NC_040028.1 coordinate 8,395,393, forward strand.
CTAGACAGACAGGGTAAAGGGCAGTGTGACAAAGTAATTGTAAAAGAAGGATCATATGGAAGGTAAAGTTATTGATCTAACATTCCAGATTAGGGGCTGAGATGAGGGGTCAAACACGTCAACTTGTGTATTTCTAGTTTTGGCCACCAGAGGCAGTATCAGTACCCTGAAGGAAGAGTGTGTTGCTAATAAGTGATTAGTATTAGTTTTGGTAATTATCGCTTGTATTTTTTTCCATTGTGTTCATGCACTTATGCCAGTTGTGCTCAAAAAAATCCAAGGAAAGTAGCAGCTTGATCAAACTGGCAAATGAATGTTTGTAAACGTTCACTTAGTTTCGTACCACCCACATCATGTAGAAACACAAGAAAGTCTAGTATGTTACTCTCAGTTATTCGTCATCTTGTTCTAATGAATATAAAATCATTTTCTGTATGGTTCATTTACAGTGTAATTAAGAAAAAGTTACATTACTCCAGTTTGTTGTATCAAGTTTGGATTTGAATTCACGTAAATGTAACACAAGTCAGTGGAAAATGAAACTACTATATGGCTGAACGTCCTGTGGTCTACACAAAGTTGCATAACAATGGAGGTCAAGAATTACTATTCGTCAATGCACCCGAATGCTTAATAAAGAGGGATATTCCGGAAACAGCAAGGCTACAAGGACGAGCTCTTGCGGATTCGTCTCAGCAGTGGTCATGAGTTCAGGGACCAGAGATCGTGGGTCATGGTCCTTTTAATGGGAATTTTATATATCAAGTCTGTAGGGACTGTATAAAGCCTTTTCTGGAACCCCGAGCATGGACTGTATCTACAAATAGATCGTTTAAAGTAGTCCCAAAGGGAGCGGCACAAAAGTTTGATAAAATCTTTTTGGTGGATTCTTTGGTTCTGCTGCATCCATTTGAAACTTTTCCCTACAGTGTATAGGTAGGTATTAAAAATCAGTGGAGAAAAGTTTTAAGATTATTTCACGTGTCACAGTTTGTGTGTATGATTTGGATGTTTCTAATTTGAGAAAGCTAGCAGCGGCGTACCATTTTCAGAGCCAAGTTTCAGAATCAGCCACCAGCGAACTCCAATGGCTCTTGCTAAAATAAATAATATAAACTCAATTTCAAACCAATATTGAAAACTAAGCTACCAAATAAGAGTTAATGTTATACATTCCAATGGGCGATTCCAGCTGACCCAAGTGTCTATCTCAGAAGTGATGTGTTGGCTTTGGAAAACCCACTCAACAACATAGCTCTCAAGGGTGGTCGCAGTCAAATTTTGTGATTGGGGTGGTGTTTGGTATGTTTGCTAATATTACTCACCTATTTTAGTCTATTATACAGTACTAATGTTAATAAGACTTAATCAACCCTTTATAACATTTTTCAAAGCACAGATTGAGAAAAAAATTAAAACAGGTAACTGAAAAAGGAAAAAAAAAAAGTAAGTAGTGTGTTTGACATAGGGTAAAGTCGATTGTTAATAACTGACTATGAATGAAAAGTTGTTTTAGCGTGCATAGCAGCTCGCCTAGGTAGCATAGTCAAGCTCCACCCAGTTTGTCACAACTGCTTAAATTCAGCTGAGGCTTTTCTTGTTCAGGTTGTACGGGTCGGCAGCAGTCACTGAAGGCGTCTTGTTGAGATAAAACATTGATGTTGCCATCATATTTGTCAAAATGTAAATTTGTTTTAGTTCATTATAATGACACAGTTGATGAATGAACACTACATTCAATATGTGTGCGAGAAGAGGACAATAGAGTGCAACAGGGGCCATTCTTTGATTTTAAAGGTATATTATTAATTCCCATTATCCTGTCTTTGTGTCTTAGCTCGACCATAATTCATTCGATGTTTGCAACATTGACCGATAAAGTTATGGTGCTTTGTGCACAGAGAACTGGAAGAACTCCACGGACGAATTGTGTCTTTTGTGCTTGGCAGCATATCGGTAATGTTGGGAGAGTTAAAGGTCCTGGATTTCAGCCTATAATTCTTGCATTATGGTAACCTTTCCTCTATGTTGTTGGCCAACCAAGTCTTATTGTGGTCATATATGTGGAACACCAAAGGTGCATGAACCAATGTATATATTTTATACTGTATATTATTTTTATGACATACTGGTGGCAAGCACATCTCTGTATCCTCTCATGCCTCTCACAGATCAGATGTTTTCAGATTACCATATAGTGGTACACTGCCACTTGTGTTTTTCTGCGTTTGGTTAATTCTATACATGTGCTTTGTTGCAGTTTGCAGTTTAGCAGCTCCATGGCCTGTACGACAGATATTAGCTATCTGGATCCTTTACACTACAGTCGTCATTATGAACACAGGGAGAGTCATGTATCATCTTACTAGATTGCTATGGATGTTCATTTGTTAATTTATTTTCTTCTTTCATTCATTGTCATACGTTTAAGATTTTGTGGAAATTGTCTAGACAAAGGTTTTGTTCACCCCCACAACTTAGTCATTAATCCTCTGATCGGTGCTGACTTCAGGCTTGACCAGAATGTCTGACCTGCTTTTTGGCCTCTAATGACTTGGCGTTATCCCATTCACTTTCATTTCAGTCTCTTACATAGATATTTGGCTGTTTTGTCTGAAAACGTATAACTGAAAACAGCGCAAAGGCTGTCTCCACCTGTCACACCCACAGATTGTTTCTCAATATCCAAACATGTTGTGTTGGCACTATATTCCATCATTATTGATTCCAGGCTGATGTGCCCAATGTACCGGATAAACGGCGCATTATTTTTATGTATCTCCTCCTTGCCAACCAATGATCACCCCCTTTATGTATGGATTCAATCTACCAAAGATAAAGGAATCGTAAAAGATATCTGTTAATCGATAAATAAAGTTTTTAAAGCAAGTAGGAGTGTCTCTGCTCTGGTAAAAAAATGATATATTGTCTCACAGAGTGTGGTTATAAATCTATAGACAAAAATAAACCTAGAAGCTGGACCAAATTCATGTCTATATAGCCAAACTGTTTTTGTGACATGGATATTTTACTACACACTATAGGTGAGGAGAAAGCACTTTGAATGGTCAGTTATTCACAAGTCATTTTACCATTGTCAACCCCTGTTTCCAAAAACAAAGTTGCTCTACTGTGTGAAATATAAACTAGTACAACTAATAAAATTAAAATAGCACAAGACAAACACATCAGATGTTGAAACTGGGAATATATTGTTTTGGGGAATTTTTTTGAAGTTGATGCCAGCAACACTTTCTAAAAAAAAAAAAAAAGGTTGGGACAGGGTCAGTTTTCTCTGGTTCTATGTTGGGATTTCACTTGTATTAACAGTTTCTCCCTTTGTATTTTTTGTTCATCAATGCAACAAACATTTAAAAATGTGACAAATATCATTTTCCTTGGTGCTGATGATTAAAATCTGGTTTACCTTGGCCACTCGACACCACCAGAGGTCAGTATCAGACCTGAATAAGCATTGTTGTTTTCTAATAGTATAGTATAGTTTTATAATATCTTGCTTGTATTTTTCAAGGGTTCATGCAGTTTGCCAGTGGTGTTGCTTCAAAAAATCCAATTGAAGTGATGCAGTAATCAAAACTGCAAATGTATATAACTTTTCACTAGTTTTACAAGACAATCGTGTAGTAAAGCACAAGACAATGCAGCTTCTACCTCTCGTATTTCTTCATCTTGTTTCTACTGAAGAGAAATCCTTTTCGTATTTGTTCATTTAACAGTGTCATTAAAAAGTTACAATTCACCAGTTACATACTCCAGTTTGTTGTACAGCAACACGAGTCAGTGGAAATGAAAATGACTCCTGAATTGAGGGAAACGAAGGTAAACCATAACCGTGAGGGTTAAAGAAAGACTCCTCTGCCAAGAGTGAATACACAATTGTTGTTGACCGTTTTTTACATGGTCCTTCATGGGAATAACACACTTAACCAGTAACATAAATCGCACTTCTTATTCTAATGAGGCGATTTTAATTTGCTTCAAACGGCGTTGAAAGTTTTGTTAATGTCTAATGTCTACAGAAGAAATGTGTAATCAACTGCTAAATCATATCTATAATATATATATATAGTATATATATATTATATATATATATATATATAGATCTATACTATTCTATCGCGTTAGTCTAGTCCTTATGCTCTAACTAAGGGTCTGACCTGAGGGCTTGCCTTGTTAACTTCTACTCTCCATCCCCCTGTCTTTTCTTCCCCTTTCTTCTCCTTTTTTTGCCTTCCCTTCTTCTTATCTATCAAAAAGAACGCTTGAGTCTAACTCTCAAAGGTGTGGCCATGTTTCTGCCGTCCCGAACCCAGAATTGGTAGTTTTGTTCACAGAAGAGAGCTTGATAACTGGAACTTGCTCTGGCTCCTAATCTATTTTGAAAACATATGAACCACATAAACGATCCAACGGACAGCTGCACAAAGTGTGATAAAATCTTTTGTTGGAATTTTTGGTTCTGCTGCATCCATTTTGATACTTTTCCCGACATTGTGTTATAGGAGGCGGTTCAATGAAAGAGGGAGAGAGAAAGGGGGGAGTAGGGAGAAGAGGTAGTGCAAGGGGGCACAGTGGGGGGGGGGGGGATGAGGTGGAGGGGTCACAGGTGAGTCAAGCCGGAGACCCATTGGCAGAGGCCAGACGTCAGCGGTTTGTAGATGAAGCGCCACCAGCGAGGACCTGCACAGGGGCGCGGCCGAAAAGAAAAAAGAAATAAGAAGGGCAAATACAAGGAGGGTAATTCTAACGACGAAGGCACCCCCCAAACCAAGAAAAAAGAATAGGGAGGGAGGAAGTGCCAAGGGGGGAGCGAGCGCCAGGGGGGAATCATCGAAGGGCGGAGGCAGATGGGTAATCGGCGGGTGGGGGGGGCTGGGAAACAACCAAACTAACGTACCAACAACAGTAGCGAGCAGGGGGGGTTTGCGCGGGATGCAGTGCACAAGGGCGGGGGGGAGGGGGGGGGGGTGGGGTGAGGTTCTCGCAGCTTACCACCGAACTAGGCTTATTACAGGGATTAAGGGGACTGAAGCGCAGTGAGAGGTAAAACCGGAACTAGACATGGTACAAGCTCATCAGATTGAAAAAAAATACCTAAAACAGGTAACTGGAAAAAAGGAAAAAAAAAAAAAAGAAGAGGGTGGGACAGGGGATAAGGCAGAGGTTGGTTAAACTGACTATGAATGAAAAAGTTGTTTTTAGCTGCATTAGCAGCTCGCCTAGGAGCATAGTCCAAGCTCCACCCAGTATTGTTCACAACTGCTTAAATTAGCTGAGGCTTTTTTCTTGTTCGTTGTAGGGTCGGCAGCAGTCACCTGAAGGCGTCTTGTCTGAGATAAACATTGATGTTGCCATCATATTGTAAATGTAATTGTGATTTAGTTATTATAATGAACAGGTGACTGAATGACACTACATCAAAGTAAGTGTGCGAGAAGAGGACATAGAGGTGACAAAGCGGCCAGTTCTTGTGATTTTTAGCTAAAGGTGAATTAGAATCACTATCCATGCTCTTTTGTGTTACTTCAGCTCGAACCATAATTCATTCAGATTTTGCAACATTGAACCGATAGTAGGTGGTGCCTATTTGTGCACAGAGAAACTGGTAAAACTCCACGGAGAATTGTGTCTTTTGTGCTTGCAGCATATTCGTAATGTGTAGGGAGAGTTAAAGGACTGGATTCTCAGCCATATTCTTGGTCATTATGTTAACTTTCCCTATGTTGTCGCCAACCAGTCTTCTTGTGGTCTATATTGTGGACATAAACACCAAAAGGTGCATGAACCAATGTATATATTTTACTACGTATTTATTTGTGTATGACATCTGGGTGGCCAGGCACATCTCTGTATCCTCTCATGCCTTCTCACAGATCCACAGGATGTTTTCAGATTACCCATATATGAAGTGGACACTGCCATTGTTTTTTCTGCAATTGTGTTATACTATACATGTGCCTTCTGTGCCAGGTTTTGCAGTAGCATGCTCCATGGCCTGACGACACAGATAGTAGCTATCTGTGATCCTTTACACTACAGTCGTATTATGAACCAGGGAGAGTCATTGTATCATTTATAGATTGCTATGGCGGTCTCATTTTTTAATTGTATATTTCTCGTTTCATTCATTTGTCATACGTTTAAGATTTTGTGGAAATGTCTCGATCAAAGTGTTTTGTTCACACAACTTAGTCATTTAATCCTTGATCGTCCGCTGACTTCCGGCTTACCGCCCCTCAGTTGACACTGCTTCGTATGATTCCTGCTCTTTTATTGACTGTTGTTATCCCATTTCCGGCTTTCCCTCACTCTGTTTCTCCCTTCTGCGCCCATCATCTTCCCCCTATCCTTTTCCATTCACATTTCTATTTCAGTCTCCTTCTAACTTCCTATGAGTAAGGTAATTTTGGACTGTTTAGTTGAAAACGTATTTCCAATTATTTTCTTTCAACCGAACACAAGCAACGGCATGTCTCCACCCTGCACACCCACAGTTGCTTTACTCAATATCAAACAGTGTTTGTTGGCACTATCTATTCCATCATTATTGATTCCAGGCTGATGTGCCCAAGTACCGGATAAAATCGGCCTTATTTTATCTATGTATCTCCTCCTTTGCCAACCAATGATCACCCCCTTTATGTTGGATTCAATCTACCAAAGATAAAGGAACTTGTAAAAGATATCCTGTTAATCGAAAAAAATGTTTTTATAAGCAAGTAGGAGTGTCTCTGCTCTGGTTAAAAAATGATATATTGTCTCATCAGAGGTGGTTTCAAATCTATAGACAAAAAAAACCTAGAAGGCTGGACCAAATTCATGTATACTAAATGCAAACTGTTTTGTGACATGGATATTTCTACTTACACACTCTTTAGGGTGAGGAGAAAAGCACTTTGAATGGTCAGTTATTCACAAGTCATTTTCCATTTGCAACCCCTGTTCCAAAAAAGTTGCTCTACTGTGGTGAAATATAAACTAGTAACTAAATAAAATTAAAAATAGCACCAAGACAACACATCAGATGTTGAAACTGAGGAATATATTGTTTTGGGAAATTTTTGAAGTTGATGCCAGCAAACTTTCTAAAAAAAAAAAAAAAGGTTGGGACAGGGTCATGTTTTCTCTGGTTCTATGTTGGATTTCACTTGCTTTAACAGTTTCTCCTTTTGTATATTTTTTGTTCATCTGCACACAAAACTTTAAAAATGTGACAAATTCATTTTCCTTGCGTGCTGATGATTAATCTGTTTACCTGTGGCCACTCGTAACACCACCGAGGTCAGTATCAGACCTGAATAAGCATTGTTGTTTTCTAATAGTTAGTATAGTTTTATAATATCTTGCTTGTATTTTTTCATGTTTCATGCATAGCCAGTGTGTCTTCAAAAAATCCAATGAAAGTGATGTCAGTAATCAAAACTGCAAATGAATTTATATAACTTGCACTAGTTCATTACAAGCACAATCGTGTAGAAAGCACAAGTACAAGTGCAGTTTCTACTCTCAGTATTCTTCATCTTGTTCTACTGAAGAGAAATCCTTTTCTGGATTGGTTCATTTACAGTGTCATTAAAAAAGTTACAAATCCCGTTACATACTCCAGTTTGTTGTACAAGCAACACGATGTCAGTGGAAATGAAACTGACTCTGAGAGGGAAAGAAAGGTAAAACATAAACCGTGAGGGTTAAAGAAAGACTCTCTGCAGAGGAATACACAATGTGTTGACCCTGTTTTTACATGGTACTCCTGGGATAATACACACACTAACATGTAACATAATCCACTTCTTATCTAATGAGACGAGATTTAGATTTCTTCAAAGGCGTTGAAATTTGTTTGTAATGTCTAATGTCTACAGAAAATGTGACAACTGTAAACATATATATAATATATACGAGATATATATATAATTATATATATTATATATTTATAATATTACTATTTATATATATATATAGCAGTCTCCTAGTACCCTTGCATAAACTTCAGGATGATCCTGATGCTCTCACCCTAACTCACTCACTCTTCTTCTATCAAAGGAAAGCTTGAGTCTAACTCTCAAAGGTGTTGACATGTCTGTCTCCGCCTCCCGAACCCAGAATGGTAGTTTTGTTCCAAGAGAGGGCTGATAACTGAAATGCTTGGCTCCTAATCTATTTTTGAAACTATGAGGAACCACA